>NW_026991711.1:19375000-19975000 GCF_029215605.1 Mirounga angustirostris | reverse complement strand
TTTTTTTTTATTTTATTTCAAGTATCCAGAAAAGAAACTTGAAACTGATATAGCAATGTCTTCTAACTAGGGGGACATCAAAAGTTCCTGGCCACCCAATAAATGGAGATTTCATGAGAATTGTGGTAACCTTGGGCGCCTGGGTGGCTCAGTTGGTTAAGCGACTGCCTTCGGCTCAGGTCATGATCCCAGAGTCCTGGGATCGAGTCCCACATCGGGCTCCCGGCTCAGCAGGGAGCCTTCTTCTCCCTCTGACCCTATCCCCTCTCATACTGTTTCTCTCTCTCTCTCTCAAATAAATAAATAAAATCTTTAAAAAAAAAAATCATTAAAAAAAAAAAAAAAGAATTGTGGTAACCTTGCTTGACTTAACTGTAGCTAGTGATATTGCACTCATAGTTTTACACATAGCTTGAAGAATTTAGACATAATATATTTATACAGACTTTATGTGTTTTATCCCAATATGATACCATATTAAATCTACAATCTTTGCACATACACACTATTGGTACGCATGCTTTAATTAATGAAGTGATTAAATCAAAACATTGTGGTTTAAGAAATGTACTATATCCTAGTTTCTATGAATCAGGAACTCAGGTTTGGCGTAGTTTGGTTCCTCTGGATCAGGGTGTCTCATGATATGACAGTCAAACTTTCAGACAGAACTGTAGGCTCATCTGAATTCTTAACAGGGGAAGTTAACTGAGCTCAAGTCTAAGGCTCCACTGAATTCAATTCCAAGATCATTTACATAATTATTGTTAGAATCCAGTTCAGGTTGTTGTACTAAGGGCCTCTCCCCAGTTCGTCACTATTGGCCAGTGAGCTCTCTCTATCCCACGCAGTGTAGGACTTTCCAGAGGATAGCTCACAACACGACAGACATTTTTCCTACAAGCAAAAGAGAGGGAGCTTACAAGATAAAGCCATAGTCTTCTTATAACCTAATAAAGAAAGTGATAGCTCATTACTTCTACTGTATTCTAAATCAGTGGAAATTTATGTCTGTTTTTTTATTAAGTTACTCCCCTGCTTAAAAAAAAAAAAAAAAAAAACAATGACTTGTCATCATACTTAAATTAAAATGTGATTCTCTAGACTGGTTAAAGTCCTAAGGTCAACCAAACTCTACTTTCTTTCAGTTTTCTGAGAATGCCACTTTTTTTCTTGCTTTATGATATTTCCATTACTTCCTTTCTTGTCTAAGATAATCTCTGCCTCTATCTTCAGATGTCTGGGTCCTTCCTGTCACCCAAACAATAGATATATTAGCTTCTCAGAGAGGCTTTCCTCTTCACCTCATCTAGAATAGCTAACATGTTACTATGTATTGTACCATAATTTTAATTCTCCATATAGCTCTTACTACCACAAGATATTTTTCTCCTCTACTTTATATTTCATTATTTGATGACTTCTCTAATGGCATACAAAAGGACTTCATAAAATGACAGGAATGATCTATTTTATGGAATCTATATTCCCTAAGACTAGAGATGTGATTATTACATAAGAGACACCTAATTATTAATAAAACATGGGAGACATTTACAGAATGTTGAGTAAAAAGCATTCTGTGAAGTGAAGGAGAATATGTGAATGTAAGGAGAGAGAAAATGACAGATTAGCAGGTACAGGACAAAGAAGTGTTTTTTGGTTTGGTTTGGTTTGGTTTTTTTCTTAATCAAAGAAAGAATTCGTTGTTTCATTTCATTTCTTTTCAATTTCTCCTTCTGGTTGATCTTCCAGGAACAATAGTAGCAGGCAGAGGCTGCTGTGGTCTTCAGCAGCATCAGCCTTTTGGTTTCTTACTCTATAGCAGTGCTATTCTAACTCAACCATTGAAAGTGGCTCAGTATCCAGCCTATCAGGGACACAAGTCATATGTTTGAGCCAAGGTACAGAGGGAGCTCCTCCTCCATTCTAGTCTCTCATAATCCCTTTTCTCCTTTGGCTCCACCAATAAACATTTTCTTCCAACATTTATGTAACCAATTTCCCACAGTAAATAAAAAATAAATATTTTAGCAATGGCAAAATTAATGTATTTCTTGCTCTGGTGGACTTTAAATTTAAAAAAGAAAAATTAACAATTATACACACAAATGAGAGAAACTAAGTTCATTTTTCCTCTATGGTCATAACAAAAAATTTCCTAGAACTATTAGTTTAAGAATTTAAAGCTGATTAAAAGATTAAGAGGTCAAGTAAGAATCCTAATAATGGTATACTAACATTTTCATCATTCACTGGGAAAGAACTTGCAGGCTATCAACTTAAATTACTCTCCTAGATTTACTTTGCCTTTAAGTTAAAAAAAAAAAATACAAGAATATTTAGGTGAAGAGTACAGTTTGATAAATAAAAAATTAAATTAAAATTTGTTTCTTGTGATGCAAAATTATTCACATTAACATATTGATTACTTTCATGAACACAGTAGCTACTAAAAGTGGATGTTGATGAGCAACATAGGAGATTGGAGGTACATGGTACTTGAGAATAAAAAGTGCCTCATAATAGCAATACATGTAACTGACTTCCTGGAAAACATATTCAGAATTTTAGGAATTTAAGAGTTGAATTAATTGCCACTTCATGCCAGGCATAGTTTAAGGATGATTTTTTCATACATACTAACTTATGAACAGGATCAGCAACAAAATTTGTGGAATCCACTGCCAAATGGAAATGCAAATCTCTTTGTTTAAAAAATATAAAGAATTTCAAGATAGCAACAGCAGACGTTTAAAGAGACCCCTCTGAAGAGATATTAAGAACTGTCTCAGATCACACAGCCACCTAGTGGAGGAGGTGAGATTTGAACTCAGGTAATTTCTGACTGGAACTTGTGCCTAGATTTATTAAGCTATAATGCTTCTTCCTCCCACCATATGATAGAAGATCTAGGTAAAAATGAGTTAAATGAGAAAAATTCTTGACCTAGAACAAACACCTAAGTCATTTCCATTTTATAAGCATATACTTAATATAAGATTAAAATTTAATGCCATCAGTTTCAACATACTTATAAAATAGTTTTATATATGAAAGTTATTTTCTATTCTCTTCCAAACCACAATGCTTCAGGTTAATATATTCTAACTCAAGGTAAGCAAATAGTTTTTCTCCTTTAGGTCAAGGTGAGAAGTAATAGTAAAACACTACATTTTCAGTGGAAATAATATAATCCATTACCTTAAACAATTTATAGTAAACAATTACTTAATGAAAGTTAATAATTTCATCGTAGAAAATATATGCATGTCTTTTTATATTAATAATATATTCCATTAATATTATACAACATATTAAAGACTTTTGTTTTTATGAAAGATTAATTTGCTTTTTTTCTTTTAGCACTTAAATTTTGGCATGTATTTATCATATATATGTAAAATCTCACAGTTTTAATTAGATCAGCATGTATGATTTAAATAATTATTGAACATGATAAAATTTTGTGCATAGAAAATATTCTTATTCCAATAAATTTTATTTTGTACTTGACTGGTATATAAACAATGATAATTTATTGCTATTAATTCTCATATGAACTTCCCATTATCATAAGTTATTATTATAATTAGTACCAGCTTACTAGAATTGATTTTTGAAATTAAAAGAGTAGTTTTTGTCACTTTTCTTTAGGAACAAGAAGAGAAAAGAAAGACAGTGACCGACAGACATAGAGTTAGATACAAAGATGAGAGAGAGGGTGGTATGAAAATGTGCCTATTTTATCCAAAGACAAATTACCTAACTGGATTGTGCATAATAAAAAGGAATACAATGGATTTTTTTTTTATTTTTAAAGAAAGAAAATTTAACAAATCTAATATTAAAGATGCTAAGAATCACGTACTCTTCCAGATCCTTTAAATATCCTAACAGTTCATTTTTTTTCCAACTAACAACTTTGTTAATAGAGACAGAGGCATTTTTTTTAAATTTAAACTTAATTAACATATAGTGTATTATTAATGCTTCAGAGGTAAAGTTTAGTGATTCATCAGTTGCATATAACACCCAGTGCTCATTACATCAAGTGCCCTCGTAATGCCCATCACCCAGTTACCCCATCCCTCCACCCAACTCCCCTCCAGCAACCCTCAGTTTGTTTCCTAGAGTTAAGAGTCTCTTATGGTTTGTGGTCAAGTAATCTTCAACAAAGCAGGAAACAATATCCAATGGAAAAAAGACAGTCTCTTCATCAAATGGTGCTGGGAAAATTGTGGACGGCCACATGCAGAAGAATGAAACTGGACCATTTCCTTACACCACACACAAAAATAGACTCAAAATGGATGAAAGACCTAAATGCGAGACAGGAATCCATCAAAATCCTTGAGGAGAACACAGGCAGCAACCTCTTTGACCTCAGCCGCAGCAACTTCTTCCTAGAAACATCGCTGAAGGCAAGGGAAGCAAGGGCAAAAATGAACTATTGGGATTTCATCAAGATAAAAAGCTTCTGCACAGTAAAGGAAAGAGTCAACACAACCAAAAGACAACCTACAGAATGGGATAAGATATTTTCAAATGTCTTATCAGATAAAGGGCTAGAATCCAAAATCTATAAAGAACTTATCAAACTCAACACCAAAAAACAAATAATCCAGTCAAGAAATGGGCAGAAGACATGAAAAGACATTTCACCAAAGAAGACATACAAATGGCCAACAGATACATAGACACATGAAAAAATGCTCAACATCACTCGGCATCAGGGAAATACAAATCAAAACCACAATGAAATACCACACACCATTCAGAATGGCTAAAATTAACAAGTCAGGAAACAACAAGTGTTGGTGAGGATGTGGAGAATGGGGAACCCTCCTACACTGTTGGTGGGAATGCAAGCTGGTGCAGCCACTCTGGAAAACAGTAGGGAGGTTTCTCAGAAAGTTAAAAATAGAGCTATCCTAAGATCCAGCAATTGCACTACTAGGTATTTACCCCAAAGACAAAAATGTAGTGATCCAAAGGGGGCACCTGCACCCCAATGTTTAAAGCAGCAATGTCCACGATAGCCAAACTATGGAAAGAGCCCAGATGGACAGATGAATGGATAAAGAAGAGATGGCATGTGTGTGTGTGTGTGTGTGTATAATGGAATATTATTCAGCCATCAAGAAAATGAAATCTTTATGATTTGCAGTGATGTGGATAGAACTGGAGGGTATTATGCTATGCAAAATAAGTCAATCAGAGAAAGACAATTATCATATGATTTCACTTATATCTGGAAGTTAAGAAACAAGACAGAGGATCATAGGGGAAGGGAGGGAAGAATAAAATCAGACAAACCTAACAGTTTCTTTTAAAATTTTATTTCAGAAATAAGAAAACATATTCTGCGAGTTATAAATAGTAAACCTAATTAAACTCTGAGACAGATTATTAAATAGATGATTGTAAGCATTTATCAGAAAAAAAAAAAAAAAAGATTCTTACTAGAAGTCACCATACGTCTACCAACAAAAATTCTCCAGAATCTAGATCAGAATTTTGGTGAGCTTCGCTGAGTACTTTGCTTAGGATCTCACAGGGTTAAAGTCAAGATGTCACCAGGCTGGCCTTTATTCTGGGATCTCACTGCAAGAATTTTGTTTGTCAATCATACCTCAATAAAGCTAAAAAAATAAGAGGCCTAATAGATTTTGCCAGGCTGGGTTTCAAAATTGCTTAGGACTCATGTCTCCTTTTTTCCTTCAGTTTTCTACAATTTTGAATGGGTATTTCTATAATTATGTCTTATCCCTGTTCCAATATTGTATATTTAAAGTTAATAGACTTGTTTTCTAGATTCACAGGTCAACAGATAAGGAAGAATTGTGCCTCAGGATGGATTGTATCCAGAACTTTCTCTAAATCAGAATTAATTTGTTTAGATAATGAAATTTGGGACTTTGGAGCTGATGGGATTTAGATGAGATTGGGAACTTGTAATGATTAATGGTGTGATATGTTGAGACTTTTGAGGAATACTGAGATGGATTGAATGTAACTTTGTATGTGGATGGATGTGAATCTTTAAGGGCCAGAAGATGTATTGCTATAGGTTGAATAATGTCTCCCACCCACAAAATATGTTCATGGTTTAATCCCTGGAAACTGAATATGTTAGCTTACATGGAAAAAAGGACTATGCAAATTTGATTGTTAAAGGTTTTTTGATGGGAAGATTATCCTAGATAATCAAGATGGGCCCAATGTAATCACAAGAGTCTTTATATAAAAGCGGTGACAGGGTCAGAGTTAGAGAGAAGGTATTGTGATCTCAGAAGCAGAGGTCAGAGACAAAGTGTCATTTGAGGGTGTTACGCTACTGGCTTTGAAGAGAGAGGAAGGAGCCCCGGGCTAAGAAGTGTAGATGGTTTCTAGACTAAAAAAGGCTGGGGATCAGATTAACCCCTAGAGCCTCCAGAAAGAGAATAGCCTTATCTACCTGTCACGAGCACCCTATAAAGGCATGTACATGAGCTGTGTCTTTCCACAATGTCAGCTTTTTCAATCATAAAGCAAGGTTACCACACTTGTAAAGCATGTTCGGGATTTCAAGCTCAATGACATTTCACTACACATTTAACTTGGCTTCATACACGTAACATAAAACAAAGTACAATACAAAGTCACACAACAAACAAGATACAACAAAGGGCAAGCAGTTAACAAACCAAACTTTAAGTTAGTCTCTGAGCCTACAGTGCCGATAAGGACTCAGTCGGGTCTAAGCCAGCTGTCACCCTTACTGCTTATTATGTTCACGCAGTAGAGGATCTCTATTAGGTTTAGAGATCAGGTGGGCAGAGCTTTCGATGGCAGTTGCCTTTCTAATGCAGTCAGATGTGAAAGAGTCAGCATCTGGAGAGTCTTGACAGTTGGCTACAGAAGTCCAAACTTTTTAAGGGATTTTAATCAGTCTTGGGTCTTTGCAGGCTTCTTCTGGTTCTAATAATTATCAGCTCCTGGTTCTTCCAGGTTCCTGTGGTCTTACCTGTTATTAGTCCTTAGTACTGCCTGTCTGTGCTGGTCTTGGTGATATCTGGTCTTATCTACAATGCCGTTGGCTGCTTAAGCCAGTGCTTGACATGAGTGACTCCATCTTGCTCCTACACCACACCTTGACTTTAGTGTTTCTGATACCCACAACTGTCAGGTAAAAAATTTGTGTTGTTTTAAGCCACTAAGCTTGTGGTATTTGTTACAGCAGAAATAAGAACATATACTGTTTGCATCCTGCCCATACATTTGAGAGGTGAGAGCTTGGAAGCCTTCTTTTATTTTATACTCTGGCCTCTTCAGATCAAACTGGCCAATGGTGATATAATTTCTACAAGAATCTTGTGAGGTTTGCATAAAGTTCATGTGGGATTACTCCATTCGGGAGGAAAAAAAAATTTTACCTAAAGATGTTAACCAAAACAACACCTCTATTTTTGGCTCCTGCTAGATGGAGGAGAGACAGCATATTCCAGCTTCCTGGAAACCCTCTGGTTTGAGTGAGAAGATCTGAGATGCACATCCTTCATCTCTTGTGAATAGACTCTGACCGTTCGATCTTTCAGTGGTTTCAGTTTGCACAGGAAGACACTTGATTTTTTTGGAAATGATTTCGTAGTTTTATCATGCTTTACGATCTGGACAGCCTGAGAATTTCCCAAATTGTCAAGTCCCCCTTTGGTTGTTTTTTCTTTATTTGTTTTGGCTTTAACAGTTCTTCTGTCAATTCATCCCTCCCATCTCACATTTTATTCCAAACAACAAGAAGAAACCAGACCACATCTACAATACATTGCTTGGAAATCTCTCAGCAAAAAATCCAAGCTAATCGTTTGTTAAGTTATGCTTTCCACAAAAATGGATGAGATAATTCCTCTAAGCTTCCTGTCGCTACATAACAAGGATCTCCCTTCCTTCAGTTTCCAATAGCATGCGTCTCACTTCCTTCTGAACCCTCAACAGCAATGTCTTTAGTGTCCCTATTTCTACTGTTTATTCAAGGAAATCTGGCTTTTTATCACGCTTCTTAAATTCTTCCAGTCTCCACCCACTGACCATTTCAAAAAAACTCTCATATTTTAGGTATTCATTAAGGCAGTACCCATTTCCAGGTACGAAAATCTGTTTTAACTTTCTACTGGGGTGCAATAAATTCCCACAAATTTAGCAGCCTGCAACAACACTAATTTGTTATCTCATAGTTCTGTAGGTTGTAAGTCTGGTGGAGTTAGCTGAGTTTTCTGCTTTCCAGTTATAGAAGAATAAAGTCAAATTTTTGAGTGGGCTAGGCTCTTATCTTGATGGTCTAGGGAAGAATCTTCTTCTGAGCTAATTATGATTACTGGAACAATTCAGTCCCTATGGTTGTAGGTCTGAAATACCATTTCTTTGCTGCCTGTCAACTGAAATCTGTTCTCTGCATCTATTAGCTGCTTACATTTGTTTTTGTAGCAAGAGTGTATTGAATATTACACACTTGTAACCACTCTGATTTTTGTCACCAGCTAGAGAAAACTCTCTGATTCTAAAAGAATCATGTAATTAGATTAGGATCACTGGGAAAAATCTATCTTTTGCCATATAATACAGTATAAGCACAGGAATAATACCACAGGACAAAGGTCATCCACCAATTTTTAATCTGATTATTTGTACTGTGACCACCTCTTAGAAAAGAATAATTTAAACTTTATTAAAGGTAAAATTTTAGGACAGTTGATCTTGATGTCTACCTGATTAGATGATTGCAGGATTAACTTCATTATCAATTGGTTCTTACTCACCGATCTTTAGTTTCTCCAATATTTCTTTGCTTCACCCAGTATTACATACTAACACTTCTCTACCCCAATGACCCAACCCTCCCACAAAAGTACTTATAAGAAATTACCTTTTAAGTTAAAATGGAGGCTACAGCAACTATTTTAAAAAGAAGTTCATAAGTCCACAAAAAAACCTGTCCACAGATGTTTATAGCAGTTTTATCCATAACTGGCAAAACTTGGAAGTAACCAAAATGTCCTTCAATAGGTGAATGGATAAGTAAACTGTGAAACATCCAAACAATGGAATATTATTCAGCACTAACAATAAACGAGCTATCAAGTCATGAAAACACAGGGCTTAACTTCAAATACATATTACTAAATGAAAGAAGCCAAACTGAAAAGTCTGAATACTGTATGATTCCAACTATATGACATTCTGGGAATGACAAACCTATGGAGACTAGAAGATCAGTAGTTGATGGGGGTGGGTGAGGTAAAGAAGCAGAACAGAGAGGATTTTTAAGGCAGTGAAAGTACTCTGTGTGGTATCAAAATCATGGATACATGTCATCACACATTTGTCCAAAACCACAGAATATATAGCACCTAGGAGTAAACAGTAATGTAAATTAAGGACTTTGGGTGATTATGATGTATCAGTGTAGGTTCATCAATCTTAACAAATGTACCACTCTGGTGGGGGATGTGGATAATGGGGGAGGCTATGTATGTGTGGGGCCAGGAGATGTATAGAAAATTTCTGTATCTTCCTTCCTCTTAATTCTTTAAAACTGCTCCAAAAAATTTAAGTCTTAAACAACAACAAGAAAAAAGGGCATTCACAACCTTTCTCTGCCTTGTCCTAATATCAAGCTTATTTCTTAATATCAAACTAACTGGTATAATTTAATGTATTATTAATTCCCCCCAAACAGAACTGTATTATATTAAAGAAAACACTTACTTTTGTGTGAGTGTTCCAGCAACAGTATGTAGAAATATCAGATACTGGTCATGGTGAGTGAGGATCAACTACATCCTCCACAGAATTCCTAGAAACTGGTCAAATACCCCCGTTTTCAAGATCACTTCCAAGGGCCTATAGGGGACTGATGACAGCATGTGTGGGATCTGTTGTCTTACAAGACTGTGTCTGAATTCTAAATTCTCATCTTATGTGTTGTATAACATTGCACAATGATCTCATTGAAGTGAGGCTTATTTGTAAAATTAAGGGTTAACAGTGGAATTGCTGTCAAAATATGCAATACACTTCAACAGTCTTCTTCCTCCTTCATAATCCATCTCAGACATCTATGATTGATTTACCATTTCAGAAACTCAGAACTCTGGCAGGGAATGAAATAACTATGCCATGATTGATACTTGCTTTGTATTGTGTTTCTGTCTCTCCTATTATGATTCGGTTAATTATTATTATAATATTGTCTGTTTCAAGTGACTGAATTGAAAGGAAATCCTTCCTATGAGGAAGTTCTGTAACGAGTTCAGATTATCTGATGTCACCCTAAAAAACTATAAGATGTCTTTTCACTTCTGGTGTCAGAGAACAGCCTTAGAATTAGCTTCTAATTCATACACACACACACATACACACACACAAAACTCCTTATAATATTAAATTTAAAAAGATAAAATACTATGCTCAGGAAAAGCATAAAATCCATATTAGTAGGACCTGCATTAGAGTGGATTAAGTAACCAAGAAGTTGCTTTTCACTTGTTTTCTGCAGAGGAAAGAATAAGACGAAATGTATTTCACAAGACCACGACCACAAAGATTTTTAGTCTATAAAAAAACAGAAAGTCTCAACTCCTCAGAAGTAATCTGAAATGGGACACACTTTTCAAAATATCACATGGGAGTGTTAGAAATTTTGAAAGTAGTGGAAATTGATAGGGTCTAGTCTCCTGTGAAATTGAGCAATGCATATTCCTCAGCTTACAAAGAAGAATAAAATAGATCAGTATCAGTCAAAACCTAAAGTCTGTAATGCTATCAGCCTAGAAGAATAAACAAAATATATTATGCTGTGGCTATGGGAACAAATTCCTCTTGGGTGTGAGGGACTTTTTTTTAACAAAAATTCAACTTGAACTACTAATATATGAACAATTATAATTTTCAAAGGGAAGGAGAATTAGTAGATATAGGAATTCATTTGAAGGGATTTCTTTTCAGTTTGTATTTTATAAGTGATGCAACTTAAAGCCTTGAGACTTACCAGTTACAGTCAGGAAACTGAGCCAGTTTGGGCAGTTAGTAGATAATTTTCTTATATAAAAGAGAAATGTCAAATTCAGAATACTTATTAGGCAAGTCATTCATGAATACTGCTCTTTAGTAACAACATTTACACTCTCACTAGGATAATATAACTCCAAATATTATTAGAATTTCTTTCTTCAAAACACACAATTACAAGAATGGAAATGCAAGCCACTAAATGTGAGATAATATTTGAAAAACATATAACTGATAAAAGGCTTATGTCCAAAATATATATGAAGATTGTGTAAATCAAGAAAGACAACCTAAAATGAAAAATGGACAAGAGACTTCAAGAGATACTTAGCCAAAAATGTATGTAAAAAGGTGCTCAACTATATTAACAATCACGCAAATGCATGTTCAAAAAGAGCAATGAGACACAGCTACACACTCGCTTAAGTAGTTATAAGGAAAAGACTGGCAAAGCCAAGTGTTGATGAAGATAGGGATCTACAGGATCTCTCATACATTGTCTATGGGAGTCAAAATCTCCCAGTTGGTAAAATTCTTAGGAATATTTTGGTTAAGTTGAACATGCTTATAACCAATGAAAACGGTTGTAAACGTTCATCAAAATTATTAATGAAAATTCTAATTAAAACACTATTAATAATGACCAGAAATGGAAAATAACCCAAATTTTCACCAATGGTAGAATGGATAGATAGAGATATTTGTGTTGTAGCATACTACACATCAAAGTAAATCAGCTAACTACACATGTAAACAACATAAATAAGATAATGCTTAATCAATGAAGCCAAATTCAAAAGAATACACATCATACAATTCCTTTATATACAGTTTTAAATCATGCAAAATGTATTACGGAATTAGAAGTTAGCTCAAGGGTACCTCGGAAAAAATGGAAGTGGTGTTGGGAGGTGACATGAGGGAGGTTTCTTAGGTGCAGGTAATATTCTGGTCCACGATCTGGATTAAGTTTATAAAGGTTCGATTTACAAAAATGCATTGAGAGGTATGCTTATGATATCTGCACTTTCCTGTATGTGGGTTTCAAAGTTTTAAAATATTAATTAGAAATACATTCAAAGCATGCAGAAAGAACACATATGGTCACTTTGTTCATTTCTCTCCTTACAAGAAAAAATACAACCAAGAAAATAATATTCTGTGGCTGCTGCATACCCTGCAAGTAAAGGAACGGACGTTAAAAATTTCCTTTAAGGGCGCCTGGGTGGCTCAGTTGGTTAAGCGACTGCCTTCGGCTCAGGTCATGATCCTGGAGTCCCGGGATTGAGTTCCACATCGGGCTCCCAGCTTGGCAGGGAGTCTGCTTCTCCCTCTGACCCTCCCCCGTCTCATGCTCTATCTCATTCTCTCTCAAATAAATGAATAAAATCTTAAAAAAAAAAAAAAATCCTTTAAATGTTATCTGCAATGGTAACAGTGAAATAATGAGTAGGCTCTATGCCAAATACTCATACAGTGTTCTGAACTTCATTTTTCTTCCTAGATTAACCTACGCATGGCACGAGAAGAGACAAATGTTAAATATCTGTTTATATCAGCTTGGCAAGTGCTGGCTGATCTATCAAAATTTAGTGACCTCTGGGATACTGCTGGTAATTTTATATTTTGAGATGCTGTATTACATGATCGTTGAAAACATGGGGTTTTCAGTCAGAAAGGGAAAATCAACTTCAAGCCCTGGTTCTGGCCCTAACAGTTGTGTGACCTTGCCTGGGTTGCTTTACTACCATATGCCTCATGTTTTTATTGGCAAAGAAGTTATTGTACCAGTACTAATCTCATATGGTTCCTCTATGATCAATGCAATAATACAAATAAAACACATCTCAATTTCAAGATTCATGGCACACTGAAAATGCTCAATAAATATCATTACATTAATTCACAATAAAATGTATCACTTACAGTAAAATAAGAAAAAACATTAAATATCAATGGAAATCTACTTATCTCACAATTGTACTATGCTATATGTTCTCTCTTGCATAGCTCAAATATTTTAGGTTCCAATTTCTTTGGAGTTTCTGTGTTGTTGTTTTGAAGATGCCATTGTATTAAATTTCTTTTTCAAAGCACTGAATTGCAGCTGAAACTTGAGTGACTCAAGTAATCAGTACCAAACATGGTGGCAAACAGCTAACCCTCAAGGATAAGATTTTAGGATAAGGCTTCTCTGACCTGCTGTAGGTTTAAAGGCAGTGAGGATGAGACTGACATTAGAGAATGGGACTGTAGTAACCTCGGGCACATAATGTGAGAACGGTCACTTAAATCATTACCTGTGGTTTGCTTAGAATAAAATGCCTATGGAAGGGAAAGCACAGCTATAGAGGACCAAGCACTGGCTTACAGAACACTTGTACTGGGCATGCAAAAGACAAGGGTTCTGAGACTCTTGCTTCTCACAGCACTGGAAAATCAAAGAGAGAAGACAACAGGCTTTTTTCAATTCAATACTCAAGGTACAGAAAGAAAACCAGTAACTTTCTATGACTCTCATAAAAATATACCAGATTGTCAAAAACCATACAATGAATTTGTTACAAGTGCACAATAAATTGTTAGGTAGTTTGATTTCACAGACTTTCCAGATTTCTTTAATAAAATTACTCATTGAAAAAAACAAACAAAACAAAAACCAAAACCAACCAAGCAAACCAACAAAGGCCCTTGAAAGTTGGACTTGATGACATTTAAGTAATTCCAAGGACCACAAACTCCACATTCCACTGAGCCTTTCTAGTCAGCAAAGATAGTTCCTCTTTCACTGTCGGATGAAATCTGTCTTGCATTAATTGGAAGTCCATTAAGACCTTAATTTAGGTACTTATCTTTCAAGTGCCTGCCAATTTGCTTCATTCCTACTACTCAGCAATGAGTCTTGATCTATAATTATATTCAGACGCCAGCCTATCCCAGGGTGCCATTTAAGAAGTTGAACCTGAGATGTCAAAAGTTTTCTATGGTTTTCAATTTCATATCATCAAACCACGGGTAATTTGTGAAAGAGTTTACTAAACTAAGAGGGGAGGAAAAATGTGTTATGTTCAAAGTGTTATGTCCAGCAACTAGCAATGTCTCCCTCTCTCTCTCTCTCTTTGAGCTAAATCTCTGGAACAGATTTAGGGGTAGTATACTCAGCAGGAGATTAAATTACCAGAAATTTCTGGGTATAGTCAAATACTGTTGTGTCCAATACAGTATCCACTAGCTAAATGTGTTTATCAAGCAACTGTGTCTCATCCACATCAAGATGTGGCTTAAGTTTAAAATACACATCAGATTTTGAGGATCTAGTGCAAAACAAAAGTAAAATATCATTAACAGATGTTCTATTGGGTGACATGTTGAAGTAATAATTGTTTGAATATAGTGAATTAAATAAAATACATTATTAAAGTATTTTTCAGTGTTCCTTTTAATGTGGCTACTACAAAATTTAAAATTATATATGTGGCTAACACTAAATATATAGTTGATATTATATTTCCAGAAGAAAGAATCTAAAGAGTTAGAGAGGTGGTGGCGTTGAAGTCATTTTGTCATGCGTGTCTGGCGAACCAACTATTAACTAAGACCCCCAAGGAGGCCCAGGGGTGTTTGCCAATACTGGGCAATTTATTTATAAGGAGAGGGCCAACATCCTTGAAAAGAGCGTAAAAGAATGTACTTTGGAATCCCTTAGTACCGGTGAGCGGTTGTAGCCGCTGAAGTCGCCCTGAGTCTTCAGTGAGAATGAGAACCTCCAGCTTGTTCAGGTGCTGGAATGGATGGCAAGGTGCAGTGAGAGTCACTGATTGTGGGCCGTGGTCGAGGACGCAGCATTTGTTCTAAACCAGTCACGGACAAATAATTCTGCTTCTCCCATTTCCGTACCAATGATGTTTAGTTCAGGTATCAAGGAGTAGGGAGTAGGAGAGGCACAAAAATTTTATTTCCTGTTTACAGGTGTTAGTATGTAATGTAGAAATAATTCCATCAGGATTGACCAATTAATGGGCCTTAACTTCCTCTCAGCTAGACCGAACTTTACACAGGCTTTTTCCTGACTCTAGGCTCTAAACTACGCCACACACACCCCCCCCCCGCCCCCGCCATTTTTAAGAGCATTTACTTTAGAAAGTTTGTAATTGTTCATTCTTAAACTGTCTGCAATATAAAGCCTTTGTAAAGACTCTTGCCAGATTTACAATCCAGGAATGTCTTTCTGAAGGACCTGGGAACAATCTCTTTGAAATGCAATTATCAAGGGAGCTAGGGCCCCTTGGATCCAGGTTTCTGTGGGAATGTAGCGGCCTAACTATGACAGGCCAGTTTGTAAAACTCCCTCCTGTCATGAAAATAGCAGAAAGTTTCCCTTTGAGTGAAGCCGGTCAGCAAATGCAAATGGCTTATGATTCCTCCTACTCCAACTTTTAAAATCTCGTTGACCTTTTCATGTTTTTTATTTAATTTAATTTTATTTTTAATTTAGTGGAGTTAAGCTTAGGCTGGATTCTGATTTCTCTCCCCTACTGCAATAGTTTTGAATAAAGTCTCCCTTGCTTTTTAACTTTGTTGAGTACAGTTGTTGCTTTGACAGGGTATTCAACAAAGCTTCCACTGATATAGAAGCCTATAATCTTTGCCATTATAGTCATATCAAACCATAAGAGTAATAGGCAAAAAGAGAAGTACAGTGTAGACTGAAGTGGTTATTTTTCATATTCAAATTTGCTACCTTACGCACATGAGGAAGATTTTGCCAGGAACCTGTGGTGTATTCCTCTCTGCCTCATGGTACTACAGCCACCATGTTAATGCAAAACTATCGCAACCTCGTGCACGCAAGGCTGCTAAAGGCTGACTTTAGCCCAGAATGAAGAGTTGAGACATGCTATGAATGATGAGACACCGACCACCCAAGCCGCATCGAGGTAATTAACCAGAATAGCTGAGGACAAAAGGAATACAAGAACAGAAAAAATAAATGGGGGAAGAGTAATGGAGGAAGGTTTAGCTCATTTTAACTACAGCCTAGTGACAAGATAAAGAAACAAGGGCAGTATCAGCTATCCATATTTTCTCACTTGCTCAGATTCACATTCATCCATATCCTACAGTTAGTTTCTCGTTAAGTTCTGCCTGTGGGAGACATTTACGCAGACTGAAAGAGAAAGGGAGAAATCGTGTTTTCTTTCTTGCTTCTTGCTCTGATAAGGGGCCATGGGCTTATGAAAAGCAGGAACTGAAAGCACATATAAACACAATCTTACAGTCATGAACCTATCTCACAAATAAATATGTTAGTATCCTAAATAAGATGTTACTGAATTAAACATGATAACAAATTGAGTGATTAATCAAATCTGATAACATATGACTTATGCAAAAGATCTAGTCATGTCACAATAATAAACAGTCTGTGATTTTTAATATAACTATTATATTAAAAGATAACCAGGAGACACTTTATTATGTAAAAAGGTGATGCTAAATTGCTCTTTAGGGAGTAAAATAGTACTGTTTGGGGGAAAATAATTATTAAATTACTTGGGATACAAGATGAATCTTTGAGAGATTGGAGACGTATAGAACTACCAGGCCTGGAGAAAAACAGACATTTTTGAAGTTCTGAAGAAAGCCTGGGTGGGGATATCAGACAACACAATGGAAAGATGTGCTTAAAAGCCAAAGAAAATAGAGATGCTCCTCGGGAATTCTCCCAAACTCTGAACTCTCAGACACTGTGAAATCATATGTTATTCAATTTAAAAATTTTACTTTGTATTTCTGGGCCCAGTTTATATCTGGGTTATAAATTTCCTTGGCTCATCGTGGTTCACTTGAACTAAGGTGCAGTTACTGGCTACATGTCAAATTAAATCAAAACCCTAGAATTCTTCATGGAAGCAGAGATTAATGCTAACTTGATCTGGACTACCCTTTAAACCTGCTAGGTCTGAAGAAATTTTTGAAGTCTTCTTTTAGATCGGCTTAATTGTCGGGCGGGGGGGTAACTGTTCCCATACCCTGTACTAGCTCGTGTGTGTGACGGGCCCTGTTAGAGGGTTTGTTCCAGACAAAAGCCAAGAATGCCTAATATAGGATGAACGTGGATAATATTTATGATTCAAGTACGTGTCTAAATATACATTTTCAACATTGTATTGAGGAAAAATGAACTGTATATCATAGATGCTTAGCTGCGAAGATAAAAACCACCCGGAGTCTTGGATTCCCACTGTGTGATTTGTGATTATACCAGCACAGCTTCTTCTCCAGAGGCTATATATAATACATCAGAAACTAGCAACACTCTTGGAAAGTGCAGTGTCAGGGAAGGGGAGGAGAGTTTTATATTGTGGTTCAACATACAACTGTAGAGGACTCTTACCCCTGAAGGCAAATAGAAGAAAGAGATTGATAAACAGTTTCTGGACCTGACAATAGTAGTTAAATGTTGTTTCAAAGTTGCCAATGGCTCGGAGTCCTGGCGGACTATCTCATAAAAGTCAAATGGATCTTCTCTACTGTGGAAAGGCATAAGTCAATTTTTTTAATCATGAACCAACACTTAGGAGAAAACACGTATGTTGAAATTAGATATATTTTGCAACAAACAACACATAAAATTTCTTTTGAATATAGTATGGTTTAAGTAGATTGACTACAAGTAATTGGACCCTGGAGTATTTTGTACTGGACTTCATAACAGAAGCTCAGCTTTCCCACGAGAAGTGAAGATCCCCTAACTTCTCAGTGTTAGTGAAATTATTTTAGTCTTAAGGAGAGAGTAGTCTTACTGTAGTGAACAAATGGACTCCTTTATACCTCGATTTTGAGAGAAAGACATTTAGACTGAGTTCTAAAGAAAGAGAAGCATCTTGTCTCTGATGAGAAGAAGAAAAAGTGTGCATTACAACTCAGAGGTGGGACAAAATGGGCTTATTTGAGGTTCTGGAAAACAACCTGTATGTTGAATGCTTGGTGACCAAGAGGAAGTTCAAGGTTGCAAAGGTAGGCAGGGACTTGATCATACCAGCACTGGAGTTTAGTTTTTTTTTTGAGATATAATGGGAAGCCACTGAAGGATTTTGAATAGAGCAGCTGAAATTGTCAATACAAGAAGGTGGGGGGGGGGGTGAGAAGCCAGAGCTCAATAGATAAAAGTAGTTTTATCTACAAAGCCAGTGGTATTGGCTCCAGAGAAGCTCACATGTTTGTAGGAGAGAGGAGGCCATGGAGTCCATACACTCCACAACTTCAGGAGCTTTAGGGCTAGGGATCTGGGAAATCTGTTGAGTAGACTGCAGGAAAAAACAAAAACAAAAACAAAAACAGCTTTCAGTCCAGATAAGATTGCGAAGGGATAGGGAAATTTACACGTAGCAAAGTGTCATACCAACCAAAAATCACAGTTCTTCAGTTAAAAAAGTAAAAATTTCAAAATCAAAACTCAGGTAAAAAGCAACCCATGGAATCCTGTTCCCAAATGCCTAGAAATGTCATGAATAAATCCCTCTTTTTTTCTCATTCTGCCAGTTGCTAGGGTATGTGGTCATCTTGATTGTTGAGAGGCAGCCATTGTAAAAAACAAACACACAAACAAACAAACCCAACCCTCTGTTCCTCTGTCAATATTCTGTAAGAAGGATTCTTCATAGATGTGTGTAATGCCAGTACCCAAACTAAGAAAAATACAGCTTTTTAAACTTAGAATTTTATACATAAAGTTCAGAGAGATAAGGTGATGAGTCACATACAGCCTCACATTGAACTTCATTTTATCCTTATACAGCTATGGAATAAACTCATATGTAGAGTGATGTTAAAAGGCTTCAGGGAGGGCACCTGGGTGGCTCAGTCAGTTAGGTGTCTGCCTTTGGCTCAGGTGATGATCCCACGGTCCTGGGATCGAGCCCCACATCAGGCTCCCTGCTCAGCCGGAAGCCTGCTTCTCCCTCTCTCTCTCCTACTCCCCCTGCTTGTGTTGCCTCTTTCGCTGTCTGTCTCTCTCTCTGTCAAATAAATGAAATCATTAAAAAAAAAAAAAAAGGCTCAGGGAGACTAGAGAGAGACTAGTCTGATTAGGGGAAGTGAATAAAGTAACACGTGGATACACTTGAGTCTTGCTGCCATTTTGTTCTCTTCAACTAATCTTGCAAATTATCTAGTTCATTTTGTTTTGAATTTCTTATAGCTTTCGCATTTCTTATTTAGAATTTCATGATAATGTCTCTGCTTAACCAAACTCCAAATAAAGACAGTAGTATTTCTGCTAAATAAACATATGCCCCTCAGAAGCATAAATAGCCTTGAGCCATTTTTTCCTTAAAAGCACTAAATAAAATTTGTAACCAATTTAACAAACATCTCTTAAATTGAAAGGAATCCATTTTAATATATCATTCTGAAAATTACTTTGGAAATTGTCTTTCCTGACATAGCATCAATGTAATCCACTGTGTATCCTCAGAAATAAACATGCAATTTAAACAGAATGATTATAACATAACTAATTTCCAGTGGAGACTAAAGCAAAAACATGACAGGAAAAAAAATGCATAATTATATGAATCATAAAACAATGCCTACTGACATGATTACAGAAGTTGCAGCACTTACGGTAGCTACATTTTAGTTGCAGAACAAAATCAGAGCTAATATTAAAATTTGTCTCATATTTACTTGATGAATTTTATCCCCTTTCTTATTGTAAATAACCTGAGTTTAGAAATGAGATATTGATTTATGTTTAATCAAGGATTAATGATTGCTTTAATTAAAATGCTTTAATTAATGTAATTAATTGGGAGTTTTATGGCCTACTGAAAATCCCCAAGTTTCAAATCCTGGGCTGCCAAAATTTAATAGAAATGATTTTTTTTGTTGTTGTTGGAGGCCCTGCTGTCTGAAGATTCCTTTAATTCTTTGGGGTCTATATCTGTCCAAAGCTGTTGTACCTAAAGGTGTGATTAAAAAAACAAAAAACAAACAAACAAACAAAAACCCCCAAAACACAAAAGAACTCTACTGCAGGCTTAGATTGGTTTCCCAGAGTGTGTTTTATTACTCTAGTATCAATTTCTGTGTTGCAACTAGTAGGCGTACTCAGAGGTCCCTTATGAGATATTATATAAATCAAAACAGATGATCAAACCTATGGCATCTATTTGCAGTCATACCTTAAGAAATTTTTAATATTTATAACAGATTAAAGCAGATCCTTGTCAGATTATTAGGAACAATAATTTTCTCATTATATCTCTCTTTAGAAACTTCTAGTAAAAATAAGTTATTGGTACATTAAGGAAATCTGCTTGTTACATTGTTGTGCTTTATTGTTGTGGTATGTCCTGTTTATGAAAAGAGGTTTTTAAAATCGTTCATTACCTCACTAATGATTATTTTTAGCAGCTGGTTTGTATACATTTCTCAAATCTACATGTGCATTCTCAACTAAATAGATCGCAATAATATCATCCTTGTTTCTCATTGTGAATTTCCAAACATTGATTCCTCCTTTCTGAAAAATTTACTCCTGTAGGAAGTTGTCAGCTCCATCTAGAAAATGTCATTTACAGCATCTTCTCCACCTCTTTCTTGTGGCCACTTGTTGATTTCTTGGTGATTTACTCTCCCTGAATGAAGACTTTTGTTCCTGACTTAAATTTGTTTCTTTTTTTTTTTTTTAATTACTATTCTGTACCATTATTAGTGATTTTACACTAAGTAAAATGAACATGATAAATCATCCAAAATCCTGGACTCTGTCTCTCACTGCTACCCACTCTGATTACTGTATTCTATAATTATGCATCCAACTGCCTGCCCCCCCCCCCCCCCCCGCCCATCCTGCTAAAAGCCATCAACCTATTCAGTTCTAAACCATTTGACTGCACCTTTTGGACCACTATTCATCAGCCCTTTTCTGGCTTCAGAACTTCTTGCCATGATTCATTGCTCATCATAAAGCTCACTCTCCAGCCAATGTTCTCAAATCACTTGTGCATCCCTCACTTCGTTTTACCACATTGAAAACATTTCTGGATTAGTCATAAGAAATGGCTCCCTATTCTGCATCCAAGACCATGAATATTGGTTAGTAAAACCTATACACATGATGAGACTGTTTTCTCTTTTATTTGATGAGAAATTCCATTGCTTCTCCTTTTTGGCTAAATTTTCCATCTTTTGTATGAAATTTTTATACATGCTTTTCTATCCTATTACCTCCCACTCTCAAATGCTCTATGTGCATCTCAGGAGATACTTTCTTCTGTAAGAAAGAAGTGCTTAGTTGCAATCCCCTTATCTTTCCACAACCAAACCTAATGCATTAATTTCCTATTGCTAACAAATTACTGCTAGGTGGCTTGAAACAACACACGTTCACTCTCTTACATTTCTTGAGGTCAGCATTCCAAAAGTGTGTCTTAAGGGACTAAAATTAAAGTGCCAGCAGTACTACATTCTTTCTGGAGGCTCTGGAAGAGAACTGGTTTTAAGCTTCTAGAGTTGCTTGCATTCCCTGGTTCATGGGCCTCTTCCAACAATGGCATTCCTCTGATCTCTGCTTCCATCTTCATATTTCCCTCTTTATCCTGACCCTCCTGCCTCCAAGGACCCTGTAGTGACATTTTGGCCCACCAGGATAATCCAGGTTAATCACTTCATCTCAAGAATTTGAACTTAATCAGACCTTCAAAATTCCTTTTGATATGGCAGGTAACATATTCACAGGTGTCAGAGATTGGCTCATAGGAATTTAGTGGGGACATCATTCATCCTACCAAACCTATGATCCTACCTACATGTTCACCCATTCTCTTTCTTCTCTTCTATTATAATAGAAAAAAAAAAAAAGTCCCTTCATTTATCAAAAAAAAAAATCACTCCACTTGTGTTCTGTCTTTTGAATCTTCATTTCCTTTAGGTTTCAGAAGAGCATCACTCCTTAATTTACTCTTAATTTCCTTATAACACTAATCACCGTTTTATTGAGAATTAGTTCACTACTCACAATATTGGGTATAAAAATAACCATCCCCCCCACAGAAAGCCAACACCAACAAATAAACTCACTCACATACCCCACATCAGCTACTGCCTCTATAATATATTTGCATTCACTCCTTTTTTGTTTGTTTGTTTTTTTTTTTTTTAATCCTAGACATTTGGTCTTCCTGTAGGTTTGGTGATTTATTTATTAAATGCCAGCCATTTGGTATGAAAACCTGTGGTTAGTCTACTGTTGCATCAGTCTTGTTTATGTTATTTTTATTTAAAGATGGTTTTTAAAAATTTCCACTCTTTAACTCACCTCAAACTGGCTTATGTCCCCCACTTTTCTGTTGATACTCCTACTGTTATGGTCAACAAAACCCACCATTTATTTCATGATATTCAACTAACATAAACTAACATGTCATCTTACTTAGCCAATTAAGAGGAAATCAGTTTTCTTTGATTTTTAAGATAGCACTTCCTACTACTTCCTACTCTTAGCCAATTAGGAAGAAATCAGATTTCTTTCATTTTAGGATAGCACTTTCTACTTGCTTCCATTTGAATTCACTGCCCACTTAACCTTAACTTCCTTTTCCAATTCCTTCCTTTTCTGCTTGATCCTAAATCATTCTCTAATCATTCTATAATGTTTTGTCATTGGTTCTTTTTTTTTTATTTTTAAAGATTTTTGTTTATTTATTTGACAGAGAGAGACACAGCGAGAGAGGGAACACAAGCAGGGGGAGTGGGAGAGGGAGAAGCAGGCTTCCCGTTGAGCAGGGAGCCCGATGCGGGGCTCGATCCCAGAACCCTGGGATCATGACCTGAGCCTAAGGCAGACGCTTAACGACCGAGCCACCCAGGCGCCACCATCATTGGTTCTATTCTATAACTACAATCTTTCCCCAGGCAATATCATCCAAACCCAGGGCTGAGGTCTTTCCAATTAAAATCTCTATCCTTATCAAGATTTTTATGTTGAGGTCCTCCAGACTTCAACATAAACTTATTTGGCATCTCTCATCAATGTCCAAAATATAGAGAGATTATTTTCAAAATGGTTGCAAAGTTTTGAATACTTTCATCACTACTATTTTTGTACATGCAAATATATTTTGTCTCCCAGACAATTAGTTAGCCTCTATCTGGCCTCTCTACTTATCTCACCCCTTCACCCATCCCAATTCCACCAATAGCCAGTAGTGATCCTTTTAAAATGTAAGGTATGGCATGTCCTTTCTCTGGTCAAAATTATCTAAAGTCTTCCTATTTCAGACTACACTTCAAGTCCCTACTATGATCTGTAAGACCAGGCCACACATTATCTGGTGTACCATCTAATCAATCACCATCAGAGCCTTAATACTGGCTTCTTGCATTTTCATTTTCTTGACCCACATGCCTTATACTTGCTAGCTTCTCTGCAGGGAATGTTCTTCCCCCTCATATCTGTAAGGTTTGTTCACTTAATTTCTTATCTCCTCTTTACTTTTTTCTTCTTATTACCTATCATCACTTGATCTATTAACTACCAGTTTACTGTATGATTCTTCCTGTACAATGTATAATGTATAATCAATGAGGGTAAGACTTCGCATCCTCAGTGTTCTGGTACCTGTTTAACTCATTTGTTGAGTAAATGAATATATTCAAATCCCAAATCTTAAGAAATTACTAGCTATGTTACTGTTTACATATTACTTAACATGTATAGCCCTAGTCATTATTATGTCTGAAATTTAGATAATACTAAAACTTAGTATCAGAGGGTTGGAAAAAGGATTCTATAAGATAAACCACTCAGCTCAGTTAATATAAAGCATTTGGTTTAGTTAACAAATGCTAGCTTGTATTACTTTATCCTATCTTTCTGGACTCCTACTCCAAACATGCTTAATGTTATCCTTACTTAGCATTAAAAAGAGAAATATTCCAGTTTCTTATGTGCAATTTTTTTTCCAAAATCAATGCATTCTGAATCTATTAATCTAGTCTTGGGGAATTTAAAATGAGGATTAAGGAGTGCACTCATTGTGATGAGCACCAAGTGTTAATGGAAGTGTTGAATCACTATATTATACACCTGAAATTAATAGTACACTGTATGTTAACTAACTGGAATTTAAAATAAACACTTTAAGAAAATTTTAAAAATCATTGAGGATATGATACATGGTAAAACTCATATAGTTCACCCTTCTTTTCTCTCTCATTCATTCCCTCTCCTTGTCATATATATAAAGCCTATAAGACATAGAGCTGTATATTCAAAACATATACAAACCTTAAGAAGGGAGATTCTTATTTTTTTTAGAATTCCATGATACCATAAGGTAACTACACATTTCCATTTTTACCTTCAAAGTTTAAATTGTTTCTTTCAAAATGATCTGTCACCTGAAACTTCCAGATGCCTGACATCTGCTTATGTCTTTTTAAAAGACTGCTTGAAAATGATAGATGAGTAGTAAGTAAGGTAATTCTTCTATTATAATGTGCACATTGCACAATGAAGCATTTGAACTGATAGTCCTCTCACTTGACAACTAATTTAATTCACGGCAACACGATGGAGTGTAAAGATTGACTGCATATATCCCAAATTTCTAAGAAAGAAAAATATATGATCAAATTAAATTTTTCATAACAAAAGTAAATAAAGATAACTAGAGATCCATTAAAGACCAAATAGAAAAATTATCCGTCGTGCTGTATAAACATAAAATGGTCAAGAGTTAAGGTAATGTTCACAACTATCTCTATTTGTCAAGAGAAGGAAGTTCTATAAATTCTAGAGCTGCTGAAAACTTACCATTTTATTTAATACTTCCATATTCTTAATTTATTTCTACAACATTAAAATCAGCATGCAATTAGAAGCTTAATTAAAGTACACTCATATACTTTGAGACAAGAAAGATAACTAGTTGATTAGTACAACAGAATTTCTGTATTGTCTTAGTCAAATGTGTGCATTAGTCAAATGTGTGCCCAAATAAAGGATTCACTTCAGCCTAATGCATAACTAGAAACCCCATTCAGGCTTCAAAGTTGAAGATTCACCATATGAACATATTTTGAATGTATTTTTCCATAATGCCTACAGTCTATATAATTGTTCTTTTAGGAATAAAATTATAAGACTGTTAGCAAAATGATCAATGACTCTGAAAGATGTTCTGTTTAGTAACAAAAACTGCAAGCATTTGGTATCGCTAGTACCATATTTTCTGTAAGTAAATATTTCAGAGAGCAAGTGCCTCCTGTTTCAAACAAAATAATTAATTACTTGAAGAATCTTCTTTAGAAATATTTCCCAAATATAAATCATCCTGCTGAGTTTCTTAGATGGGATAAATTTGAACTGTTATAATAACTTTATCTTTCTTTGTTTCACATTAGTACTCTTTGTTTTGGGAACCCATAACTTTATGAACATGGTAAAATACTTTAAGGTTTCTACATATGTACTCGAATTTAAATACAACCTGAGTTTACTGACTCTTTGGAATTTGATCCATGGCCCAAGGAAGACTATCAGGCTCTTGGTCTCTACTTATAACTGCTTCTACACCAGCTCTCTTCTCCAAATAATCTTCTCCATCTAAATCTCTGTGGTTAAGGAAATCGAACCATGACAAATTATTAATAAAGAAGGATCAATACATTCTTCCATGAATAAAAAATGTAAAATTAACGACATATACTTTATTTTTTCCTCTATGTATGTTTTGAGCTCACTTCTAGATAGTTCCCATCTAGATAGTGAACTAGTGATAGCTAGTTAGGTGAGGCAGCCCTTCTTATGTAAAATTTTATGTAATAATTGAAAGGGAAGGTTGGGTAGGTAGAATAATGGAAAGATGTCCACATGCTAATCTCCCAAATCTGTAAATATGCAACTTTTCTTAGTAAAGGAATCCAAATATAATTGAGTCAATAATCTTGAAATGGGGAGATTATCTGGTGAGTCCAATGTAGTCACAAGGGTCCTTATAAAAGGGAAACAGACAAGAAGGTTAGAGTCAGAGAAGATATGATGATGGAAGTATGAGAGAGAGAGAAAGAGAGAGGTCTGAAGATGTTGCTGGCTTTAAAGATGAAGGAAGGGCCATGAGCCAAGGAAAGGAAACATCCAGAAACTGGAAAAGGCAAGGAAATGGTTCCCCCCGCCTTGAGCCTCCAGAAGAAACACAGCTATGTTGACTAATTGATTTTAAGACTTCTGACCTGCAGAAAAGCGAAATAATAAACTTGTGTTAGTTTAAGTCTCTAAATTTGTGGTAATTTTTCACAGCAGCAATGGGAAAATAATACAGAAGTTGTGAGTAGATTAAATATGAAATTAATCATTATACATAAACATGTTAGAAAATTATTTCACTTTTAATCATACCCTTTCATTATAGCAAGTACGTAATTGAATTAATCATTGCATTAATTCATTTTTATCACTAATACTATGGAAAGTAATTAGCAGGAAGTTTAAAAATCTAGAAGAGTGAGTGAAAGGGAAATACGGTACTTAAAGATCTGATTTCAAGAAAAGAAAATGCGGAAGTATCTTATGATATTTTGGTGAGGCAAAGAAAGGACTACTAGCAAACCTAAACTTTGGCTTTTCTAGAAGAAATTATTTATTACATTTTCTTTAGCTGTGAGAGAAGAGGGAGCACAATACAGTGAAAGTAGCTTCATTCACATCACATGTATTAATATATAATATATATAAATACTTTTACATATATTTTATTTCTTAAAATGTAACTCTCAATTCAGAGGAAAAACATATTTTTCACAGCATCTTAAGCAATCTTACTTTCTAGATATACACATGCATCAGGAGAATAGACACTAGTTCTTTTCTAAATAAAATAATTTTCTGTTGGATCCAAAGGATAAAATAGATGATACTTGTGATGTAGTTTATAATGATTAAAGAATTTCATAACAAAATTTTATAAATATTTTATAGGAAAAATAAAACAATTTATACTTCTTTGCCTATTTTTATAAATAAAACAATTTCTATAAAGCTGACTTTTGATGATTCAGGACCTATTTATTTTCAAGGCACTTCTGCTGTTCTGAAGGTTTTTGGCAGCAGGCATTTTGAGTTGGTTTTGGCTCTGGCTCTTGTGCCTTAGGGTGATAGAATGTGGGTGACTATCGAGCTGCATCGGCAACATCTGCAGCCCACGTCCCCACTGAGGAAAAACAGCAGGGCAGGGCCAGCCGAAATGAGGCCAGATGTGCTATAATTATTGTATTTGCAAAAGAATTTGGTTTAATGCACTTCATCACTTTTTTTTTTTAAGATTTTATTTATTTATATTTATTTGAGAGAGAGAGAATGAGAGGGGGGAGAGTCAGAGGGAGAAGCAGACTCCCTGCTGAGCAGGGAGCCCGATACGGGACTCGATTCAGGGACTCCAGGATCATGACCTGAGCCGAAGGCAGTCGCTTAACCAATTGAGCCACCCAGGCGCCCGCACTTCATCACTTTTAACACTTTTTTTTTTAAATATGGCAAAAAATTGGAGCTTTATTTAGGGTCTTCAGCAATATTAAAAACCTATATGAATTCACTGGTAAAAATGAAAAAAAAGAAAAAAGAAAAAAAAAACACTTTGCTATCAGTGTCTATATTTGGAAGAGAAAACTGACAAGTAGATAGCAGATTGTTAGATACTGTTTAACTCAACAAATGATTCAGAACCACTGCTAAGGACTGATGACATTGTCTCCCTGTTCCTTTGTTTTAAATCAATCATTGTTAATGCCTAAGACCAGAACAGGAGTGCGATTTTTAAGATAAAGAACAGAAAAAGTGATCCAATTTATAAACAATTCAATAGTATGAGGCACAATCACATAAAGGTAAGTTGGTTACAGTGCTAACGTCCTCACAGTGTCCAGGAGCTAGAAATAGTAAAGTATACATAGAAGATACCAGAGCAGGCACAGTCCATTATTTGGCCAAAACAGGTTTACAACTCCCCTTTCTCCACTTGGTTCAAAGCAACAATATGCCCAACTTCAGCTAGTAAAAACAAAAAACAAAAAACAAAAAAAAACGTAAAGGCAAGTTGGCTGGGAAACTTTTGGCAAAACTTCCACTTTCTTACAAAAGTGCAAGACAGGAGCTTTATGTTGCTACCTTTATCCTTTATGTCATCCTACCTGAAGTATAGATTTGATGCCAAAGATTGTGGCAGTCCTACTGTAACCAGGAGGTGATAAAAGGAGGGGGAAAAATCCCAAAGGCTCGGAGATTATAGAGGGGAATAAAAGGGAAAGAACAGATTCTGGAGGATTTTGTTGAGCAGACAAACTGATGCCAGCAACCACCTCCATCTAGCCTTCTTGTTAAGTGGGATAATAAATCTCTGTATAGTTTAAGCCCCTCTTAATGAGATTTTTGTTACTTGCAGCTGATAGCTTTTCAAGCTGATAAAATATAAATATCTTGTAGCAAAAAAAGAGACTAAAGCAATTTATCTGGTTTGTAAGTATTAATATTATGTAAATTAATGAATTAACCCAAAATATATATGTATTGTGTATATAAATGTTAAAACATGATAAGAATTAGGAGGAATATTTAATCATGTAAGGATAAAGAATGATGAGAGATGCCACTTTAGATGGGGGTTAGTGGAAATTTTTCCAGAAGAACTGATGCTACAGTCACATGGATGAATAGTTCTGCACCTTTAATACTAGTGTTACGTTCCTCTTTCAATCTATAGATTAAGAAATGAATCATGAGGCAGAGAGTAAAACATTTCTTAGGAAAAGTGAAGAAAATAAGAAATATAGAAAGAAGCAATATGATATAAAAGCTGTTGAGAAAAAAGTGATAACATGGAATAAAAAGAAAGCAAAAGAACTAGAATGTTTTAAAGGATACTAAAGGATATTATGGATATCCTTTAAAGGATATTATGAGGGGTGACTGTGTGGCTCAGTCAGTTAAGCAACTGTCTTTGGCTCTGGTCGTGATCCTAGTTAGAGTCCTGGGATTGAGCCCCTCGTAGGGTTCCCTGCTCAGCAGGGAGCCTGCTTCTTTCTCTCCCTCTGCCCCCAACTTGTGTTTGCTCTCTCTCTCTCTCTTAAATAAACAAATAAAATCTTAAAAAAAAGGATATTTTGAAAATAAAACAGTATTATACTGACTACTGTGCATTAAAATGGGTGAAGCAATGTTTAGAAGTTAATATCATAAATTAATATTAATAGGACTAATAATATGAATACAAATATAGATATAAACATAAAGTAAAATGCAAATATAAAATATTTATTTCTGGATGATTTGAACCAAATGACACTCATATTTGTACTTCATGTTGTTTATATGTAAAACAAAAGTTTGCATTCAGTGATCTTCAGATTCTCTGTCTTCTTAATGTTGTTTTGTTTTAATAAACTATTTTTGACTGGAAACAGATTAATAATATATATGTTATAGAGTCTGTGCTTTCTTCTATCCAGGTAAATAGAGAAAAATATTACAATTCCCATACTTGGATATACAATGAATTTACTCTTCATTAAATTTTGTCCTTCCTACAGATAAAACTATGTATTCCTTACTTATAAACACTTCTTTAAATGAAGAGATTCAAACAGATTTTTTTGTCAATAATTCTACATGTAATAATATAAAAAATTATCAAAATACATCTTTGTTGCATGCATAATAATCCACCAATATTTCATAACAGAGACCATTTAGCAATCATTCAAGAATTATTAAGACCCTCATTGATAAAGTAAAACTGGGTTATGAAATATTAATAAAGATATAATCTATATTTCTACTCTAAATGCTATTTGTTTTTATTTACTGTCATTGAATGTGGCACTGTAGACAGACAGGTGGATGTTCTGGTCTAGGGCTAACCTGTGGGGCTCTGAGTTTGTTCTTCATACCTTTATTTGTAGAGTCTTTGTGCTCTATGATTAGGGTTCCAATTAAGGTATTTTCCCACAAGTCACTGCTCAAGGTCATCTTCTTCTTATTGCTCCCTTCCTTATGGTAAAGCTGACTATTCCTGTCCCTCACTCCCCTAGTTCTCTGATTTTTGCTAGGAAATCAATTAACAAAATTATTTTTAAGATCTTGTATCTATTACATAGAATGTATTGCAAATGTATTTTCAGAGGTTCCTGGAGAGAATGTATACACCTAAAGAGGTAGGAGTGTCAGAAAATACGGAAAAGCAAATGCAGAATATATATTATGGCAAGACATAAATATACATAAATATATGCCACATGTGACAGCAACAGCTTTTCTAAAAATAGTGAATAAACAACAATAAAAAATGTAATCTGAACCCTTCTCTGACTGCATCACAGTTGGTGATTACACATTTACTCTCATTTAGTGATACATTTGTGATGTAGTGTTCTTGAAAATGATCACTGGCTATGCTAATGGTCATATTAACACACCATTTTGAGGGCTTTCTACAAATTACGCATTGTGTTTATGTGCCCTACATGGATTATGTTACTGACTCCTCAAAAGCACTCTACTCAATAGATGATATCTTTATTTTCAGTGAGAAAACTGAGGGTATATAAAAAGTGACTGGGATAGGGTTAAAATATATTCATTGTGACTCCAAACCCTCACTGTGTATCTACATATAGGTTTGCAACATTGCCCTAAGTTAAGGTGCAGTACAACATATGGAAAAGGTGCATGGGGATTGTGACAGAGGGGAATGGTTTTGCTAACTTAAAAAAAAAAAAAATCCTACACAATCATTGGAGTTTGTTTAGTGCTCACTAGAAATTATCGAATAAATATATGATGAGACACATGAACATAAGATACGCCAAATTACAGCAATGAAATTTACTTTTGTGTGCTACTTGCTAACTTGGATTCCAGAGTTGTTGAAGGGGTGGGGGAAGGGACTAGAGTGGTGGCTTGGAAGCATCATCACTCAGTTTTACTTAGGGTATCTCAGAAGTTTTATTTGTCCTTGGCATAAGAAAGCGTATTATTCATACAATAGCTGTTTTCCAGTTTTCAGTGCCTGGTTTTATTAGTATTATTTTATCAGTAAGCCCCTAGTTAACTATGGATGGAAATTTATATTGCTCTTTCCCTTTTCCCATTACATACTCAGAGCTCACTACACTGATGAATCAGTCATACTACCTCCTTTGGGGTAGCGGGTGGGGGTACATTTTAATTCAGAACTCAGGAAGAAAATTTTAAATGATTATAAGAACTATTCCCCAGTGAATGAGGTTATGTTTTCCTATGAAAGCAGATAAATGCCAAAATCACTATTAGTGGTTAAAGAAAGGGAGCACAATTTTTTTCCTCTCTTTCCTGTCATTTTAATATGAAAATGGAAAGTGGACTCAACATAACACAAGGATCCAGATGTTTTGAGCATCAGCTTACAGGATAGAAATACCCAAAGACTGACCAGGGGACAAAAGTTGACAATAATTGCTTATATACCCATATAATATATAAGGGCATGAAACAAGGATGTCCCGCACTCACCAGCTAAGAGAGACAGACAAGAGCTAGGCTAGTTAGGAACAGCTAGAATTTTGCACAAGAAATCCATGCCAAAAAGAAAAAAAAAATTGAACAACAGATTCTAATTTCTAAGTCTCGTCTCTGTGACACATTTTAACACACACACACACACACACACACTACACACACACACCACCACCACCATAAGTTGTCCATTGTACTAAGTTGCTTCCTAATTCTAGGTTTGCTATTCGTTTATCACTTGCTTTACCAAGATTGCAATGATAAAACTTACATTCTTTCCAAAACTATTAACATTTCCAAGTTTCTGTGGAATTGGACAGATCTCTAAGTCATATTTATAAATGTTTTACTATAATCCAATAAAGTTTTGATACAGTCACAAGAAATACCATTCTAGAATATTACTCTTATTGTGTCATTTCTTTTATAAAAAATTTTAGTAGCTTCCCATAACCTAAATGATAAAGCTCCGAAATATGAGTCTTCAAGGTCCTATGATAACCTGAACGCAGATACCATTTCCAGCCTCTTTTCCAACAAAGAATCCCAGTATCTTGTACCCTCAATGATTTCAAACATATCACTGTTCTACAATTCACTCACTCATTTACTTATTCATTCACTCAATAGATATTCATGGAGAACCAACTATGTGCAAGGTACTGTCAAAGAAAAAAGAGTAAAGATAAAATTTCCTTTTTGCAGCTTGCATTGCTGTCAGAGAAAACAGAAAGTTGATTATTATAAATAAGCAAATTGTACTGTATGTTAAAGGGTGACAAATATTAAGAGTAAAATAAAACTAAGTAAGAACATGTGAGGAGTTCCAAGAATGAGCATGTTGAGAAAAATATTTTTCTATAAACATTTAACCCTAAAGGGGAATTAATGAGCCTATCCCTTCCAGAGCAGAGAGACTTCACTTTGAAAACGCTGCTTCTCTTTGGCAACATACACTGAAACCTTCGTTTCTCCCTGCAAACTGTTCCCAAATTCGAATACCTTGTTTCCCCCAGGCTGCCTTTTTAGTATTGAAGCCCTGATATTTAATGGTATCATCCCAGGCTCTCTTATCAAATTGTCTTCTACTTTCGTTTTAGGAAACTCACTTATCCCTAGAGCTTCAGTGGTCCTTTTCATTGGATGACATCCACATTTATATACTTGCCAATACCTCTTCCTGAGCTACCAGCTCATTCACCTAACTAGCTACCAGATATATCCGTTTGAATGTCTCGACATCTCAAAAGATTTCTAAAACTAAATTCCAATTTTCCTATGAAAGTACCACCTCCCCCAAAATATTGGAAATAAGTGCTAAAGTACAAGTCAGACAATGTGAAGCCCTTTATCCATTCCCCTTCCTCACATAGTCAATGTACAAAGTCCAAAGTCAGACTTTCTTTGCCATCTCAATGGCCGACCTCTTGTGCTCCTCATGCTGGTCTCTGTACATATACTCTGGTCTTCTCCAATCCATTTTACACATGAAAGCCAAAAACATTTTTAAACTAACGATTTTACTCACTTTTTTAAGCATTTCTATCAGCTTCCCATTGCTATTTGGATAAAGAAATCATTTCTTCAAAAGGTTTAAAGGCGCAGATGTGATCACCGCTTACCTCTCTATCCTGATTGATTACGAATCTGCTCTGGGTTCCACCTACTCAGATCACACTGACCCTGCTTCAGTTCCACCAAGGTTCCATGTTTTCTTGAACCACAGGTTCTTTAACATTGTTTCCCTCCTTTCGTTCTTCCTTTAAGCCACATTTTTCATAACATTGCGCTTTCTAACTTCACTCAAACATCAGAATTTAAAACAGCTATAAATTTCCCTCAGATGCTTTTCCTCACCCCCGACACCCCATTCAAAATCAGGATATTTTTCTGACTTATTTTTCACAGAACCGCTTTGCCTCCCTTTAGAACATATCTCAATCTGTAGCAGTGTATTCATTATTTGTTTTTCCCCAATGCTGGTGTATCCATTAGACCAAAAGTTCCATAGTAGCAGGGACTGTATTTCTTTTGGCTCATTGTTCAATTCCCAGTATCTAGCAGTATTCCTCGCACATAGTAGGATATCTCATAGTATTTGTTAAATGCATGAGTGAATAGATAAGTCTGCTTCTGCTTAAAGTGTTTATGAAAACAATTTAAAACATCTGCAAAGTTTCCTTAACTTCTTATTGCAAATCTCTGGATGAACTAGGACGGTATCATTTATATAAAATTGAGATAATTGCATTGTCCAAATCAAAAGAAATGAAAATAAAAAGATTAAAATAGTTTACTATGGATTTTGTGAGCAATATTTCGAATATTATGGCTTCTAAATAATCCTTAAATATTATATTAAGTACAAGAATAATTTGCAAGTTAAGTTACTCTTACATATTTTTACAACTTGATCTACAATTATGTTTTGAAAAATATAAAATATAACAGAATATAAATATAAAAACAGAATATAGCAGAATATAAATATAAAATTTATATAAAAACATTAAAATAACAGAATTTTATTGATTGAATTATTATTTATTGTGACATTCTGGGTAGATTTTTCTTACTTTAGTCTATATTACTAATGAGTCCTATCTTAGTAATACTATCACAAGAACTTCTTTTTTTTTTTTTTAAGTAGAGGTTATGAGGCATCTATAACTCTTAGAACCTTTGTGATTTTTTCTTCAGAGTAACTTCTGAAGTCAAAGGTCTCCAAAAGCAAAGATAGAAGCTACAGATGAACTCAATAGGGAACCAACCACACAGGATGTTGAAATGTACCACAGGAGCTGTGTTTGAAGATAGACTCTCTGGGTCAGGTTGGAGTACAGTGTTAATGTCAAAGAACTATCCATACAAACCAAGTTCCCCTGCAACTTCAGCAGTGATGCATGTTCTCATTAAAGTAGTCAAGTATGCATTCCTCAAAATGATTGAGTACATTTCTATAATTACCAATCTATTCCAAAAGAAAGTATACTAGTTGTGATGAACTTACAACATAACTTTACAAGGGCTTACACTCCAACTTCTATACATTCTGTATTGCATATTTCCATACATCTTTCCAGTGTACGAAATTGCCTACCAAAGAATCATGATTATGAATAATAAATGAAATTCTACTATTGAATGTACTGCCTGAATATAGAAACAAGCCTTATAATTTCTTTATAAAATTTTTTTGCTATTTTTACAATTGTTATGAAATGGTTACTTTTACCTAAGCCATTCCAAATAATAAAAACAGATGCTTTCAAAGTATCATATTTCCAAGCCAAAAATAGATTAATATCCAAGAAGGGAAGGAAGGAAACCATTAAGTGCTTTATAAATTACAAGGATGTACTTATTTGGTGGTTCAATTAGCTAATGACTAAAGTTATTTGAGTCCTTAAAGAAAGAGTTCAATATGAATGCAGAGAGTTATAATTTTTATAAGCTAGATAACTCATATTAAGAAAACAATTTCTATGAATTAAACCATATTTTATGAGTTTTAAAATTATAGTGGTGATAATAGTACATAATTTTAGCATAACTAGGAAATGGAGAAAAATTAATTGTGCTTACTAGAAAAGAGTTGAGAGAATATTTTTAGGCTAAGAAAAACAATATAGGATAGAAAAGTCATAAAAGCATAAAATATTTTAATACACCTACATTGTTATTCTATCCCTGTGTTCCATAATTGTTAAGTCTAATTTCCCAGTGTCAATAATCCATCATATAAATTGACTTAGAATATAATTGATGTTCTCCTTATATCAGTAAACTTCAATTTATGTTTTAGCTATTAAAAATATATATGCAGCATCTTCTCACTGATTAAATGCTATAATAAATCTGTTTTTACTGAAAAAAAATCAGTACAAATTTATCCTTTTTAATTGGAATATGCTATATTTATCTGAATTTCTTTTTTTTTTTTGTAGAACATTTGGAAATTTGAAAAGCAAACAAAGCAAAAATTCAGTCTAAAGAAATATCTTTGTAATTTTCCTTGAATATTTTGGTAAATTATCTCTATAAACACTTACAGAGCGGCGCCTGGGTGGCTCAGTTGGTTAAGCGACTGCCTTTGGCTCAGGTCATGATCCTGGAGTCCCAGGATCGAGTCCCGCATCGGGCTCCCTGCTCGGCAGGGAGTCTGCTTCTCCCTCAGACCCTCCCCCCTCTCCTGCTCTCTCTCTCTCAAATAAATAAATAAATAAAATCTTAAAAAAAAAAAAACCACTTACAGAAATGAACTCTCTATCCTTCTTGGGAGCTTTGCTATTGTAACTGAGAATTTTCTTGGGATGCTTGGGAAGTTTTCTTAAGTAAATGAGTTCATATTCCATTTGATCATCATCCTCGAAATATGTCTATTACTGTTCCAAACCACCATCATAAATAAGCAGATAATATAAACATCTGGCTGTTAGGCCCCAGGTTTAGTCTGGGCATTTCCTTCCATCTGCCCACTACCCATCAAAGGCTCTCACTGCATTTAGACTAAACGCCAATCTTTTGACATAGTCCAGAAGACTCTACTTAATTGTGATGGTTAGTTTTGTGTGTCAGCTTACCTAGGATATATAGTACCTTGTTATTTAACCGAACACTAATGTAGGTGTTGTGGTTAACCGAGATGGTTAACATTTACAGTAAGTCGGCATTTAGTAAAGATAATTACCCTCGATGTGGATGGACTTCATCTAATTAGTTAAAAATCCACTGAAGCAAAAACAGATTTCCTGGAGAAGACATTCTGCCTCACAGTTATAGCATCAACTACCTGAATTTCTAGCCTGCTGACCTGCCCTACAGATTTAACCCTGCCAGTTTCCACAACTGCATGGGCCAATCCCTTAAAATCAGTCTGTGTGTCTATGTGTGCATATGTATGTGTATCTGTATGTATATGTATATGTATATGTATATGTATATGTATATGTATATGTATACACACACACATGCTACTCTGTTGGTTCTGTTTCTCTGGAGAACACTGACTAATACAATGATCTAGCTGTGTCCTCTCTCCAAATTCACTTCCCACTACTCTCTCCATTACCTAGTCTACTATAGGGACAACTAACTTGGACTTAACATTCTTGAATTAGAACTTTTGTTTTTTTTTTCCCTCTGGTGTTCAGGTTCCTAATTCGGTCATTAGCATTCCAATTTTCTTTCCTGAAAACTGTCAGCCAAAAATTTAATTTCATGTGGAATTTACTTATTATGACATGGAGTTAGGAGTCGAAGATTTTCTTTTTTTTTTTTCATTATAAATTCTACCTGTCTTTCAGATATATTAATATTTTCCTTTAAATTGCTATAAATATATATTTTACTTAGGGAATTGAAGATAAAAGATTTTAGAAGGAAGTTTCGTTTGGAAGAAATTTCCTCAAAAACTTGATCTGTGACCTCAGTTGACTCCCACCATCTTTTTGTGTCTATTATCTATCATCTAGCTAAGCTAGCTAGCTAGCTAGCTATCATCATTCTATCTTCTCTCTCTTTTTTAACATCATTTGAAAAATAATCATGATATAAGTTAAGAAATAAATATTTGCATGGCCTGGGTCTTGAATCTACTAATTTTTTGTTTAATCTGGTTTATATCATATATATAATGATATATATATATCACCCATATATCATTATATATATGATATATGGGTGAGGTGAATATTTCAAGATTCTTGATGTCTACTTGCTTTCCATGTACTTTAGCAGAGCTTTTCATTCAACTTATTAAGTATGTTTAGCCATTTAAAGTTAATAGTTACATATATACTTAGCATGTTTCAAACTTTTTTAGTAATGTTTTACTCCTTTGGTCTTCTTCATTTTTGCCATTCTAAAAACATTTGATTTTCTTTCCTTAGAGAAAGAATAACATCTCAAAATTACAGTGTTCTAATTTTTTTTTAATTATCAGTGGATTCTTTACTTAATAGGAATATTTTCCTGGTAAAAACTAACAACAACATAAAAATTCCTAAGTGTTTATAACTGAGTCTTTTTGTTCTCTCTTGCTGCCATTTCTTTCTAATTGAAAACAATACTTCTCTGGAAAGAGGATATTTACTCCTTAATAGACTTTCTCCTCCTGCTGTTTATTCTTTAGCTAAAGTCATAATCCCACATTTGTGACATTATATCATCTCTACAGTCACTAATTGTTCTAAAATGCTACTTTAGGTGAAGATATACAGCGGGGAGTCAGTGAACTACCAAAAAACAAAGATGCTATTTTAAATTCTGCACATTTTTTTGTGTGAGGAAGGGGACAATTCTCAAATAGAGGTTGATAATCTGCAATTGCTTCAAGTTATGTTGCTTTGTATGTTTAAATAATAGGTCATGATTCTCAGTTACATTTTAGTACTTATTATAGTAGATTTTTAATCATTTTATCTGGTGACCAAGTATAATTAATCATTACGCATTTCTTGTGTGTTGTAGAGTATAACCTATGTTTATGCTGGCCCAAAGGTACAAAATTCCCAATTATTTCCAGAAGATAATTATTTGGAACAATTTTGTGTGGAAACATCCAGGTGAAAATAAATTATAAAATAAAGTCTTTGGAAATAACTTGGATTTTGGAATTAGAATTGTATATGAAGAAAATCATTTATAAAATATTAGATTCTTCGGGCGCCTGGGTGGCTCAGTTGGTTAAGCGACTGCCTTTGGCTCAGGTCACTATCCTGGAGTCCTGGGATCGAGTACCGCATCGGGTTCCCTGCTCAGCAGGGAGTCTGCTTCTCCCTCTGACCCTCCTCCCTGTCATGCTGTCTGTCTCTCATTCTCTCTCTCTCAAATAAATAAATAAAATCTTAAAAAAATATATTAGATTCTTCTTTGGTTCAGTCTCTGCATGCTGTTATATTATACAAATTTATATACATTTAATATAATTTAATACAAACACAAATCTGACTCCAGAAACAATAAAGAATGGTATATTTTTCTTTATTTTTTAAAGATTTATTTATTTGAGCAAGCGAGAGAGAAAGAGCGACAGCGTGAGTGGGGGAGGGGCAGAGAGAGAATCTCAAGCAGACCCCACTGAGTGTGGAGCCAGACTCAGGTCTGGATCTCATGACCCTGAGATCATGACCTGAGCTGAAACCAAGAGTCAGACGCTCAACCAACTGAGCACCCAGGCACCCCAAAGAATATATTTTTTAAAAATTAAGTCTTCCCTAAAAGGACCTTCATGGGTTTTTTTGAGCTCATTACTCAGAAAGCTTCTTAGAATTCCTCTCCAGACATCCTTGTCTCTTTCCTAAATCCTACCATTTTGAAAGTATTTATCATGCTCTGGTCTCTCCTATCCACGTGCTTCTTTCAGTTATACCTCTCTCTCCTTTACCACTTCCTTTAGCTTCCCATTTCACATGACTGTCCAAATACTGGGATTAAGTTCTTTCCTACTTGCTGTCTGATCTAAGTGACCCAAAGGCAATTTTTCTCCTATCATCGTGTTTTCCTGTATCATATGTTCTTGCATACATTGCTTTCCTTATAAAAAACATTCATGGACCATTTCTGACAGATAAAAGTTTTACCTATTTTCAGAAGGATGATAATTCTTTCCTCAGTGCATTATTAAAATAAACAATGTACCATGTTATCAATGTCATATTTAGAATAGGATATCAAAAAATGTTTATCCACTCAATTATTTGATTTGTCAATTTACAAATAACTCCAAACCGAACCTTAACCCTACTTTAAAAAAAAAAAAAAAAAACAGCAACAAACTAATCTACAAATAGAATCTCACAAGGTGCCAAGGCATGGTGGTCCCTTAGCTAGCTCCTTAAATAATAGCAAATATTTTCTCCTGCAGTAATTATCTTCTTTTCCATATATTGAAATTTCCACTAATTCAGCAAAACAAATAACTGTATCATATTTATATTTATGTCTGTACCTCTAATGAACTTAATCATTCTAGAGTAGGTTTAAATTTCCAACCCACCGTATTTTCCATTATTGGAACTCCATATGGGTCTTTATAGAAATCACCGTGTATTGCTGTCTCCAGTTTACTCATTTGTTTTCTGAGGAAATAATCCTATTAGGCTGCTATAATTCTATTATGAATCTATAAACATTTCAAAACTAAAATGAGAATACTAGGAATAAGAGGAGAAGACAAAAGATATTTCACAGACTTTAATAATTCAGGATTGGAACAGATATGAGAGGATCAATCACACAGTCCCTCACTACTCCTTTTTGCTTGAATTATCTCAGTAAATGGCTATCCAGCCTCTCAATGTTTCCACTGACAGAAGATCTAAAAATTTCCAAACTGTCCAACTTCACTTATGGACATCTAACAGTCCTTTCATATAATGAATTAATTTCTATTTCCTTCAACTATGATTATGAGTTCCTCTCATTGAGGCAAGGTGGTCTAAAATTTCAAGGTGGTCTAATACACCTGAGTATAATTATTACAGGCCCTACAGTATTTCTCTTTTCCAGATTAAACACTACCAGTTTCTTCAATTAATTCTGAAAACACATGCCTCTAGTTCCTTGACTTTATCAATGATCATCTAGTATTCAGCCCCCATAAATAAACACACAACTCAAGCTGTAGAATTTAATCCTGGGTCAGGTGAGACCTTATATCCTTTGAATGGACATGATATTTTAATTAATTTTGTTCAATGTGAAAATGCATTTTTGTAATAGCCCAAGCATATGTTTAGTTTCAATATGGGTAATTCTAAACTTTGAATGCAAATAAAACCATTGTTCAAATCCTCTGTTCTTATTACTTAGTAACAGGTATTTGATAATTACTGGACGTAGTTTTGAAATGTCCATGTTTACATATGCATATAAATGGAATGGAAAGTTAACCATTAATTAAATTCTGAAGAGACGTGGATTGAGAGAGATTTGAAAAAGCAAGGGAGTCCTTAGACCATGGGTAAACACAATCCAGCTACAAACTAAATGAAAGGCAGAGTGTAATTCAAATATATGCTGGAATAGGGAAATATTATAGAAACAATGAAGACTACTTGGGGAAGAAAGGAACAATTGTGTAGATTTATTTCGTAGCATGATCAACTAAAATGGAAAGGCTTACATTGCTGAGTAAAAGATAGGTACTGAAGAAGATATGATCCTTAAGGAGAGTTGAAGATCATTGCAATAGGATCTAGGGGATAATCTATTTACTCTTATTCCCTTGAGTTCAGTCTGTATGGCATGAACTGTTCTTTTTTTTTTTTTTTTTTTGCACTTTGTCCATAAGTACTTTATTTTTTTTTTAAACTTAATTAACATATAGTGTATTATTAGTTTCAGAGGTAGAGTACAGTGATTTATCCGGCTTATATAATAACCAGTGGTCATTACATCAAGTGTCCTCCTTAATGTCCATCACCCAGTTACCCCATCCCCCACCCGCCTGCCCTCCATTTGTTTCCTATGATTCAGAGTTCCTTACAGTTTGTCTTCCTCTCTGGTTTTGTCTTGTTTTATTTTTCCCTCGCTTCCCCTATGATTGTTTTGTTTCTTAAATTCCACATATGAGTGAGATCATATACTTGTCTTTCTCTGATTGACATATTTTGCTTAGCATAATACCCTCTAGTGCCATCCATGTCATTGCAAATGGAAAGATTTCATTTTTTTTGATGACTGAGTAGTATTCCATTATATATACACACACACACACGCACACACACACAGACATACACCACCTCTTCTTTATCCATTCGTCTGTCGATGGACATCTGGGCTTTTTCCAAAGTTTGGCTATTGTGGACATTGCTGCTATAAACATCAGGGTGCAGGTGCCCCTTCTTTTCACTACATTTGTATCTTTGGGGTAAATACCTAGTAGTGCAATTGCTGGGTCATAGGATGGCTCTATTTTCAACTTTTTGAGAAACCTCCCTACTGTTTTCCAGAGTGGCTGCACCAGCTTGCATTCCTACCAACAGTGTAGGAGGGTTCCCTTTTCTCTGCATCCTTGCCAACATCTGTCTATTCCTGACTTGTTAATTTTAGCCATTCTGACTGGTGTGAGGTGGAATCTCATTGTGGTTTTGATTTGTATTTCCCTGATGCCAAGTGATGTTGAGCATTTTCTTATATGTCTATGTATCTATTAGCCATTTGTATGTTTTCTTTGGAGAAATGTCTGTTCATGTCTTCTGCTCATGTCTTGACTGGATTATCTGTTTTTTGGGTGTTCAGTTTGATAAGTTTTTTATAGATTTTGGATACTAGCCCTCTATCTGATAAGACCTTTGCAAATATCTTTTCCCATTCTGTCAGTTGCCTTTTGGTTTTGTTGACTATTTCCTTTGCTGTGCAAAAGCTTTTTATCTCGATGAAGTCCCAATAGTTCATTTTTGCCCTTGCTTCCTTGCCTTTGGAGACATGTCTAACAAGAAGTTGCTGTGGCAACATAGGTTGCTGCCTGTATTCTCCTCTAGGATTTTGATGGATTCCCTGCTCTGACACTGGGAAATGAGATAGAAATAGTGCAAAGTTCTAGTTCCAAGAAATTCACAATCTAATGAGGATCATTAGCTCATTAAGTTACCTAACAGATCCCTGAGATAAAAGTTGGTCTATCAAAAGGCTGTGTCTTGATATTGATAAGAATATATTTTAAATATGTCCATATGCAATTTTAGGGGCATCTAAAAATAGAATATAATTATAGTATGATATAATTACTATAATAAATAAATAAATAAATAAATAAATAAATAAATAAATAAATAAATAAAGGCTAGCAGGAATAAACCATTTTTTGAGATGGTAGTAACAAAAATGAAAATATTAGTCAACACCTTAAACATGAATGCCTTCATTACCCTTGCTGGAGAATCAAATTGAGCAAAGCTAAATTTATATTTTTACTATTTACAAGAAATGCACCTAAAAGTAAAATGGAACCCAAAGGCTGAAAGGAAGGAAAAGGGTATACATTTCAATGAATTAATGTGAAGGAAGGCCAAGCATAGTAATCCTAGTTACAGGAAAATCCACAGCTATTATTCTCAAAGCTTCAACAGTTAACTACATAAAAATATATAATTTTTCTGGTTATGAGTTAAAGTGGGTATACCACACAAGTTGATGACATTGGCAGCTCAGAAAAGTTGTAATTCAAAATTTCCATATTTTCTTGTTCAGGTTTCAGTAAGTTAACGGAGCATTTTGAAGATATGCAATTGCAGGCCAACAGTCTAGGGATGGCAGAGCTAGGCATGCTCAAAAAATTAGGAAAGAAGAGGAGAGCACCACATTCTGGATGATGCTGAGATTATCATCTGCTGTGCTCAACCTTTTTCTAGAAGCCTACTACCTAGAGTGGACCAAAGGTGGTGGTGTTCTAGGGAAGCTAGAACATGTGGCTCTCTCAGTGTGGCTAGTAGATGGGTGACAGAATCAGAACTATGGAGAAAAGTAACTATAACATACAGATCACCTTAGGCAACTAAGTCAAAAGTGGACCAAACAGATTGACCAGAATCAGACAGTAAAGAACTAACTGTTACAATGGGCTGACTTAAAAAAACACTGTGAGTAAAAATCCCTTTTCTCTAAATGTTCTAGGGAGAGAAGAATCCATACAAATCTATGATTCCTTGTACCTAAGGGAAAGTGTACTGGGAGGAAGATGATGGTGGTGGCTGACTAGAGTTACAGACTTAGAATAAAACAGTTTTCCTTAAAATCCATTATCAGCAGGTACAAAAACACTACTTCTGAGGGTCCCTGTCTCAGTTTGCTGGCCAATCCTTCTCTTTAGTAAAACATTAGACCCCTGGACTCTATGATTTGATAGTTGTCACACACACACACACACACACACACACTATTGATCTCAACAGAGAATTTACTTCTGTCATTGCAACAGAGAGGGGAAAAGGATTAACATAGAAAATGTTTGGCATTTTTGCTGATTATGCAACTACTACAATGTGAATTCTGCTGTTTGAACAAATGCTCATATCTGACTGCCAATTTAAAGAAATTGACTTTTGAGTTTTTAATGAAACCTCTATGAACACATGTCACATTATTCTGCCTCATTTTATGTCACATTCCTTCTTTTTCCATTGTATTTTGACTCAGACCCACTCTTTCTTTACCTTGAGGAGAGGATCAACCTGGACTATTTTATTTAACTGCCATTTGGAGTTGAAGGGATTTTCCATTTTGAAAGTTAAATTTTTCTAATGAAGCGTATTTCAGTAAAATGTACTTTGAAAATTACACAACTGAGGTGAACTGGTTATATACTGAATTCCATTATACAAATATTAATAACAAAAACAAGCAAAAATTAAAAAAAAGATTTTCATCATTTATCACTATCTGCACAGCTTCAACAAAGCTAATTAAAAATCTCATTTTCACAGTAGGTAATAGGTTCAATCAAGACTCTAATAATTCTTTCAAAAAATATTAAAATACAAATATGTTTTTATACCAAGTATCAATTTTCAGGTTGATTTAGCCACAAAAATGTCTGATTTTAAAGTATAAAATGTATTGCTCATCAAGTAAGTCATGTTAGAGCAGTCTAAACACTGCCTCTTTTAAATAAAATATATTTACATATTTATTATAGCATTAGGGAAAATTATGAATGACATGTACAGAATGTAGGTTTGAATGTTCTTTATCTTTGCCATGGGCACATCACCTGCTAGGACACATGCAATCTTTTTGGCTAATAACTAATTCACTGCCACTGTGAACAGCTAGGTGAGGGGAATACCACCTGCCAACATGTGCCTCCCTGTTGGACTTTGGTTTTGTCTACATTGTTTTCAAATCTTTTATTTTAGCACAAAATTTCCTTATCCATTAAATTTGAACAGAGCTTTTCAGTCTTCTGCTAAGTGGGTAGTTCTTTCTCTGTGATTCAGTGTCTAACCTCAGATAATCCAACCTCTTTTATGAAAAGGCTACTGGCCTCTAAGACATCTGGTTTCATATTAAGACGCTTTCTTATTTTCAGATCATTCTTTTTTTATATTGAGCTGAATGTCTTCCATACACAGCAGCTATTCTTCTCTTTTCTGCCCCTAGTGTTGTACTTTTTTCTGTATTTAAAAGCACTCATTATTTTAAAATGTATATATCAAGGATGTACTCTATGCAAGGTGCTCTATAAAGAACAACTCCAAATAGTAACACAGAACAGTACTACATGACATCTTTTCAAGTATTTGGAAAGATATGCCTTTTTTTCAGGCTAAAATTGCAAGTCTGTGTCAACCATTTTCTATTGGTTTCACCTCATAAACATTATATATTTATTTTTATCTTCACTGCCATTCTGTTAGCCAAAGCTTCCTAATTGACCATGCATATATTAAGCTTCATGCTAATTCTGAATGTACAGGGTTAGTGATCCCTAAAATATACAAAATCAATTCATTTTCTGTTTGGTTAGTATCTATTAAGCAGCTTCTCATTGTAACACAAATACAATTTTAAACATTTTGTACATAAGATATATAATATAAATATCTAATATAAAATATTGCACAAATGTCCTGTTTGGTCTGGTCCTTGCATACTTTTCTACAACCGTTTTCACTACTCTTCCTTTTGGGCACGCCATATTTCAGACATGGAACATTCCAAACTCTTACCTGCCTCCAGACTTACCATATGCAACTTCTCTTCCTGGATTTCACTTCAACCTCCTCTCCCTAAGAAAACTAGCCACCAATCTTTAGTAATGACCTGGAAGGAAACCGATTCTAACTATTTCACAGAAGAAATTGCTTGCAGCTCACCAAAATCCATTCACTCTGCTTCTGAATTGTATTACTCAGACATGTAACCAAGTGAGGTGGGGGCAGAAGTGATGTGTGCCACTGTGGGAACAAGACTTTAAGAAGTAGTCTACCTCCTACAGCTCTCTCTCTCTCTCTTTTTTTTTTTTCCTCTCCCAGAACTGATGTAATAATAAGTCCCCAAAGAATTGTAAAACTGCTTGGAAACTTGGTTGCAACATAGAGGAGAGTGATATCCTAACAAGAATATTCCCCTTGGACTACTACTCCAAGTTTAGTGTTAGATTCTTAATGGTCATCTTCTGTTGTTTACTTTCCTGCTTTGTTCTATTCTGGATCTGCATGATTATACTACCACGGCCAGATGATGAGCAAAATAAGATCAGTACACTTGTGTTACATTTTTGGATGGGTAAGGTATGCAATAAATAAACAGATCAATACATATTTAGTATATTTGCAGGTAGAGAAGAAGAGTAAGGGGCTAAGCATGCTAATTCTAGAGCTCTGTTCCTCCCCAACAGTAATTAATGAGCTGGCAAAAAGTGTTAGAATTGACTTTGAGAACACTGGAATCTATTCAAAACTTGCCATGGGCAGGGGAAGATTTGAAGAAAGAAGCTGATGTTCCGTGGTAAGAATGCACTGTGTGTTTTAAATGGCTCGTCATCACCCAAACAATTGGCAGGAACAGTGAGGATAGTCTGTATGGCAGCCTGAAGTCCTGGTTCATTAGCTGGTGCCAGAGGAAGTGGACTCTTCTCAAAGGACTCTGGTTGTGGCTCAGCTTGTCTAGCGGCTTCTTCAAAGACAAGCAGGAGGGTTTCCCTTTCTTCTGCCTCACTAGGAGTTGTCCCAGGGCTGGACAGCGCTCTGGGCAGATTTTGCTGAAAATGTTTAAAGGCTTTAGAAAGTCAACTATCTTTTAAATAAATGAAACATAATAACTTATCTTTTATGTTTATCCTTTCCCAATTTCTGCAGAATTAATTTATGGAGAAAATAATTTATTTATTGGAATTATTTTTCTGCATGGGGAATCTTTTTAACATTTCCCATAGTGAAAGTCTGATGGAAATAAAAACACTTATTTCTCTAAAAAATACATTTTACCTTTATAATTGAATGTTTTTTCACTGAGTATAGTGCACTGGATTTAAGGATTTTGTTTTGTGTTCTCAGAATTTTAATGATGACACTCCATTTTCTGCCTCTTTTTCAGTTTTTTTTTAATTTTCCATATAGATGATCATGTCATTCCTGAACAGTTTTATTTCTTCCACTCCTATCTATCTACTTTTTTTCATTAGCTAGAACTTCTAGTATATTGAAAAGGAGTGAAAACAGGGAATATCCTTGCCTTGTAGCTGATCTCAGTTGGAAAACTACAGGTTTCTCACTATTAAGTATAATGTTACCTGTATGGGTTTTTTAGCTATGCTTTGTCAGTTGAGGAAATTCTCCTCAATTTCTTACTGAGAGTTCTTATATTCAATGGGTGTTGGCTTTTATCAAATACTTGTTCTTTTGTCTTTTTCTAGTTCCCTAAGGTAGAAACAGAATAATGGGGCGCCTGGGTGGCTCAGTCGTTAGGCATCTGCCTTCAGCTCAGGTCATGATCCCAGGGTACTGGGATCGAGCCCCGCGTCGGGCTCCCTGCTCGGCGGGAAGCCTGCTTCTCCCTCTCCCACTCCCCCTGCTTGTGTTCCCTCTCTCACTGTGTCTCTCTCTATCAAATAAATAAAAAAAAAAATCTTAAAAAAAAAAGAATATTATTTTTGGATCTTACTTCTTGTCTAATATATACATTCAATGCTATTACTTTCCCTTTTAAGCATTGCATTTCACTGCATCCTACAAATTTTGATAAGTTGTATTTTCATTTTCATTTGGTTCAAAATAGTTTTAAATTTCTCTTGAGATTTCTTCTCCGATTCATATGTTATTTAGAAGTATGTTGTTTAATCTCCACGATTTTGGAATTTTCCAGTTATCTTTCTGTTTGATTTCTTTATGGTTTGAGAAGAGACAAATAAAATTATGATTTCTATTCTTTTAAATTTCTTTTTTTAATAAAATTTATTTATTTATTTATTTATTTATTTATTTATTTATTTATTTATTTATTTGAGAGAGAGAGCACGCACAAGCAGGAGGAGCAGAGGGAGAGGGAGAAAAACTCAAACAGACTCCATGCTCAGCGTGGAGCCCAATGTGGGGCTCAATCTCACGACCCTGAGATCACAACCTGAGTTGACATCAAGAGTTGGCTGCTTAACCGACTGCACCACCCAAGTCTCCCTCTTTTAAATTTTTTTATGTGTATTTTATGGTTCAGAATGTGGCTTACCTTGACAAATGTTCCATGTAAGTGTGAGAAGAGTATGTATTCTGCTATTGTTGAACAATGTGATCTACAAATGTCAATTATATCCACTTGATTGATGGTGTTGTTAAGCTCAACTATGCCCTTACTGATTTTCTGCTTGCTGAGTCTGTCCATTTCTAACTGAGGGCTATTAAAGTTTTAAACTATGATAGTGAATTAATCTCTTTCTCCTCTCAATCTTATTAGTTTTTTTCTCATGTAGTTTAACCCTCTATTGTCAGGCACTTACAAAGTAACGATTGTTATGTTCTTAGAAAGTTGACCCCTCTATCATTATGTAATGCTTTTCTCTATCCCTGATAACTTTCCTTGCTTTGAAGTCTACTTTGTTTAAAATTAATATAGCTTTTCTTACTTCTTTTTAAATTAGCATTAGTATAGTATATTTCCTCCACCCATTTACTTTTAATTTATATGTCTTTATATTTAAAGTAGGTTCCTTGTAAACAACAAATAGTTGTTTGTGATTTCTGTTCCATTCTGACAATCTGTGTCTTTTCATTGGTACATTTAGCCATCAACATTCAAACTTATTAATACAGTTGGTTTAATATTTACCACAATTGTTACTGTTTTCTGCCCTTATTCTTCATTTCTATTTTTGTCTTCCAGTCTTTCTTTTTGTGTGTGTGCTTTTAATTGAGAATACTGTATGGCCTTTTTTTTCTTTTCCTTTCTTTTTTTTAAAACATTTTTAGTGGTTATTGTAGAGTTTGCAATATACATTTACAGCTAATCAAAGTCTATTTTCAGATAACACTATACTACCTCAGAGGTAATGTGAGTACATTTTAATAACAAAATAATTCGGAGTGCCTGGGTGGCTCAGTCGGTTAAGCCACTGCCTTCGGCTCAGGTCATGATCCCGGGGTCCTGGGATTGAGCCCCGCATCAGGCTCCCTGCTCAGCGGGAAGCCTGCTTCTCCCTCTCCCTCTGCCTGCCTCTCTGCCTACTTGTTCTCTCTCTCTTTGTCAAATAAATGAATAAAAAAAATCTAAAAAAAAAAATAATCCAAATTCCTCCCTTTCATCCCTTAAATCATTGATGTCATTTATTTACTTATATATTATTTTTACTTACATATTATTATACATATATTACTTATATATTGTATATATTGTATATATTTACTTATACATTATTATATATTATTTACATATATGTATTATATATAATTATATATAATATATTTATATTTATTTTTATATATTTATTTTAAATATATTTATACATAAGTAAATGCATTATGTATGTACTTATACATTATTATATCTATTATTTACTTATATATTATTATATATTATTTGCTTATATATTAGCATAAAAAGAATACATATATAATGTTATATTACATAATATTTTATATTTTAAGATATATATGTAAGCATTCATATTGTTCATACTATTTTGAAAGAACTATTATCTGTTACATCAATTAAGAATAAGAAAAATAAACAGTGCCTGGGTGGCACGTCAGTTAAGTATCTGACTCTTGGTTTCAGCTCAGGTTGGGATTTCAAGGTTGTGAGATCGAGCCCCGCATTGAGCTCCTTGCTCAGCATGCAGTCTGCCTGAGATTCTCTATTCCTCTCCCTCTCCTCCTCCCAACTGTGCTCTTCCTCTCTTTTTCTCTCTCTAAAATAAATAAATAAATCTTTAAGAATAAGAAAAACAAAAAGTTTTTTTTTATTATTCTTTCACTTATTTAGTGCTCTTCCTTTCTTTATTTAGATCCTAGTTTCTGATGTATTTATTTTCCTTCTGTCTAAAAAATCGTTTAACATTTCTTGCAAGGCAAGTCTATGGATAACATATTCCCTCAAGTTTTATTTGTCTGAGAAAGTATTTATTTCTCCTTCATGTTTGAAGAATATTTTACCAGGTATATAATTCTAGGTTGGTAGTTTTTTTTTTTTTTTTTTCCTTCTCTCAGAACTGAATATTTATCTCCATTTTCTTCTTGTTTATATGGTTTCTGAAAAGAAGTCAAATGTAATTCTTTGTTCTTCTATTAGTAAGGTGTTTTTGATTCTCTGGTTTCTTTCAGGATTTTTTTCTTTATCCTTGATTTTTCAATATTTTCAAATTATATGTGGGACTAAATCTTTTGGCATTTATCCTGCTTAACATTCTCTTAGTTTTCTGAATCTGCTATTTGTTGTCTAACATTAATTTTGGGAAATTCTCAGTGATTATATTTTCAAATATTTCTTCTGTTCCTTTATCTGTCTCTTTTCCTTCTAGTATTCACATTACTCATATTATGCCTTTCATAGTTGTCCCATAGCCCTTGGATACTCTGATTTTTTTTCAGTCTTTGATCTCTTTGCTTTCAGTTTTGGACATTTCTTTTAACTCGGAGATTCTTTCCTCAGCCATGTTATCTACTAATGAGCCCATCAAAGTTACTCTTTATTTCTATTACAGTATGTTTTTTCTCTAGCCAGTCTTTCTGGTTCTTTCTTAGGCTTCCATCTCTCTGCTTACAATACCCATCTGTTCTTGCATGCTGCCTACTTTATTCATTAGAACTCTTAGCATATTAATCATAGTTGTTTTAAATTCCCAATCTGATAATTCCAACATCCCTACCACACCTGGTTCTGGTGCTTATATTGTCTCTTTAAATTGTGTTGTTTGCTTTATGGTATGGTTTGCAATTTTTGTTTTTTATAGTTGGTCATGATGTACCAGGTAAAATAAATAGACTTTTAGTAATGTGCTGCTAAGATGTCCGAGGAGAGAAAGCATTCTATAGTCCTATAAGTATGTATCAGTCTTTAGTGAGCCTATGCCTCAGGATTGTGACATGTGACGAGTGTTTTCAGGGTGTTTTTTGTTTTTGTTTTTGTTTGTTTGTTTGTTTGTTTACTCTTAGATAGGGAGAGGATAGCTAGACTGAGCTGACATTGGATATTTTTCTCCTTTCACATGGAAGACTAGAAATGGATGGGGTTGGTTTCTTTCCCTTCCAGTTAGTTGGGCTCTGATAATACCCCAGAGGTTAAGCTCTAACTAAGTTGTTTCTCCTGAGGTTAGGCCTTGTTAGTAAGAACAGAGTGATCTGGCATATTTCAAAATGGTTCCTTTTCCTCTTCCCCTGCTGGAAGCAGGAGAGCATTTTTCTCCCATTACTTATACTATGAGTTAAGTCTTAGAAAATTATAGGTTCCCCTGGAGTCTTTCACTCTCAGAGCTGTCTAAACAGAGCCTCTAGTAATTCATCAAATATAATTTAGGCTTTTCTACTTCTCATTACTACAACAGTTTGCACTCGTTTAAGTTGTTATTCTCTGTATTTGCCTGTCCAATCATGGAGGTAGTAGTTTGTCTTGTGTCCTCACTTGAAGAGTTGTTCATTTTTCAGTCTCTTCAGCTTTTTATTTGTTGTTAGGATGGAGGGACAACTTTCAAGCTCCTTATCTTGAAAACTAGAAACAGGAAGTCCCCTCCATTAGTTTTTTTATTTTTGTTTTAACATATTAGTTTTTGTTATTTAAAATTCCCCACCTCCTCAGTTGCTTAAGCATCTGCCTTTGGCCCAGGTCATGATACTGGGGTCCTGGGTCAAGCCCCGCATTGGGCTTTTTGCTTGCTCAGCAGGGAGCCTGTTTCTCCCTCTCCCACTGCCCCTCTCCCTGGTTGTTCTCTCTTTCTGCCAAATAAATAAATAAAACCTTTAAAATAAATAAATAAAATTCCCCACCGCATCTTACTCTGTTTTATTTTACTGCTCATTACATTTATAATGGGTTTTTAACTTGTATTTTTGTGTGTGTCATATGTTTTTTGAATACTAAACATTGTGAGGAACATTTGATTCTAAATTAAATTATATTTATGACTTTGAAGATCAATACTCTTCTTGCTGCTAAGCCACTAATGTAGGGGGTTGAATTATTCTAGTCAGCAATAGAACTGTGTTTTGGTTTTATTTCTGTTATAGTTAGCATGAGTTTAGTACCAACCTCAAAGACCTCTAGTGTTACCTATGATTAGAGAGTAGGGGCTAGTTTGCTGGAGTTTTCCCTCATCATTCCTATTTACCCTCAATTTTTTCATGCACCTTTTTCTCAAAGAAAACTGTGGCTACAAAATTTCTAATTTTTCTGTGTTATTATTCTTCCCCTGAGGTAGATGGCTTTTGCCTTTGCTCAGTGCATGCTAGCCTGTTGGAGAAAATGCAGAATCAATAAGAAATGTTGGCTTCTGAGACCAGGACAAAAATGTATTCTAAAAGCTAAGGATGCCCTGAGGTTGAGAATACCCTCATTACCCACAGTCATGCCTAAGGAAATTATATGTATGCCTGCAAATGACCACACCCTTAAGAAAGAAATATTCTTCCTTTTCCATCTCCAGTACATTTAAATTTTACTTTATGGTCCACAAGGATTGTTACTCTCTTTCAATTTCAGGCTTTTGTCCTTAGAAAAGTTTGGGCAAGGTTTTTTGCCTTTTTCCTTGTGGCTGCCTCTACCTTCTAGGCTCATACAATGTGGGTGACTTTATCCAGCCTTCCTTTCATACCTCAAACTCTCTTGCATGTGCCTTGAGTTTCGTGACAAAAAACACAACTGTGGCTACAAAATCTCTGTCTGCAGCTCTCATGCTAAGCCACATCAGTCTTTAGCAATGAATTAAGAATTGTAACTAAATCCTTCTTACTCATGTATAAGGCACTACTATCCTCCCCTTCCTTACCCTCTGCCATAAGTGAGGGAGTCCTTAGGCTCTGTTTCTTCTTACATTCATCTGTCTTTCTTTAGATGTTAGGCCCATTGTTTTATATCCTCAGATATTTGATGGGTGGATTTAAGAATTTTTTTTTTTTTTTTTTTTTTTTAGATTATCTTGTTTTTGTTGTGCTGACAGTGGTAGAAGTGACAATCTTTCTGGCTTCCTACTTCTTAGGCATAAGTGGAATCGGGATTTACATTTTAAATTATATCATTTATTTTTATAATGTGCTCTTCTTTATACTCTCTTGGGGGTCCCTTTATTGTAAATAATATAACTTAAATTCCAGGTCTACCCAATTGTCAATTGTTCAAACAATCATTTATAACTTCTTATGCGTCGGTATGGTCCCAATAAAAAGGTGGTATATCAATCCAAATACAACTCAGTCACTGATGTGTTTTGTTCCTGCCTGGCACCTTTTAGTAAGTCTCATCTTCCATATTCCTTCCTCAAGCATCCTAACTCCATAAATTTCCCAGGCATGTGGATTAAGGAAACTGCCATTTATTCTTCCCAAACTAGAATAATTGTATACATTTTCAATCCCCTAATAATGCATGAAGTAGTCTGTCTGTGCTGATCTTCTCAAATCTAGACATATCAGTACTGAGTGGTTTTCTTAGTATTGATTCTGCCACTGAAGCTTTAAAAAGTGCTGTATGATTTTTGTCTGGTCTATTTCTGAGAAAGTCTTTTTCATTGGTTCACAACTTCTTCCTGTCTCATTCTCTCTCTGCTGAATTTCTATGTCCTCTGCACTTCTCCAAGATCTCTTATAAGTTAAAATTTGACCTTTATGGAAACTGCTTCTTTGTAGAAAAAAAGCAGTCAATAAATGTAGAAGCAAGGTAGAAATGGAACTAGAAAAAACTAAACTTTGCAACCCCAATGTAAAAGTTGACTAAGGTTCATATGGTAAATGGATATAAAAACATTTGAGTGTAAATTTATTGGTAATACTATATTCAGAAGAGAAAAACAAACTTATACAATGAATAGTTATGACATACCTCAACCAAGGTTTCAAAGTTAACATCATCAATTGCTATAAATAATAAAGAAGATTGCTCAATTAATAAGGGACCATTCTGGCAGTCTTCTAATTTTGAAAAAAATTATAGTATTTTTTTCAAATAAACAAACATACTAAATAATGGATACTCTCATGCAGGATATTATACCACCACATAACATCTCTCAGAGCATCAGCTTCTGTATTGCCTTTTATGGCTTTAATATTGGAGGGTACAGACACTCAACCTCAGCTGTTATGCATCAGTAGCAAGGAGAGGGCAGTTCAAGGTGAAGCAATAGCAAACTGGGCATAAAATTATGAAGTTGGTCCATATTTTTATACCTCTATTTGTGTTGCAAGGTATATTGTTGAGTTTAATAACAGAATTAAATCTCATAACAGTACTAAATCTCATTTGTATATGTGTGTATGTACACATGCATACATGAAATATATTTACTATAATATATGCACACATACATACATATATATATGTATATACATGTGTGTTTGTTTATAAAAGTATAAATATACTGTACACACACATAGATAAACTTTTTTTCAAAATCACAAAATGGAAAGCAAACTAAAAAATTGATCAAACTCTATGAGCTGAATCTGAAAATTTATCTAATCAAATGTGGGGAAATTAAAGGAGTTATATCTTCAAATTATATGATACACATATTTATATGTGCATACACATTTGTGTGCATATGTATGTATTTTTGCATATGTTTATATATTTACATGTGTGTGTGTGTATACACACACACAATTTTTCTGCTCCAATCTTTCTCCTTTCTCTCTGGGATTTTAATTATACAGACTTTTGACTATTTGATATTATCTAACTAGTCCTATAGCTCTGTTCATTGTTTACAACAATGTTCTTCACACTGGGTCATTTCTATTGCAGTACTTTCAAAGTTACTTTATCTTCCCCCACCATCTCCTTTAAGCTGTTAATTTTATCCAATGAACTTTCTTTTTTTTTTTTCTTTTACTGTGGGTAAATTCTTCACACTGGGTGAAGAATTTGCTTCCTTCTTATCATACCTATATGTCTGTTGAGATTTCCTCTTTCCCTTCATTAGGAGTATATTGTGTTAAACTTCTCTTAGGGAAAGTATAATACCTACTTTACCAAGTTTTCTGATGCTTATAATATTAGGATCATCGTGTTATTGGTTTCAGTTCATTTCCTTTCCTTTTGAGAGGGTTTTCCATTCATCTGGTTTTTCATATATCAGGTAATTCTAGATTGAGTCCTAGAAATTATGAATATCACCTTGGGGGAGACAGGAGATCATTTTATTTTTCTCTGTTAAGAGTTGTTTCTTCTGCTTTATCTTTCAATTATTTTAATTGGCCTTAAATCAAGAACTGTTTTATGGGGGTCATATCTCTGGTCTCATTTCAGATCCTTTGTTTTTAGTTGAGGGTGTTTTTAGTTTTTTGTCTAGACATGCATGATTGAGAGATCAAACAGTGATACGGTGTACAGAATTTGAGACTTATTCGGCTCTTTTCCTTTCACAAATTTTTCCTCTCTTTGTAAACTAGTGTCTCTCCATATTCAGGTTGCAAAATTGCCAGGCCACAAAGCTATGGACTTCTCTCTGCCACTGCCCCCTCATTTGCGGCACTGATGATGCATGTCATTGGGGTAAAATCCACAAAAACTGGGAATGTACTTTGTAAAATTCCCCTCCTATGAATATGTACCTCCACCAAAATCTGCTTATTTCTTTTTGTTCGCCAGTGTTGTTGTGTGTTTTATGTCCAAGTTTTATAGGAGTTTTCTGCAAAGAATCAGTCAGGTCCCATCTTATTCATGAAGAGTTTAAGTCTGGTCTATAATCTTTTCCAAGAACATAATACGCCATTGTTTTATGTCTCAGGCTCTTTAAGTGCTGTTTCCTTCGCCTGAAATGTCTCAACCCCTTACTTCATGTTCCTAACTTCAGCTAATCTTCAAATATTGGATTGTTCTCTCTTTCAGTGAGTAAAGTTAAACTAAGCCTTTATTCCTCGACATTGCTTGTTGTTGATAGGATACTTTTTTTAGTGTGTCTTCCATCTGGACTTAAGGGAATTTTCAAAATTATCACAAGAAAATGGTCATGGAGGCCAGAAGAATCTTAAGGTTAAATGGAAACACACTGATAAGTTAAATTAAGGGGAAAAATATGGGGAAGTTAATATTTCTGAAAGACAATCAAAACTTGAAAAATTATACTAAATGTCACAACAAACACTTCAGCTTCAGGAGAAGTACCTCTAAGATCACTTCAAGAGCTATGCACCGTCCAGTGACTCTATTATTCACCTTAGAAGGAACAAGTCAATGAATAAATCACAGTGCAGAAATAGGGTTTTAAAACACTTTGTGATAAAAAATTATTTCACATGTATTCTGCGAAACATTACGCAAAATCTCTGACTCACTGCCAGTTCTACTCTCAGCCTTGAGCATTAATATAGTTCTTTGTAGACTCATCTAATTATAAATGTAGTCTAAAGAGATTACTATTGCCTCTAAAAACATATTTAGATGACACCTCACTTCTAATACTCTCACTGAGAAATTGGTTTGAGTTTTTAAAATGATGATTAGTATTAGATAATGATGTTAATTTGAAATATATTTCAAGAAACCTTTCTGTCCCATATTAAAATATAGTGAGAAAGAGGATGATTGATAGATTCTGATACAATAATATAGTTTTTGGTAGATACTATTGGAGATACAGACACTTTTAAAATATGGTCTTATACTCAGGGAAATTATAGTTGGTTTGGATAATGGAGTATATATAGTATATAACTATTATCCAGTTATGGTAATAATAGTGATTACATTGACATAAATATTGGAAGGTTAAAGAATTTCATAAGATGATGGACATTATCTCTAACCTATCCATAAAAAAATTTAGCATTATAAATCATTTTTTATATCAATGCTTTTAGATAAGTTATCTTTGGAGTTTATACTTACATATTTTTTAATTTATTTCATCTAGTTTTTTAACATTACTCTATGGTGAGTAGAGAAATGTTAATTATATAACTTTTATATTAGAATTTTGTTTGTAATATTACTTCTGCTTTTATATTAGAATTTTGTTTGTAATATTACTTCTGTAATTTATCTGAAAAAATCAGAAAAGTATTAACTATATAGCTTTTATATTATGGGATTTTTTGGCAATATTAATTATGCATTTGCAAATTATCTGAAAATATCAATAATCACAATATATTATTTGAAATACAGTAGCAATTAAGTTTCAACAACACAGTTATATTTCCACTGATAATTATAACATGTAAGAGGCAAAAATGATTTTAAACATATATGTAAATTAAATACCCATTAAAATAAATCATCTAGTCACAAGATATATCCTTTTCTAGGTTCCATAATGGACAAGAATTTTACCTTGTCTGCTCGGAGGTCTGAAATCTACAGTTAACGGTCAGTAATCACACCTGATCCAGTTTCTTACCATAACCATACAAGGCTGCCTCAAGGATCTAAAGTAGTAAAAAAAAAAAAAAAAAAAAAAAAGGATCTAAAGTAGTGTAACACGAGAGGCTATGTTGAAGAGAAGATGTCATCATAATGTGGGTGTTTGTCTTAAGAAAAGAATAATAGCTAGAACATTTTTTTTTCAAAGAATTTAGGCATGAGTACATGTCACAGTTTTGTTTTACCTTGCTTTAAGGTAAAAGCTGGTAAATTCAAAGACTTAACTCTCATTCGGGTGGTTTTATAAGCACACTCACGCCAATTACTACAATAACTTATTACAATTATCGTTTTTACCAAAGTAAATAATTTGAACTTTATGTTTCAGTGTTTGTAGCAACTATGTGAGTGACAAAATTAAAGCTGGGAGCCCACAGTAAACATAGACTTTTTGGTGATCCTCTGAAGTTCTATTTTAAAATAGCAACCTCAAGGTGTATCAGATAATCAGGTCCTCTTGCTTTGTAGAGAAACTATTCTGGGAAAACAAATCTGGGATTTGAGAGGTCTGAAAACATTGTAGAAAGATGGGGTTTAACAATGTTCAAATCCCTGAGTGCAGGTTCCCTGAGAGACCACTTCACTTCTGGTGGTCCGGAGGTTCCCTGACAGTCACCCCATCTCCAATTCCCTTTTGTTTTATCAACATGCGCTTGATTTAACTTTCTGCTGTTTGATAAAGAAGTGTCCTGACTCACAGAAAAGAAAGTCACATGAAAATTACACAAGTTGAACAAGGTTTAACATAGCAAGTTTGGGACACCAAAGCAGAAAGCTGAAAGCAGTGAAAACGAATGGAAAGGTGAAATCAATGGCATTTGCAACAGTGTTTCAGTGACACTCTTGAGAATCAAGAGGAAATAAAGTTTCTATTTTCACTGGGAAGGAAAGGAACCATCCTCCCCCCCCCCCCTTAGTTATTCTCCTCAATACTGTAAGGTTAGTTGCGATCACAAACAAACTCAACAAAATTTAAATACATTTTAGGTACCAGAAACTGTGACAAACATTGAAATAACTAATTAATGTCCGCTAAATGGTTAGATTTGGTGTTCCAGCAGTTGAAAACACCTGTTTAGAGGCAGTTTACAAAAGACTGAAATAGAGGCACCTGGGTGGCTCAGTCAGTTAAGCGTCTGCCTTCGGCTCAGGTCATGATCCCGGGGTCCTGGGATTAAGTCCCAAAATGTCTCCCTGCTCAGTGGGGAGTCTGCTCCTCCCTCTGCCCCTCCCCCCTGCTTGTGTGTGTGTGCTTGCTCTCTCTCACAAATAAATAAAATCTTTTAAAGAAAAGACTGAAATATCATTGTGCACAATACAGGCAATAGTACAAACGTACAAATGGGTCAAATGAATGACAGTGAAAATTTTTTTTTACTTAAATGATGCTTTAGGCTGAAAAATATCAAGTATGTTACAGTCTCCTGTTTCGGAGTTCCTTTGAGACTACTGCATTGTCAATTCTCAAAATCATTCTAGAAATGAAATAAGAGGAGCTACAGTGAAGAGAAGGCAGCCATATTTAAGATTGCCTAAATAAGAATATTTACAAAAGACTATCAGAATTTAAAAATATTCATATTAAACTCTTAAACATTTTTATTTTATTTTTTTAAGGTTTTATTTATTTATTTATTTTAGAGAGCAAGAATGAGAGAGTGAGAGAGAGAGAGAGCACATGAGAGTGGGGAGGGTCAGAGGGAGAAGCAGACTCCCTGCTGAGCAGGGAGCCCGATGCGGGACTTGATCCCGTGATTCCAGGATCATGACCCCAGCTGAAGGCAGTCGCCCAACCAACTGAGCCACCCAGGCGCCCCTTAAACATTTTTAAAAGTTTATTTCTAACTATAGAAAATTTAAGTCTATTGTGACCTTTAAAAAAAATGTCTTTAAAATACAATTATCTCTGATAAAAAAATATATATCAGTCTCTGTTGAGGAGGTTCAGTTTAAAACCAAAACCAAAAATTGTTGTTTGGTATGCTGACAGGTGATCTAGTAGAAAATGCTTTCATGCCAACTTAACGTTTACTGTTTTAGTTAAGTTAGTTTCTTAAATGTTATACTTACACACTCTTTCCTTTTAAAAATGTCCTTAATGGGGTGCCTGAGTGGCTCAGTCGTTAAGCGTCTGCCTTCGGCTCAGGTCATGATCCCAGGGTCCTGGGATCGAGCCCCACATCGGGCTCCCTGCTCTGCGGGAAGCCTGCTTCTCCCTCTCCCACTCCCCCTGCTTGTGTTCCTGCTCTATCTCTCTCTCTGTCAAATAAATAAAATAAAAATCTTTAAAAAAAAAAAGTCCTTAAATTTGGGTTCATGGAAAGGTCACTGGTAAGGATTATAAACTTTGAGTGCCTCAGTGATGGATTTTTCTTCAGTTTTCATCACCAGGGGAGTTCTATATCGAAAAAGAAAGGAGCAGTAATTAAGAGCACAGAATTCTTTACGGTTTCTACTATGTCTAACTCAAGCTTGGTGGGGATTAATGCAGATTCTTGCTGAAATTACTAGACTCCTAATGCATCCAATTACTTACTTAGTGCTAAAATATGGCAGAATAATCTTTAGGCAATTTTTCTAGCAAAATGTATTGCATCCTATTAGTATGTCCAGATAGAAAAAGCAGTTTGAACATTGGTTAATTGCACATTCTGTGAAAAGTTCTGGCTAGTTTCATGACAACTGTAAGCATACAAATTTGTGAACATACAATGATGTGATGTAGTTTAAAAGTTCATGATAATATTGCTTCTACATTATATTAAAAGATTAGGAAATAATAATAAGCAAACATTCATTTGATATTCAAAGGAGTTCAATATAGGGAAAATAAAAACTATACATTTTGGATAATACTTTAAAAACTCTTTATACATGTTCATAGGAAAACAGTATCTTGAAAACATGGTGATTATATTTCTAAGAAAAAACTAAACAAACTGAGGTAACTCCTGAGAATATAATTTGTATATGATATTTGAATAAGAAAGTCATATATATTAATTTTCATTTAAAAATCAGTACTTATTTTATTTATAAACTTTGGGGCACTACAAATTTATGTTTTGTGATTACAACTTTAAAATAATTTTATGAAAATGCATATAAAAATTAAACATTCCTTCAAATTTCCTTGCTGCCTCAGTGTGAATAGTTATAATTGTGTTACAATTTTTTTGTCAAGTTTTCAATTGGCTCAATCATGATAGTCAAGCATAAAAATAAAAGTTCATTAAAAAGTGGCATTAAGGGCGCCTGGGTGGCTCAGTTGGTGAAGCAACTGCCTTCGGCTCAGGTCATGATCCTGGAGTCCCGGGATCGAGTCCCACATTGGCCTCCCTGCTCAGCTGGGGGTCTGCTTCTCCCTCTCACTCTCTTCCCTCTTGTGCTCTCTGTCTCTCATTCTCTCTCTCTCAAATAAATAAATAAAATCTTTAAAAAAAAAAGTGGCATTAATATGGATTTACAATGTAGGTTCTTAAAAGTACCAGATTTTTAGCTTCAATATTAAAAATCGATTTAAAAATCCACATGGGTTAAATAGATGTTATTATATTAATAAATACATATTTTAATTTTACTTAAAAATCTGTCCTCTCATAGAATGTAAGCAGCACGGCTGTGGGGGTGGGGCGGGGGGTGCGCGCACACTTGCGTGTTTTAATTGCTATATCCACAGCTCCTAGAATAGTGCTTGGCACATACTGAGTACACTGTAAATATTTTTGATACAGAAAAAAATTTTAAATCTGTTATTTTAAAGGACTAGAACTTTTCAATCTGTTTAAGCCAAGTTGCACAGTCAAGTAAACTAGATATTCATCAACCCATATGAAAAAGTGTGTACTCATAATAGCAATAATGTATAACTATCAAAATAGATCATCACCATTCAGAAATAACTTTTGTTTAAAAATTCTGATTATTTTTTATTTGTCATTAATTGGCTTTCCCCAATTTTTATTTATATCAAAAAGAAAACAATAAACCTATATACAAGTTTATCTCTATGTTCCCTTTAGCAGTTCCCTAGTAGGAATCATCATGAGGTTCTGCAGATACATTGAAATATTTGATTTTACTTCCTCCCTCCAAAAAAATACTACTTTTTTTAAGTTTATATGAGTCAATGTCATCTGATTTTCTGTTTTCAATTTTATATCTTTTTCATAATTTATACAAGTTATGTTCAGTTTTACATGAATACAACAAAGTATGACAAACTGATAGGCTTACAGTTCTTTTACAGATCAGGAAACTGAAGCATCAAGCTACTTAAGTATGTTATAAAAGGAAAATAGCATCCAGTTGGTAGAAAGGAACCTAGAATCTACAGTTTTCAGAAAGTATGATTTTAAAACGATGGATATTCAACATAATAAATATCATAAAATGCTAAAACAATGTTATAGTTTAATAGAGCTTTCTTAAACTTTTATTTCTACCTATATCATTAGTTGGTAATCTCTTTTAAAAATAGGTAAACTTTAACATATGAATATATTTTTAGTCATTTCCTAATTTGCTACTAAAGAAGAAATATAATCTCTGTTTAAGGAATTCTCAGCCCGACAATAAAAAGGGAGTTTAATACTTGTTTCCATTTCTAAAATAAAGTACACCAAGATTTATGCAGAATTACAATATTAGATCCATCAGCATACAATTGTAAATAGTTTAACACCATACAACACTCCTTGTAACATTATTTTTGACATATTTTTAAATTACATTAATAATGGAAATCAGTCATAACATGTTGAATAATTCTATAGTATGTTGCAGAGATACAAATAACAAGTTTCCACTTTATTAAATACAGTTTTGGTGAAGATTACATGAATACTCAGTGACAACCGGTACATCATAAATCTCCAGTAAACATGGGAGTTGTCAGTACTTGCTATATCTATATATTCTCTTATCATCGTTACCTGAATTACTTACACCAGTCTTTCATCCAAATCAGTACACATCAACTGCTCTTCTCATACTACCAGTGTTTTCCCAGATGCTAAATCCATGCTCATTTTTCATTTCTTAACCTCATAGAACCATCAGCAAGTAACCTAGTCAACTTAATTAGGCCATCAGCAAGATTCAACAATGCTCAGTCATATTTTCTGCTCTGTAACATTTGGACCTAAGAATACTACACTTTCCAGCTTCCCTCTGTGGTAAGCAAAATAATGGCCTCCCAAAGACCCCCATGTCGTAATCCCCAGAATCTGTAAATATCTTATGTTATGTAACATATTTGCCATGTGGCAAAGTAGAATTATGTTTGCTAATAAGTGGACCTTAAAATAGAGAGATTTTCCTACATTGCCCAGATAGGCCCAATGTAAGCACAGGGTCATTTTAAAATGGAAGAGTAAGACAGAAGAGTCAGGGTCAGTGATAATATGTGGTCAAAACTTAACTAGCTATTGCAATAGTCCCACTTATAAGTGGGAGACATATGCTAAGACCCCCAGTGGATGCATGAAACCAGAGACAGTACCAAATCCTACATATACTATGCTTTTTCCTATACATACATACCCATAATAAAATATACTTTAAAAATTAGGCAGAGTAAGATATTAGCAACAATTAAGCAATAATAAAATAGAACAATACACTGTAGTAAAATATATGGGAATGTAGTTTCTCTCTTTCTCTGTCTCAAAATATCTTAGTGCACTGTACTCACCCCTCTTCTCTTGATGAAGTGAGATGATAAATGCGTAGGTAATGAGACAAAGCAGGTGAATGATGCAGGCACTGTGACTTAGCATTACGTTACTACTGTTGACCTTAGGATGTGTGATGTGTCAGAAGGAGGATCATCTCCTTCCAGACTGCAGTTGACTGGGGGTAACTGAAACCACGAAAAGCAAAAGTGCAGATGTGGGAGGAGGGGCAATGAACTAGCTTTAAAGATAGAAGAAAACTATGAGCCAAGTAATTCAACCTCTAAAAACTGTAAGAGACAAGGAAACAAAATCTGTCCTCAAACTGCCAGAAAAGAATGCAGCCCTGCAGACACATTGATTTTAGTCCTAAAGACCCATCTTTGACATCTGACCTCAAGAACCAAAAGATAATAACATGGTATTGTTTTAGCCACTAAATTGTGGCCATTTGTTACAGTAGCAGCAATAGAAAACAAATATAACCTCCTCCTTAATACCCACTCTCTCAATCTCCTTTGCTGATTCCTTGTCTCTTCTCTGTGCCAGATGAGAATCTTTGGGTCACAAATTTTCCTTACCCAAATCTGCTTCCTATGTGTTTTTGTCCAGATCTATGGCTTTGAATACCCTCAGCACTCTGAAGATTACTGTCATGGATTAAATTGTTCCCCACCCCCAAATATGTTGAAGTCCTAACCCCCAGTACCAGTGAATGTGTGAATGTGACCTTATTTAGAAACAAGATCTTCACAGATGTGATCAACGTAAGATGGACTGTTAGGGTAGACCCAACTCCTTATCCTTTTAAGGAGAAGAAAATACCATGTGAAAACAGAGACCCAGAAGAAGAATTCATGTGATGACAGAGACAGAATACCAAGCACTGATGGCCACCACCAGAAGCTGCAAGAGGCAAGGAAGGATTCTACCCAGAGTCTGAGAAGCAGCCTGGCTCTGAGGACACCTTGATTTTGGAAATCCTCCAGAACTGGGAGACAATTTTCTTTAAACCACTCAACTTGTAGTACTTTGTTATGGCAGCCCTAGGAAACAAAGACAACTATCAAATTTGTAATTCTAATACTAACTCATTCTCTGAAAAATCAACTCTTCTAAGTGTTTACTAAATATTTTAGTTAGGAATTGTACTGGATTATTTATTTTTCCAACTTAGCATCACCAATATCTCCTTTATGTTCCTCTCTGCATGGTGAGGAACAGATAAGAACTACATTTTTTGGCATCTATTTCCCTCTATGGTTCTGGGGTAGGATTACCACTGAGAACTCATAGAATATTTGTATGGTAGAAGAAAAGGAGCATAATTATGGACGTGCCATCCAGTTGTATGGACAGACATGAGAATCACAGCCAGAGAAGTGATCACCTGAGATTCATCTGCTTTATTGCTACAGACTGAGATAGCGGGAGCTTTATCAGTAAGTCATGAGAATTTCCCAGTGATTCTTGAAAATTATGGGCTACGTGCTTTAGTATTTGTTTGCCTGACCTTTTAGCAATAACTTCTTAAACCTTCAGTAGTGATTTCCTTAAATATTGTAACCCTAACTCTCATCTCATCCAACATTATAAATTTTAACTTCAGTATCAAATTTCTGTTGTCCTCAATGAGCCCAAACCCATTCAGGAGCAAAATAAGCATCTCAACTTTCACATGTCCATAACTAACTCCTGCCCTTCACTGCCCCATCCCCTGACTCCAAAACCTACTCCTTCTAAGCTGTTTCCCAGTTCAGTCAATGGAAACTTTATCTATCCAGGCAATCAGGGCGCAAATCCTGAACCTGTCCTTGATTACTGTCTTTCCCAAACACTCCATTCCCAATTCATTATCAAATCCTACTGAAAAATACCACAGAATCTTACCACTTTCCCCAGCTTTTTACTGCCACAACTTTGAACTATTAAAATTAGCCTCTATTCTGATTACTGTCATAGTCTCTTAAATGGTCTTTCTTCTTCTGCTCTTATTCCCCTGAAATTTATTCTCAACAAAGCAGTTAGAAGATCAAGGTTTGTTCAACTAATATAGAAGTCATCAACAAATTAACACTTCCAGAGTGGTATATATCTTTCTAAATAGAAATATAGACATAGGATCATATCACCTTGAGTAAATCAAAATGATACTGTATAAAGGCTAAGAACACCGTCTCAATTTTTATTCTATCTATGGCATCTATTATCTGGGTGATCTTTGGCAAGTGACATAATCTCTTTAAATAGAATTTGTTCTTCTGGAAGAGAAAGCTAATAATACCTTCCCATAAAGTCATTAGCAAAGGACTTAATAAAATGTGCTCTGAAAATGGTGGCAATAATTATTATCATTAGAAAAAAAATGGACCCCTTTATTATAAAATATGACTAAAGTTCATTGTTATCAGACCCCATGCAACATTTATTTCCTCACGAGGCAAAAAATATAGCAACATATATGCAGATGCATTTTCATTCCCAGGCAGGAATGTCTGTTCTGATTTGGCAGATGGTCCCTGAACAAGCTTGAACAATTATTTGGGATCATTAACTCTGAATTGTGTTAAGAAGAATAAGCAAAGCCTGCAGGTGAAAAACTAGTTCATTTACCTTACAAAGCAATCAAAGCAAATTTCTTGTGGGGTAGGTAGCTGGATTGGTAGCAATGTGATATAATAAGAAAATATACTGAATTCAGAAAGGGAAGATCTTGGTTGTTGTCTGTTCTCTGTCTCTGCCTTTGCATCTGTCTCTGTCTCTATATCTCTATCATCTATAGAGAGATAACTTTATATCTATTAAATCCTAGATAGATAAATTATAAATCTATTTACTTATATAGATTGATCAATAGATCAACTGATCTATCTATATTTTCTGGGGGAAAAAGAAGTAACCTTTCCATACTTTATAAGATATCATTAATTATAAAATATTATCACTTTTAGTGAAGTGCCTCCCAAATCGTGCACTGTTTTTCTTACCCAGTTCAAGTTAAAAAAAATAATTTTCAGATAGTTGAATGGGTGCTCTCTTTCCAAATACTCTGCCTTAAATATCATAGAGTATTGAGGCATATCTTAGTATGGGGAGAAGACTGACTGATGTGGCTTGTTGTCTATCCATGTGGTACCATCACCAGCTGTGCCCACCTTTTCTCAGAGTCCTAAATCAGGTTACTGACTTTTAATTCCTTATTCTATGAAACAAGTCCTCTTTATAATTTTTGCCTATTTAAATATGTCAGTTTTTCTTTACACTTCAATGGGCATTTTGGTACCCAGGATAATCAGGTTGCCCTAGGGTCTCATTGTGTCACAGGAAATTTGCTGAGACTGTCTGAGGCACTTAAGACATATGCACCTTGTATTGCCGTGTAGGCTTTTTTTTTTTTTTTTCTTATGGGACTTTTTTCATGTATCATGTGTTAACATGGGGAGTTTGCACAAGGATTCTCTACTGTCATGCTCCCTAAACTAACAGATGGAATGGTCCCATCTAGGGACCTATCAACATAGAACATTTTATTTTTCTCTTCTGATTCTCTAGCTCTACCTACCTGGAGAAGAATTAACAGATTTGGAAAGTTTAGGTGGCATTGTATCCATCAGGCAATGTGCTGAGTTTCCTCAGCCTTGCTAACTCCCATAATACAAAAGCATTGTTCTCAATGTTTTTACCAGCTATTGCCTGAGGCAAAAAATTCTTTCTATATAATATAGTTATCTCAATGCTGTAACCAGCAAGAAAAAAAAATTCACATAATATTCCAAAATATCATTCTATTAGACTTCACATCACTTTGAGTCTTTCAATTTGACTCTTGGGTTATTAAAATATGCCCTTCATGTTATGGTGACAAATAACTCAGTTTTCAGGGCTCTAAAGGCTGCTTAGGTTTGGAGTAGCCTTCTCTAGGTCTTATGACTGTACACAGACATCTTAAAAAGAGTGTTTCAGTTTATTGGCCATAGGAGATAAAACATTTCTACTACATTAATATTTAATGTCCTCAAAAATTATTTGATAACTTTAATAAGTAAACTATCTTATTACTATAATTATTAATGTTATCTAATTAAGATGCATTTTAGGATCAAAATGGATCATAGCAGTACAACTCACTGATTTTTTTCATCTTTTTTTAAAGATTTTATTTATTTATTTGATAGAGAGAGACACAGAGAGAGAGGAAACACAAGAAGGGGAAGTGGGAGAGGGAGAAGCAGGCTTCCCGCCTAGCAGGGAGCCCCATGTGGGACTCGATCCCAGAACCCTGGGATCATGACCTGAGCTGAAGGCAGCCTCTTAACCATCTGAGCCACCCAGGCACCCACACTGATATTTTTCTTGATAATGTATAAATAGAGAGAAAAAAGATGACAAATTATAAACCAAAAAGCACATCTGAAAATCCTCAGATTTTTGAACTTTATTGTTCAAGTATATCCAAAAAATATTTTCTTAAAATTTTTCTAAGAGTAGGAATTTAGATTGTTTGGATGTTTTTGTTATCATAAACACTGCATATACTTATACAGACATAAAGAGAATCATATTAAATAAATTGATAGAAGCACATACTCCGTGGCAAAGACACACATATGAAATTTCAACAGATAATGCCAAATTATTCCTCAAGTGGCAACAATCACCTTAAATCAAAGATTGTATATAACATCATCTATTTTCCAAATCTAACTAATGGCTTTAAAAAGTCTTAAATTTTTTCCAATATAGTAACTGAGAAATGGTATTTTGTTTCAATTTTTCTTATAATTTTCATATATTTGTTGGCTTTTTACACTTTTCTTTTTGAGTTTTCATTTTTATTTTGTATCATTTCCTTTACTGTTTCTTTTTTAAATTTGTAGAATATAGATAGTATTCCTTTGCCTGTTATGTATATTCCAATTATTTTTCCCAGTTTATTATTTCAAAAACATTTCATTAATCCTTTCTTTAGCTGCTGTTTAAATTACTTTAAGTTGCTCTTTTATTATAGTGACTGTAGGTTTTATTTGATAGTAATTCTGTTTGGTACTTTATCAAATGTAGCTTTTATTTATAATATTGTGAATTCTTGCACTTTAGGGTCTATTAGTTTTTAGCCATGATATTTTGTATTTTCATTTCTTTCTCTCTCTCTTTTACTATCTCTGAAGGCATTTAAGCTTAAATGAATTAAATCTCTTTCAGATGGCTCTATTATCTTTAGTTCCTGGGGTATGGCCTTGCCAACTCATTAATGAATGATCTCAGTTGTAACCAGATGCTCGTAATTACTAATAACTGACTTAGTAACTTGGCTTGACCAAAATGTAGTAAATCTTCAGAAGTTTCCTCCCCACAGGCCCCTGATTTTTGACTTGACTCCAAGCTTCAAGAATCAATATAGTACAGAACATCCCCCTTAAAAACTCATTTGCAGAATTGGCCAACCGTTGAGAGTACATTTTCTGTTAAACAGGTCCACTGATACTGAAAATTCAGTCCCATCTGCTTGCCCCCCATTTCCCTACAAAGTCCCTGCTTACCTCAATTATCCTTCCCTATAGAAGAAAAACCTTTTTTTCTCTTTGATTTTGAGGCACTTGCAGACACTGAGGTTCAGACTGTTCTCTTTATTTAAATAATCTTTTCAAATAAAGTCTCTCCTTACCTAAGTCCGGATTTGCTTTTTAATTGACCTTTGGTAATAAGTTTCTATGTATGCTTTGTGATTGCAGCATGTGAACTCATTAGCAACGGTTCTCTGTTCACAGATATGATGGCTTTGCCCAGCTCCCAGCTTTATGAAGTTTTATCAGTTTTAGGTATAACCACGCATGTGCTTGATCTCAATACTAATTTTAAAATCCAGTCACTAAACATATATCCATTTAAAATATACTGAGCCACTAATGCAACTTTAATTTCAGCTTACCACTATGGCTTTGAGTTCTCTTTTTATTTTTTTTTTCAAAGATTTTATTTTATGTATTTGACAGAGAAAGACACAGCGAGAGAGGGAACACAAGCAGGGGGAGTGGGAGGGGGAGAAGCAGGCTTCCCCGGAGCAGGGAGTCCAACCCTGGGACCGTGTCCTGAGCCAAAGGCAGACGCTTAATGACTGAGCCACCCAGGCACCCCTGAGTTCTCTTTTTGGTTAGCTCTTGAATATCCCCTTTTTTGTTTTTAAGCTTATCGATATATTTAAATTGCTTTTGTACTCAAGATTTCTATATGCTTGAGGCATCATAAAATATCACAAAATAAGTAAGGTATCATAAAATATCACTTAAATTCACCATAACAAATGGAATTATTCTTTTGAAAGTGTGTAATGTATTAAATAACATTATGTGGGTGTTAAAATAATGCAATTGCATTGGAATAGCAAAAAATATAGTCCACATTATTGTATTATTAAGTGAAAAAAGTAAGTTAAAGAGTAGTATTTATAACGTGATTCCTTTTTGTTAAAATATCTTTTGATGGTATTTGCATAGACATATATCTTGGATGAATACATGTGAAACTATTAAGAATAGTTAGCTTCAGGAGGTAGGATTAGAATAGGATTAAGAGCTTTTTTTTCTCAGAATGCCTTGGTTGATGGTCTTTTAGATGGTTGAATTTTCTTTTCTTTATTTCTTTTCTCTTACATATAATGTATCAGTGAGCAATTGTGCGAGTACTTCTAAAAGATGAATTCATAGATAATACTGCCTGGATCATAAATTGTAGAAGTATTTTAGTAAACTTTAATTTCAATGTGTGCTCTCTAGACGACTTTTTAAAATAATGTATTGTTGAATTGTATTTAAAACATGCATATATTTTGTGATTAATAATTAATATTTAAGGCACAACCTAGTGATTATAGTCAATAATATTGTATTATACACTTTACAATTCCTAAGAGACCAGATTTTAAATGTTCTCACCATAAAAAAGTAATTATAACTATGTAACTTGAGTTGTTAGCTAATGCTATGGTGGGAATCATATTGCACTATGTAAATATATCAAATCAAAAGCATGTACACTGTAAGCTTACACAATGAAATGTGCCAATTATATCTCAATAAAAATAAAATTTAATTTAAAAATGAATATAATTTATCTTTATTTTATTTTTGTGCAGGAAAACTACATGGTTCAAGATCTTTAAAGAAATCATAAGGTTCTGGTCCCCATAGCACTGAGAAACTAAGAGCAAGTTGCCTTAGGTAGGAGAGACATGTTTTGTTTTGTTCTGTTTTTTAATTTTATGTTTTGCTTTATTCTTAAGTAAGCAAAAAAAGGCTTTTTTATACTTAAATTTACTTGTCTTCACTTGTAAAACATTCCTTGCCTCACAAAACTCCCAAATGAAGGATTAAGAAATAGTCTACAGAAGTGTGTAACTCCTCAGGTCTTGTGAACGAGCCACTAAACTTCAGTGGTCAAGTCACACCAAGCAGACTTCAGAGGATAAGACGCATGCAGACACAGGGAGCATCGCCCCCTATCTTTTACATAATTAAAAAAAAAGTGTTTATCACATTCAAGTTTGACCATGCACATTCACACTGTTTCATGATTATTAAGTAGAGATTCTTACATAACTTACTGCCCCAAAACATTTTATCTTCTTCTCACCACCTAGAGCTGTCTATAAAATTTTATAAACCAGGTGCTATCTGAATTGATGTTTCAGGCATAAGTCAAACTTTGCCAGAGGAATTATAAGTACTTCCAAGAAAAGAAAGCAACTGGTACTGATCAAAGAATGGATGAGATGAGACATAAAATGCACAAAATTCCCTGAAGAGGGGGAAATGGGATTAGCTTAGAATTTCGGGAGATGCAGATGATAAGCAAACATGGGCCAAAATGTAATCAACCAGCTATGACATGCTAAGAATTTCTGTACTTCATTCTGAGGGGTACTAGTACTAAAACGATTAATGTGTAGAAAATGGGTAGTGGACATTTTCAAGGTTTCTAATTCATTGGCCTAGGATAGAAACTAGAAATTTACTCTTTGACAATGTTGTAAGTTGAAAAACATATTTGATATATGAATATAATATGATATGTGATTTGATGTGAATTTCCATATGATAAAACTAAGCTTTAGTTATAAAGACCTATATAATATTTACATTTAAAACCTAAATAAAAATAGTTAATTATAAGTAAATATGACCAGAATCATTTAGGAAACAGAAAAGTAAAAATTAATACAACAATTTTCCAACATTCACAGTGTTTAATAAAAGCCACAATGGGTACAGAAATCAAGGTTCCTGTTCTAGTAACTTAAAGCACTTTCATGCCTTATACTACTATCTCTAGTCCGATTTAATGAAGATCTGTATTTGGAGAACACAATAATTCTGGTACTTCAATAGAGCAATATAAAATTTCTCAAATTTTATGAATATATGATCCACAAGTTTTTTATTTGCAGAATCAGAAGGTGTTTTAATGCAATTGTGCCAGGATATCATGCTGAATGACGTTGACTTTTCTCGGTCTGAGTTTCTTTACTTTCCGTTACTTCCAAGCAACGGAAAGAAACTGAAAGACATGATCTTTAATATCTTTTACAACAACAGTGTTTTAGTTCTGCCAAATATCCAATACGAATTACCAGTGTATATGTAAATTTATAATCGGTGACCATGACATAGAGGGAAAGGAAAATGCAGACGACTGAACAGGACTGTGTGATTCAGAGAGGAAGTAATGCACATTGACTTAGAGCGATATACTAAAGACACAAAAGACACTTACGAAGTTATTTACATATTGGGAACATGTTGAACCTAGCATATGCAGATATATACCCAACCTTATTTTATTATATACTACCAAGCTAAATATAAATCCTAGAAAATGCTAGAAAAAATGTATGGAAATGCAGAGCAGGAGAAGAAAACCCAAGAATTCACTAGAAGAGAGGATAGAAAAGGTGTACGATCTAATTGCTAGACATGGGGTTTAATAAAAAAAATACCTGTAGGAGAGGAAGAGGTGTGACCTTGGGCCTAAATGAGATCGGAAACTAGAACCAAAATCAGTGCTACCAAACATAATCCAAGACTCATGAGAATTACACTAGAGAAAAACTCCATGTCGACCTAGGAAAGCATCAGAAGTTTGTCCTGGGCCTTAATGCTGGAAGTGGGAGAAATGTCCTCTGTGAAAAATTTAACCCCCAAATTTGTTCCGTGTACAATTGAGGAAGCCAAGCTCATAGTGTCTGTATGTTGTAGGAAGTCAGGGAGGAAGAAAATAAAGCAAAATCTGGTCTATTAACAGTAAAGTCACTGTAGTCCCCTCCCCCCACAATAAAAGTGCCCAGCGGCACTCACTGGGAACCCAGAGATTCCAAGAGTAAAAACTAATAAAACAAACACACCTGAATCTGTTGAGGATGACTGCATTACCTAAAATTATAAAAGACACAGATAGTAATCATCCATGAGGGGGTACACCAGAATTAACAAAATTGAACCATTAACAACAAAACAATTTATGATGATAAAACAATCTCAGAAAGTCTACAACATTTGCATAAAATATATAAACATATAAACAACCCAATCATAATTAAAGCAAAGGAAAAATGTTAAGGGGCAAAATTTTTAAAAGATATAAATAGAACATCTAGAAAATTTTAATGTTATTTTTGAAAAAAAAATTCAGTGGAGAACTTAAGCAAACTTTAGAACAGAGGAGGAGAGATTTCAAAGGTACTGGAAGGTATATCTAAAGCAAGTGGCTAAAATAAAGCACAGAAAGATGGACAAAAGATTCTGTAGTATTTAATTAAGAGTAGTAACACTAGAGCTCTTACATCTAAAAGGACAATTTTATAATAAACTAGGGAAAATATGGTAACGTTCTTTTCCAAGCTCATCACATGAACAGTTCCAGGGCTACATTTCATATTACAGCATATAGAAATGGTGCCGGCTGGAGCTGTGCAATCTATAACATGTATGATCTTATGCAGAAGACTCCTCTTCCATTTCCTCCCTCATATATTATTTCTAACATATATCACCTAGTTTTAATCCATAGGATATTTTATTTGCACAACTACTGCTATCAAATTAAATTAGGAAAAGATTTCAGGGGCGCCTGGGTGGCTCAGTCGGTTAAGCATCTGCCTTCGGCTCAGGTCATGATCCCGGTGTCCTGGGATCCAGCCCCACATCGGGCTCCCTGCTCAGCAGGGAGCCTGCTTCTCCCTCTGACCCTCCCCCCGTCTCATGCTCTGTCTCTCTCTCTCTCTCACACTCCCTCAAATAAATAAATAAGATCTTTAAAAAGAAAGAAAGAAAAGATTTCAATCCACCTCCTACAAAATACCTGATTAAGAATTTTATCTTAGAACTATGCACAGGAATTTTTAGCCATTCTTTTAGATGTGTTAATTCACATTAAAATTATTTCAGTAAATTACAAGTTAACATTAAGTTTTCTACTTCACTGATACTGAATTCAAGAAGTATTCATTTGAGAATAATCTGTATGTCTTCAGCCAATACTTTCAGTCAAACACATTGTATTTGTTGTCATATTTTCTTCTTTATAAGAGGATTCCTTGAATGGATCCCTCTTCTTCTCTGTATGCAGTTCCAGAAGATAACAATGCTCCCCACCCCACCCCTAAATAAATATATGTTTCTTTCTTCAGACAGTAAACTGTTTGGAATTGGGAAAATGAGTTACCTCTTTCTATCACTCCAGCTATCCTTTAAATCCATTATTTTTTATTGAGAAAACTCATTTCCCCACATACTTTAATGCAATTCCAGAAATTATAGCAATAGCACTCCACATCTGGTATGACAGAATGATGATCTCTTCTACTTTCTGCTTCAGTATCATTCAGTGAATTTAAACCTTTAAAAAATGTCTTCAATGTGATAGGAAAGCACTTCAGTAGGAATGTTACTAATGTCTAGAGGACGTCCCAATAAATAAATCTTTCCTTATTCTCCAGATGTGGTTTTTATTCAGCATTACTATTCACAGTAAACAACAGACTGGTAAAATAGACAGTACAGGTTTAATGATGAATTAAACTGCATTGCATTGACATTCTCTAAGCCAGTAAGCTCTATGTAATTGATTTTCTTTCAGAGGTCAATGTGAAACAGCAGTTTGAAAGTGACATCCCAAAATAAATTCTGATTGTTGACCCTTGCCGTAACTGTCTTTCTGTATATCATTAGCTGAGGCATTAAATCTGTAAGTTTCTTCACCTCTATAACATGGTAAGAATAATGATTTTCTACCAGGGGATTATGAGGGTAACTGTTGACAACACAGCTTTTAAGACATTATAGAATATTGATTCCTAGTATTTTTAATGCAGATAAAATTAATATATGCTAATTTGATCATCATTATGAATATATTTTATCTCAGTGTATATATATATATACCCAAATTGTATTATAAATTATATACATTATTGAGGTTCATTTCTAAAATGTCAATGCTTAACTGACTTTAAATGTCAGAAAAAACCTTTCATATTGATAGACAATATATTACAGTATTTGAAATGAAATGCAGCTTTCTTTCACCCTTAGGGTTTGCATTTACCCTGTAGTTTCTGTGTCTTTACCAAAAATGTAGTGGCTTGCATTGACCACATTTTTTTGAAGTAAGCATGATTTATATTTTATGAATACTGAGGTTTTAAAAACTGACAGCATATTTATTACTCACGACATTATTATTTTAATGGTGCATATGATACTGAAGCTCAGTAGCATTTTTTCTGGGACAAATGTATAAATTGGAACAATTAGGAAGTTCAAACAACCTAGAGAGATTTGGCCAGGGGATTAAAATAAGGAAGGCAAAGGGAAGATCAAGCCACAACTTGGGAGTCCCATTTCCTGGCTTCTCCTTAAAGAAGAGCAGAGGAGGCTGGTTATTTCTCTTAGTTCTAGGGTAAGGAGTGGGCTATTCAAGCAGAAAGGACATATATTGGGTAAAGGGAAATGTTCCACTCATTGACTTCATGCTCTTTCAGTGACCATTTTTATGACTAGGCTAGACCTGAAGGCACCAGGGCACATGGTCTGGGGTGTGGTGCACGGAAAAATTTCAAGAAGGAGAAAGAAGGAAATAGTAGCTCCTGCATGAGGTGATCCAAGATGAATATGGTGAAAGGAAATGCAAATGGTGGGACTATAGCCCTCCTGTGCAGACCCATTCACTGGTGCTTAGCTGGCAACACTATGTTGATGACCTGATGCTTCTGAAACCCAATATGCCTCTGACCACATGGGCTGCAGAGGAAGCTGTAGGTAGAGAAAGAGAAGACCCACAATTACCTTGCAAAAATATAAACAAAAATTCAGATCGATAAAGGCAAAACCTGAGCCAAACTCTACTAGATATGAATTTTGGTGGAAGCAGACGATTTAATATTTTCAGGGAAAAAATTCAGTTTATTTCCTAATTCAAAACTCTACCACTTTAAAATCACTTAGGGGTGCCTCGGTGGCTCATTTGTTAAGCATCTGCCTTCAGCTCTGGTCATGATCCCAGGGTCCTGGGATGGAGCCCGCATTGGCCTCCCTGCTCTGCAGGAGGCCTGCTTCTCCCTCCCCCACTCATCCTGCTTGTGTTCCTGCTCTCAATATCTTTCTCTCTGTCAAATAAATAAAATCTTTAAAAAATAAAAATAAAACAAAACAAACAAAAAAATAAAATCACTTTGGTATTGTTGCAACTAAAAAAATGTACCAACAACTCCAGCATTCTGTTACTAGGTACAAGGTCTTTTTGGGAAGCATGTACCTTGCAAATGTGATTTCTCTAAATATTTCATCAAAAAGTAGACCAATCCAGGCAAACTGAAAAAACAAACAAGTAATTTGTTTTGTAGAACTTGATACTTCGTCCAACCAGCAAGCTAGTGATGTAGCTGTGGATGAGACCAGTGCCATTTCCCAGGATTACCTTATACCTTGGTGATGCCTACCTATGTTTATTTTTGTAAACACCAAGCATTGTTTATGATATCATGGACCAATTTAATTTATTATGGAAAAACATATCATTTGGAAATTGTGAACCAAGTCTTCTCCCAAAATAATAGTTATTAATTGTGGTTGAAGAAATGAACGCTAAACCGTATCAGTCTGAAACAGCCACAAAACACAAAGAATTTTAGACTTGGTTGTTAAAGTACAAGGTTAAAGAAATAAAAATAAAATGGATATCTTCTAATTATTGTTTATAAAAATAAAAAAAGAAGAGACAGAGAGAGAGTAGAAAGGATGGAGGGAAGGTAGGAGGGGGAAAAGAATTCAATTTGCACCTTGCTCTCACCTAAGTTATTCTACCTGGATTTATCTTTAGAGGCAAAGACGAATACCTAAACCCATCACTGAGACTGGGGCAAGACTTTTTAACTAGTTATCTTTTGTAAATTTTACTAAAATTTTAGAATATGGAATACAGATATATTTTTTTTTCCAGATTACAGAGGTAGCAGTATACCTTTACACAACAAAAAATAGTTGTGATTAAGTTATTGCTTTTAACATCCCCAACCAATGATGATTTGTCTGGCCATGGAAAGGATAGCTGTATTGACACCTTAAATGTACCTGTGGTTCAGCAAAATATAAAATGCAAGAGAAGCTAAGTTATATAGCATGATCCATTAGCTTTTATATGACTAGATCATGTAACTCTGGTACAACAAGAAAATGTGAACCTGGATCCTAGAAGTTGTGTCCAGATGGGGTGGCATAAAAGGAATAAAATCGATCACATTTTGGGCGCCTGGGTGGCTCAGTTGGTTAAGCGACTGCCTTCGGCTCGGGTCATGATCCTGGAGTCCCAGGATCGAGTCCCGCATCGGGCTCCCTGCTCGGCAGGGAGTCTGCTTCTCCCTCTGACCCTCCTCCCTCTCATGCTCTCTGTCTCTCATTCTCTCTCTCTCAAATAAATAAATAAAATCTTTAAAAAAAAAATCGATCACATTTTTTAAAAACATGTAGATTTCTGTACACTGAATTCCTCCAGTAACACTTACCCTCTACAAACACATGCCAGAAAGTGTGATAAAAAGCTGCATACCATGAGTCTAAACTCCTTTAACTGCCATGATTTTAGGTTCCTCTAAATTTTTTGGCTGTTGAAGCCACGAAATTTCAGGTGTGTTTTTATGAGAAACAAATAAGGCTCTAGAGAATGTGTGAAACCAACAGTATCATTTCTCAGAAGAGGCCCTCTAACTTAGAATACATAAGGGATTGAACTAACAATTTAAACAAACTACATTCATTTTTGCCAAACTATTCCACATGGGGCATAAGTAACAATTTTAATAAATTATGAAGTTAAGGGACACCTGGATGGCTCCGTGATTAAGCAGTTGACTCTTGGTTTGGGCTCAGGTTGTGATCTCAGGGTTGTGAGATCGAACCCAGCGACAGGCTCCAAGCTCATTGTGGAGCCTGCTTAAGATTCTCATCTTGCCATTTGCAACAACATGGATGGAACTGGAGGGTATTATGCTGAGCGAAATAAGTCAAACAGAGAAAGACATGTATCATATGACCTCACTGATATGAGGAATTCTTAATCTCAGGAAACAAACTGAGGGTTGCTGGAGTGGGGGGTGGGGTGGGAGGGATGGGGTGGCTGGGTGATAGACACTGGGGAGGGTATGTGCTCTGGTAAGTGCTGTGAATTGTGCAAGACTGTTGAATCTCAGATCTGTACCTCTGAAACAAATAATGCAATATATGTTAAGAAAAAAAAAAAGAAGAAGAAGAAGGTAGCAGGAGGGGAAGAATGAAGGGGGGGAAATCGGAGGGGTAGACGAACCATGAGAGACGATGGACTCTGAAAAACAAACTGAGGGTTCTAGAGGGGAGGGGGGTGGGAGGATGGGTTGCCTGGTGGTGGGTATTGAGGAGGGCACATTCTGCATGGAGCACTGGGTGTTGTGCACAAACAATGAATCATGGAACACTTCATCTAAAACTAATGATGTAATGTATGGGGATTAACATAAGAATAAAAAAATTAAAAAAAAAAAGATTCTCTCCCTCTGCCCCTTTAATTTACCCCCAACCAACTTCAAGTTACCAAAATTATATTATTGTTTATATAACTTTGGGAAATGGGCTACATCTGAGTTACATTATTACCAAATACAAGAGACTGAATTAAATATTTTAGCTGCTAAAGTAAGCCAATTACATATATATAATATAGATATTTATTATTATATATTAAAATCGATTTTAATGAGATTCTTTATTTCATCACATTATTGTTTTTCATCTATATTTATACTTCTAAAGATTTATAATCATAAATAATTTAGATTCTAGTGGCCTAAATTATGCCTTTATCTTACTAGTCCATTCTGAGTTTATAGATGTAGTTTGAGAAGCAATATATGTGAATAATCCACACTCTATTATATTAGAGAAGAAATATGTGATGTTAAATACCTTTTTTGAAACTTTTGGGGGGGAGAAACATAAAGGAGAATAGATTACCATATAATTTTTACATGGCTCAAACTTTCTCAATCAATCAGCAGGATAGAACTTAAAACAGATGATCTTAACATGAAATATTCCAACATTTTCTTCTCTTACCAAGTTTCCTAGTGAGGTAATAATTTCCAAAAAGCTCTTCAAACAAGAGACTGTCTTTCCTCTCTTGGCTTACTCCACCCTCTGATAGAATTTGAAACACAATATGACAACCAAATTATAATTAATTCTGAGTCATTAATTCATTCCAAAGTTATAGGAAATGTGTAATCCTCTCTAACTATAGCAAGTCTCAATTGGCTTTTTAAGGTGTTTCTTAAATTCAGGGATCCTTCTGGGAGGAAAAACCTTATAGGTGTCTCCATGTTGCTTTGAGATGACCTTCAATTAAATCTATGAACAACTAGGTCTATTGTCCATTGTGTGTGTGCGTGTGTGTGTGTGTTTGTAATATGGTACAATCCATAGATAGAATTTTTTCTTACATATGGATATATAATTGCTCCAGCACCATTTGTTAAAGACTATCCTTTCTCCCTCGAATTACCTTAATATATCTGTCTGAAAATTAGATGTCCAAAAATGCATGAATCTTTTTCTTGATGCTATTTCCATTCAACTAATATGTGTGTCTTTTTTGATACTACTACTCAAATTAATGCTAAATTTCAAATTTTGTTCTTTTTAAAAGTTACTTTAGCAAGTTAGGTTCTTTATGTTTTTATATGAATTTTAGAATCTGTTGTCACTATCTACAGGAAGCCTGCTGGATTTTAAGATTTCATTGTATCTCTATAACAATTTGAAAGGCTTTGACACCATAACATTTTATATCTTCCGAATTATGAATAAGATATATCTCTCCATTTATCTAGACCTTCCTTAATTTCTATCAGTAATAGTGTAATTTTCAGAGTAACAGTTTGGTACATATTTTGTCAGGTTTTTCTGTATCTTATAATTTTAATTCTAATAAATAGCATTGTTTTCTTAATTTCAATTTCTAATTCTTTATTCAAAGAATATGAATACATAGATGATTCTTGTATATCCATTTTATATCTTAGAAACTAGCTGAACTCATTAGTTTTTAGTTTTTTGTTTTTTTTAAAGATTTTTTTATTTATTTGACAGGGAGAGACACAGCGATAGAGGGAACACAAGAAGGGGGAGTGGGAGAGAGAGAAGCAGGCTCCCTGCTGAGCCGGGAGCCCGATGTGGGACTCGATCCCAGGACCCTGGGATCATGACCTGAGCCGAAGGCAGTCGCTTAACGACTGAGCCACCCAGGCACCCCAAACTCATTAGTTTTAGTAGCTTTTTTTGTAGATTCCGTTAGAGTTCTAACTTCTTTCTTGTCATTGAATATCTATTATTTTTCATTTTTTTAACTTACTATGCTGCCTAGAACCCTCAGTACAATGTTGGACACAACAGTGCCAGTGGACATCCTTTCATTCTGATCTTATAAGAAAATTATTGTTTCACCATTAAGTTGTTATTAAATATAGATTTTTCTATGTTTTTACCAGGTACGATTGTGCTTTTCTGTTCTTAGCTTTTGACAGTGGTTATCAAAAAATAATGTTGGATTTCATCCAGTGAGTTTTCCTACATCCTGTGAGATAATTATATGAATTTTGTTTTTTAGTTTTTTTAAATATGGTAAATTACATTAATTTTTGAATACTAAATCAAACTTGCATTCCTGAAATAAACTTTACTGAATCATGAAATAATATCATTTTTAAAAATTGTTAGACTTTATTTGATTTTCAAAAATTAGTGTTCTTTTTTGCATCTATGTTCATGAGGGATATTGATCTAACGACTGACTTTTTTGTAATTTTTTTGGTCTCGTTTGGTATCAGCATAAAGATAGCTTCAAAAATGAGTTGAAAAATATTCTTTCCTCTTACTTTTTCTGAAAAAAAAAAAAAAAAAAGTTTGTGTAAGATAGGTGTTATTTCTTACTACTAAGCAAGAATTTTCATAAAATTCACCAGTAAAGTTTTCTGGGCCTGAAGTTTCCATTAATGGGAGAATTTAACTACAATTCTACTTCATTAAAAGAAATAGGGCTATTTAAGTTATTATTTTTTTTTTTTAGTGATTCTTGATAGATTTTTGCCTCAAGGAATTTGTCCATCTCCTCTAATTTGCCATATTTTTGGCATACCATTTTATAATATTTCTTCATTACTCTTTCACATCTGTATTCTGTATGACAGATATTGGCAATTTGTACCTTCTATCTTGATTTTTGGTTCATTCCGGCTAGACACTGATCAGTTTACCTATCTTTTCAAGTAAAAAGTTTTTGGTTTTATTGATTTTCTTTATTATTTTTCCATTTTCTGTTCATTGATTTTTTTCTCTAATCTCTCCCAGTTTCTTTCTTCTGCTTAATTTGAGTTTCTTCCTTTTTTTTGTTTCTTTTTTTTTTTTTAAGATTTTATTTATTTATTTGACAGAGAGAGACACAGCTAGAGAGGGAACACAAGCAGGGGGAGTGGGAGAGGGAGAAGCAGGCTCCTGGCCGAGCAGGGAGCCCGATGCGGGGCTCGATCCCAGGACTCCGGGATCATGACCTGAGCCGAAGGCTTAACGACCGAGCCACCTAGGCGCCCCTGTTTTGTTTCTTAAACAAAAAAACTGAGTTTATTGAATTGAGAGAGTTCTTGCTATCTAACAATGATTTTACTGTTATAAATATGTCTCCAAGCTCTACTTTAGGGAAATCTCATAGATTCTGATATGTTGTGTTTTCATTTTCATTAGTTCAAAATACTTTCTAATTTCCTTTTTTTTTTTAATTTCTTCTTTGACTTATGGGTAATTTAGAAGTGTTTTATTTACTTTTTGCATATCTTTGAATTTTCCAGATATCTTTCTGTTGCTGATTTCTAACTCAGTATCAATATGGTCAGAGAACATATTCAATATGACTTGATTCTGTTCAAATGTAATAAAATTTGTTTTATGGAACAGAAAATATTTTTGGTGTTGGAAGGTCTACTAAAAATGTCAAGTTGGTTCAGACTGTTCAAATTTTCTATATTCTTGCTGATTTTCTATTTCCTCTATCAATTATTGAGTGAGGGATACTGAAATCTTTGACTGGGATTGTGGGTTTATCTATTTCTCCATATAATTTAATGGGGTTTTGGGGCACCTGGGTGGCTCAGTCAGTTAAGCGTCTGCCTTCGGCTCAGGTCATGATCCCAGGGTCCTGGGATCGAGCCCCGCATCGGGCTCCCTACTCAGCGGGAAGCCTGCTTCTCCCTCTCCCACTCCCCCTGCTTGTGTTCTCTCCCTCGCTGTGTCTCTCTCTGTCAAATAAATAAATAAAATCTTAAAAAAAAATTTAATGAGGTTTTGTTTCATGTATTTGAAGCCCTATTATTAGGTGCTAAATTCTCTTGATCAATCAACCACTTTTTTTTTTTTTAATTATGAAATTACCTTTTTTGTCCCTGGTGATATTTTTGGCTCTGGAATTTATTCTGGATGATATTAATATACTCCAGACTTCTTTTGACTATTGGCATGGTATATTTTTTAAATCCTTTAATTATTAATATTTTCATGTCTTTATATTTAAAGTGATTTCTTATAAGCAGCATGTAATTAGGTGTATTTATATCCCATCTGACAATATATCTTCCAATTAGGGTGTTTACAATATTATTAATTTAATGTGAATATTGATATGCTTTACTTTATCACTTGCCAGTTTTTTTATTTAATCCATCTCTTCCTTTTTCTCCTTCTCCCTTTTTTTCTTCTTGCTTTTGTCTTATTGTAATATTATGACTCCATTTTATCTACACTCTTGGCTTATTATTTAAAAACTTATTTTTATATCCTTACTTCATTTCCCTAAGTTTTGAAAAATAATATTTTTATTTATTACAGCCTACCTACAAATGATATTATACCATTTTACATATGGTATAAAATACCAAGTATTTATAAAAATTAATTTTGGAATTATTTTTTATGTGAAGCCCAGTTTTTCTGGTTGTAATACCAAAAAGTTAAGGAAAGGGAAATATCACCTAGAGTATATTGCTATGCTTAAAATTTTCACCAGAGCAAAGTCTTAAAATTCTAACACTCATTTTTTCAAAAACTACTTACAGGTTATTTGTCAAGGCATGAACAGTTTCCATGGGAATAGAATCAAGTACCCTCAACAAGAGGTTTCAGGAGTCTGTTAAATTTCAATGCCTGAAACTTAGCACTCCTCTAATAACATAATCTAATTACTAAGTGCTAAATTCAGCAACAATTTCTCAAACATACTCCTAGAGTGGCTGTCATGATTCTCTAAATAGTGACTAACTGGAAATGAATAATTATAGGGTGGTTTTTAAAATTGTGCCACTGAAAATTGAGCCTGTACAAAACCACCATGTTATAGAATTCACAACTCAATTGTATGTTTAAGTAAAATACTTTAAAAATAGTATCACTCTTCAGTAATGAAGATAAAGCAATTGAATTCTCAGTGGGAGCTTAGACATATAAGGTCTGTTATTTGTCATCACAATATTGGGCTTTTAGATTTAGGATTCCTTTATTTACCAAAATGCATACTTATAATCTCTTGATGTGATCAAGTTATGATAGATTAGTAAGTTTGTATTAGATCTACTTCCACTTGACACTGTAGGCATAATTTTCCCCCAGAAGTATTTTATTTATCAATATGAACTAATTTCAGTCTATATTTTATGTTCTTTTTGGTGAAAATATATTTTGAAAAAAATTTTATATGCTCTTAGTAGACTTTATCTAGAAGGGCAAAGTAAAGGAAAGAATGCACTGATCATCCATGTTTCAGTGATAAGAACCTATATCAAGGTATTTGGCTGAATTATCTGTTTTTTGGGTTTTTTTTTTTTTTTTTAGATTTATTTATTTATTTATTTGAGGTGGGGGAGGGCAGAGAAAGAGGGTGAGAGGGAGGCTCCAGCAGACTCCCAGCTGAGCACAGAGCCCCACACAGGCTCAATCCCACTTACCCTGAGGTCATGACCTGAGCTGAGATCAGGAGTTGGGCACTCATCCAACTGAGCCACCCAGGAGCCCCAGAATTATCCAGTTATTTAATAATTTTTTTTTCATTTTCGTTGAAAACATTTTGGGGGGAGTAAATAAATAAACACAGCTTTAAATATACTTCTTCTTCAGGAGAGCCAACAGGTATAAATCAATCTCCATCTTTCCCATTTTGAGATTGGATGCCCTGTGTTGATCTAATGTTCATGGTTCAGTTACAGTACATCTGAATCCAGGACTCAGTTCTGACCACCAATGATTAGAAAATAAAATGAAGAAGCTGATTTATATTCAGCGAGTGAAAAGATTTAAACAAAAAGTAAAATAAATGTTAATTATAAAATGATAAAATAAATAAATGAATACTGAAATGAGGCAACATTAGGAAAAGATTATATCCAAGTCAAATGTCATTTCCTTGGAAAAGTCATCTCCAAATTCTCCAGAGGTACTGGGTTATTCAGGAGTTCCTTCGTAACATCTCTTTGATAATATTTACCACATTATAACATACATAAACAGATATATTTTCAGCTTAATACTATTTATGTAGTTATGTACATGTTCTATAAAAATTACATGTATTCTCATATTTAAAATCCACAAAAAATTAAGAAAGCTAATTTATCCCTTCTACCTTTCTCCTCCTATCACCCAGTTTCATTATCCTGTGGCAATTACATTGTTAATTTCTTATGTATTCTTCCAGAGCTATCTACATATATACACATACCTATTTATTTATATTCATTTTCGTATCACTTATGCTACCATGCACACTTTTGGGGACTTGTTTTATTTACCTGGAAATTATACTTTAGAAGAAATGTAGAGCTTTCTCCTTTTAATATCTGCATAATACTTCATTGTAAATTCATTAGGATGAACATTTAGCATTTTTCATTTTTTGTGCAATACACAAATAGAATAAAGCCTTAAAATAAATCATTGAACCATTACTATATGTTGTATTTTGAAACAAGTGTTTGTAGTATTTATAATCCTACCTGCCCTTCCAGAAATGTACCATGCCCATCAAAAAGTGAAGCCTACTTTCCTTCAGCTTTCAATTGGCTGTAACTTTGTGAATGCTTCAAAAAATAGAATTTAATTAAAGTAATAATTTAGTTTATGTGACTAGGACATAAAATGTGATGAAGCTTTAGTCTGGCTATGTCTCTTGGGACACTTGCTCATAGAATGCCCTCACCATGTTGTAACAAAATTCTGCAACATAGAGAGCCACATGTGGATAGTCCAGCTAAGATCCCTATTTATCACTTATAGCCGTTATCAGCCTAAAGCCACTATCAATTGCCAAAATGTGAGAAAGCCTGTAGATAATGTTAGCCCTTGCCTTCGAGCTACTCCAGCTGAATCCAAGTTGAGTAGAGATAAGATATACTCAGTGCTGCCCAAATTAAAGGCTCCTGAGCAAGATAAATGCCATCATGAGTTAGATCACTAAGTTTCAAAATAAGTTTTGACACAGCTGTGGTAATCAGAATAGTCATGATGGAGTAACTGGTACTGGATTGTGCCTTTCTGCAGTACAAACTATAAAACTAGGGGTGCCTAGGTGGCTCAGTTGGTTAAACGACTGACTTGTGATTTTGGCTCAAGGCATGATCTCATGGGTCCTGGGATCAAGCCCCATGTCAGGCTTCACACTCAGCACAGAGTCTGCTGGAGATTCTCTCCTTCTGCCCCCTTCCCCCACTCACATGCTCATTTGTGTTCTCTCTCTTTCTCTCTCTAAAATAAATCTTTAAAAACAACTGTAAAACTAGACAATATAAAGAACAGGAATAGAGTAAGGATATTCTCTTTAATAATTTTCATAAAAATTATATTGGAATTCCTGACCAGAGTAACAAGGCAACAAAATAAAATAAAAATCAACTTTTGCTTATTTATAATTAATGATTTTATACAAAGAAAATCCTAAGGAATCTCCAACAAAGTTACTTAAAAAAAATCAACTCTTTAAAAATAATTAATAATAATTTACAATAGCAGCAAGAATCATAAAATACCTGAGGATGAAGACAGTGATTATATGTGTAATACTTGTTCAGTGACAAATATAAAATATTGCTGAGAAATATTAAAGTTCTAAATAAATAATGGATTTGAAGGCTCAATATTTTTAAGATGGCAATATGTCCTTAAGTAATCTATAGATATAAAATAATCCCATCAAATCTCTAGTGAATTATTGTGGAGAAATTAAGAACTGACTCTAAAATTAACTTTAAAATACAGAGATCTATAAGACCAAAACAATTTTGAAAAGATCAAATCTATTTGGTCTATCAAATCTATTATTACCTGTTTTTCAAAACTAACTATAAAGGTACTCTAATAGCCTGAAAAATGAGTAAGTGAATAAATCCACAAAATGAAACCACATCCTAGTATCTGAAACCTGTAAATTTTACTTCATTTGGAAAAAGGCTCTTTGCAGGGGTGATTAAGTTAAGGATCTTGAGATGAGGAGATCATTTTGTATTATTTTGGTGGACTCTAAATTCCATTACCATTATCTTAATAAGAAAAAAAACAGAGGGGAGTAGACAGACCACAGACGGAGAAGGCAATAGGACCACAGAGAGAGGCTACAAGTCAAGGACTGTTGGCAGTCACCTTAATCTAAATGAAGCAAGGAATGGATTCGCCCCTAAAGACTGCAGATGGAGGATTTCTTTGCTGACACCTAGATCTCGGCTCAGTAAAACTGGTTTTGGACTTCTCACCTCCAGAACTGTGAGAGAATAAGTTTTTGTTGTTTTAAGCTACCAAATTTATGGTGCTAAATTCTCTTGATCAATAAACCACCTTTTTTTTTTTTTTAAATCATGAAATTACCTTCTTGGTCTCTGGTGATATTCTTTACTCTGAAATTTATTTTGGATGATATTAAAAGAGACACTCCAGAATTCTTTTAACTATTGACATGGTATATTTTTTACATCCTTTAATTATTAATATTTTCATGCCTTTATATTTAAAGTAATTTAAAGTATTTAAAGTAATTTCTTATAAGAAGCATGTAATTGGGTGTTGTATTTATATCCCATCTGATGATATATCTCTTTCCGCTAGTATTCTCTTTCAATCAAATAAATAAATAAATAAAAGAGTTAGGGTAGCGTTACCTATCTGGGAAAAAATATTCTGGTACTGAAAGCCTTATTTCCTCCTTCCTGGTATTTATGCCTTAGTATTTGTATACCCTAGTATAATGTTGAACAGAAAAAGATGATAGTAAACCATTTTTTTCCTAATTTTAGGATCAAAGAATTAAGTGTTTAACATTTTAATAAGATGTTCACCATACAATTTTTGTAAATATCCATTATCAGATTAAGTATCATTTTTGTGTAAGTTTACTTATCATTAATTGATAAATACAGAATTAATTAGGCTATCTCTTCTTCAGTGAACTTAGTTTATGTCTTAAGGATATTTTCCCATTTCTTCCAAGGTTCTAACTTTGTTAACTTAGTATTCTCATATGTTTATTACCTATTAAGGTCTGTAGGATATGTAGTTTCTTATATTACTGATTGGTGTGTTCTCTCTTCAATTAAAGGCTTATCATTTTTTAGACCGTTTTTTAAAGGATAGCTAGATTGATTGATTGATTCATCTATCTACCTATCAGAGAGAGAAAGCACAAGCACGGGGAGTGGCAGGTAAAGGAGAAGCAGGCTCCCCGCTGAGAGAGGAGCCTGATATGGGACTAGATCCCAGGACCCTGGGATCATGACCTGAGCTGAAGCCAGATGCTTACCACCTGAGCCACCCAGGTGTCCCATAAAGGCTTATCATTTTTGTTGAACTTTTCAGTGAAGCAGGTTTTAGCTTTGTTACTCTGTTGTATTTCAGTTTTTTGTTTGTTTTGGCTTTTATCTTTTATTTTCTTCTTTCTACTTACTTTAGACATGCTTTGTTCCTTTTTTTCTTAACTTCCTGTGAGGGCCTCTGGTCATTTATTTTAATCTTTCTTCCTTTCTAATATAAGCTTTTAACCCTATAAATTTCCCTGTACGTATAACTTTAGCTGCATACTCGCACATGCACCAATAACGGGCCCTTTCACAAGCCAGCAAGAAAGCTTTCACCAGACACAAAGTTTGCTGGCACTTTCATTAGGGACTTTATGATTCCAAAACTATGAAAAAATAAAGTCTGAGGAATTTTATAGTAGTCTGAGCTAGTCAATGCATATGGTCCTATGTTGTTTTGTTTTGTTTTGTTTTAAGGATAGTTTATCTGCATTTGCTTAAAAACAGTTTCTTTCTACCCTTATTTGTTCTACATCTGACCTCCTCTGCTACTGCATGCTACTGGAGTGCTTACGGTCGTTCTTAGGATATGGCCCTGAAAAGGTTGAGTAGTAGAGTTTGAACTTTGTGGAATAAATGTTTTTGTGTATCACCGGCACCTCCAATGACAGTAAAATTTTTGCTATCGGTCTCGGAATGGAACTAGTTTCCAGAACTAATTGACTGCCTACCATGCCTGTTCCCTTCATATTGTGCCAGAGGAGTGAAACTTGAGATGGTATTATGACATCACTGCGATATGACAAACTGCCTGGCATCAGAAGTGAGTAGAGGAGTAACAAGATTCCAAACGTCTGGAGCCAGAAGCTACTCTGTGGGAAACTATACTATCATGAGGAATATAAAATTATATGAAGAAGACTGGTTCTCATTGATGTCTATTTTAAAAAAGTAGTGTTCGTCCAGGAATATACTCAGTAATGCAACATATATAATGTAAGAAAATAATAATTTTTCACTTGTATTGGAATTGTGTGAAGTAGAATGTATCAGAAATCCTGTATTTGTAGGGCATGATCTTCCAGCATTAAAACAAATATTGAGTACTTAAGTGTGTGGACTGAATGAATGTTTTATATACTACAACTTACCATCGCATTGTATGAACGCATTGGCCAATGATCTATTTGCTGTTGGTTTGATACAAAATACTGACACTGATAAGGGTAACACACAAAATCCATTATATAAGTAATGCCGTAGAATCATCCATGATAAACTAGCTAATTAGTAGCGTCAGTTCAGCCAATATTTAAGACATCACAGCAAATGAAAACTTGCAATGCCCTGTATTTTCGTAGTCTAAGTGAAAGAATCTTGTTAATGGTTTATCCAAATTTAACAATAATTCTGAATATTTGCATGATGTTTCCAGTATTGAGTTGTGAACCTGAGTGAACTATTTTCTAAACCTGCTTCTCTTTAATAATAATAATTTAAGATAAATTTTAATTAAGCTAGAGGAGAGAGCAAACTATAATTTCCACAAGATTGTATTACAAAGTCACTGTACTATGAAAAAGTCATCATAAAATATGCTAGTGATATTTTAGGGGAAAAAAAGATACTCTTTAGCTGTGTTGAGCTGTTCATTAATAAAATCGTTTTGTTATTATTTTTGACTTTGTGAAGTTTGTGGTATTTGTAATTTGTGATTTACTTTCTCATTCTAAATTTGTATTCTTATGTAAATTAGTAATTGCAATTTACATTCTTTTCCTAAGAGGGCTCCACAAATTGTATCAGCTTCAGGTACCTCAAAACCTGGATCATCCTTTGCCTGTATCCCTACAAAACATCAATTGCAATGATTAGCATTTGTTAAGACCCAGAGAGAATATTATCTTTTCTATTGTTACAGTTGCGTGGACTGAGTCATAACCACATTTACACAGATAATAATTGAATTGGGTTTCGAATGCAGTCCATATCTGTCTAACTCAAAAGTCTGAACTATATTTTCACTCTACTCTGTGGTATCTAATAAACACGAATACCTGATTGTTTTCTGTTGCTTTAGGTTTCCATTTTTTCACCCTGGCATTTCCTCTGCTTCATATACTCTCTTGCTCTTAGTGCTCTGGTCCTATATATTCATTTGGTACTTGACTCTGGTTTATTTCCCCCAACTTGAGCCATGTCTTCTCTCTCACCATTAAATTTTGAATATACCTTTCTCTTACTTACGTGCATGGGAAGAATGATTTCCTTCATGCTCATATTAATTTAAACACACGTTTTGGTGCTTCGTCCTATGTCTTACTTTCTATTATGTTATTCTCTTTCCTGTGTGACTAACATTATTGTATCTTTTTCCAGTGTTACATACTAACCCTGTATCCATGGTATTTGGCTTTTTATACATTCCTTATTTTGATAAATATGAGGGAACTGTTTATGTTATAGATAAGCTTGCAATTCTATAAATACAAGAAGACAATTACAAATGAAAGATAATAAACTATTATAAAAAGTGGGAAAAGCCATGCTGTATAGGTTGATAGTATTATGGATTTGCAAATTATTTTAAAAACTGGTAGTAATTTTATTAACATGACATGAAAGTTCTTAAAACTGCCAGATAAAGCAAAACTAAATGTGAATTGTTAGAACCCCACTGAAAAAGTCTTGTATAGATAGGAGACCATTTTCCTTCTTAAGTAAACCTTCCTATTATAGGCCATCACAAATACCTCTCACCAATATTTTCCAATACCAGTTATTAATAGTTACTCTTTAATTACTTGCCAAACCAAAAATGATTTTAATTCATGCAAACTGGAGGAGCTATTACTATCCCCATTTGACAGATTATGAAACTTAAAACTTGGCATATTCAATTACTTTGAAAAATTTTATTTAAGTGTCAGGATAAACTGTCAAGCATGTGTTTGACTTTAATTACTATTCTCTTAACCACCGTGATATGATGCCTTCCAGTTACATTTAGGTATTCTTTACAAAACAGAGTTCGTTTTAAAAGGAAACCAGTCAATTTTCTGCATGTGGCTGTCCAATTTTCCCAGCACCATTTATCGAAGAGACTGTCTTTTTTCCATTGGATATTCTTTTCTGCTGTGTCAAAGATTAATTGACCAGAGAGTTGAGGGTCCACTTCTGGGCTCTCTATTCTGTTCCATTGATCTATGTGTCTGTTTTTGTGCCAGTACCATACTGTCTTGATAATCACAGCTTTGTAATCACAGCTTGAAGTCAGGCATTGCGATGCCCCCAACTTTGGTTTTCTTTTTCAACATTCCTCTGGCTATTCGGGGTCTTTTCTGGTTCCATACTAATTTTAGGATTGTTTGTTTCAGCTCTGTGAAAAATGTAGATGGTATTTTGATAGGGCTTGCATTGAAAGTGTAGGTTGCTCTGAGCAGCATAGAAATCTTCACAATATTTGTTCTTCCAATCCATGAGCATGGATTGTTTTTCCATCTCTTTGTGCCTTCGTCAATTTCTTTCATAAGTGTTCTGTAGTTTCTAGAGTATAGATCCTTTATCTCTTTGGTTAGGTTTATTCCTAGGTATCTTATGGTTTTGGTGCTTTTGTAAATGGAATTGATTCCTTAATTTATCTTTCTTCAGTGACATTGTTAGTGTATAGAAATGCAACTGATTTCTGTGCATTGATTTTGTATCCTGCCATGTTGCTGAATTGCTGTATGAGTTCTAGTAATTTGGGGGTAGGGTCTTTTGGGTTTTCCATATAAAGTATCATATCACCGTGCACATGCACCCCAATGTTCATAGCAGCAATGTCCACAAGGAGCCGAGATGTCCTTTAACAGATGAATGGATGAAGAAAATGTGGTCCATATATACAATGGAATATTACTCAGCCATCAGAAAGGATGACTACCCACCATTTACATCAATGTGGATGGAACTGGAGGGTATCATGCTAAGTGAAATAAGTCAAACAGAGAAAGACAATTATTATATGGTTTCACTCATATGTGGAACATAAGGAATAGCACGGAGGACCACAGAGAAAGGGAGGGAAAACTGAATGGGAAGAAATCAGAGAGGGAGACAAACCATGAAAGACTCTGGATTCCGGGAACCAAATGGAGGGTTACAGAAGGGGGGTGGTGGGGGGTTGGGTTAACTGGGTGATGGGTATTACGGAGGGCACGTGTGGTGATGAGCACTGGGTGTTATATGCAACTAATGAATCACTGAATGCTACATCAAAAATTAATGATGTACTATATGCTGGTTATAATAAATCAATACATAATAATAAAAACACAAAAATGAAAATAATAAATGAAAAAAAATTAAAAAAAAATAAAGGAAACCAGTCAGTACAGATAGAGCTCAATGCTGCAAATGATAATGCCTAATGTAAATATGAGGCCTAATCATGTAAGTCTGCTGTTTTGTTTTTTATTTAAGGGATACAGAAATCAAAATTCACAGGGAGTATGAATCATTCAAATCTAACATAAAAAAAGGAAATAATTCTATTGGAAATCCATGATATGTTGAAGATAATGAGCAATCTCTCATTAAATAATTTATAAAAAGAGATATGTAATTAAAATCAAAGGAAGAATATGAGCTTTATCAAACTCAGTAAGAGAATTTAAGCTTGACCTTTTACTCATCTTTCTCCTCATGGTATTTTTAAATTTCATGGAACCATCTTTTACGTAAATGTGTTTTTAATATAATAGGTTTCACATGCACTGCAGGTTCTGATTGTGCAGCAAAAAACTCTGGTCTAGAAATAAGATGCATGTCACTGCAATTATGAATAAAGGCATGTAGATGTATATCCTGAGGACAAGAATTTAATCCACTGGATTCGAATTTTCCAGACTATATGTAATAAGGGATCATTGCCCTCATTTCTTTGCATTGCCAAAAATGCTCATTTGAGAGGTTGAATGCCAAGAACTAATAACAATTTGAAAAGGTTATTACATGTTATTCAAGGTTTCATGAAGTAATTTAAATTTAAAAAAAATTGTTCTAGTTTCATTTTGGGAATTCTACCATAACCAGGGGTTTATCAGGTATTTGGCTAAAATCAGTTGCAGGTGTATATATATATATATACACATATATATTTAATTTAATTTATTTTTTATTTATTTAATTTTAATTATTACATATATAATATATATTATATTATATATTATATATAATTATAAAAATTATAAATAATTTTAATTATTTAATTTAATTTATTTAATATATATATACACATACATATTTGTGCTACACAAGTGTATGTGGGTGTTACTTGGCACACTTCTCTTTTCCCACCAGAATATATACCCCTTCGGAAAGCATTCGATTTTCTATGCTTTATTAACTAGCTGTATATTAACATTTATAAAACTATGCATACATTTATATTAGTTGGATAAACTGTAGAAGAGGAAAACTTTGGTGCTCTCTACTTTGTTTTTTTTTTCAATTTTATTCATTTACATAAATTTATTAAAGGATGAAAATTATTTTAAATTTTAAATTAATATTAAAGGTATTTTTTAAAGATTATATTTATTTGAGAGAGACAGAGAGAGCATGAGCAGGGGGAGGGGCAGAGGGAGAGAGAGAAGCAGACTCCCCATTGAGCAGGGAGCCCAATGCAGGGCTGGATCCCAGGACCCTAGGATCATGACCTGAGCCCAAGGCAGATGCTTTTTTTTTTAAAGGTTTTATTTATTTATTTGACAGAGAGAGACACAGCGAGAGAGGGAACACAAGCAGGGGGAGTGGGAGAGGGAGAAGCAGGCTCCCCGCAGAGCAGGGAGCCCGATGCGGGACTCGATCCCAGGACCCTGGGATCATGACCCGAGCTGAAGGCAGTCGCTCAACCAACTGAGCCACCCAGGCGCCCCCAAGGCAGATGCTTAACTGACTGAGCCACCCAGGTGCCCAATATTCATCGTATTTTTAAATACATTTGAAAGTTATGGTTTTTGTAATTTATGTTAAATAATATTACAGACCACATTTTTAAAAATTTGAAAGTGGGTTAAAATGTGGGGAAATCATTAACATTGTGATCATTCTGATATAAAATTTTCTACTTATGTCATTCCCTAAGATGAGGATCAAGCCATGGGAGGAAGTAAAACCATTTTTCTCTTCTTTGACTTAACTGCCCATCCTTGTTACCTGATTTACTTGCTTGCCAGAATTAATTGACAAGGATGGCTTGGGAAACATAGTGCAAATTCCATCTCGTGGCTCCTCGTAAACTAAATTGATAGCTATATAATATTGTTTAAGTGTGCAATTCCCCAAGTAGAAATATGCCGTAATTTATTCAGATTTCAGAAGCATAGTAATACTGTACCAAGCATTTTTACATGGAAAAAATTCCACATACAACCTTTGATTTGCTACTAAAAGCAGCATTTTCTTATGGTAGTCCAAAAGCAGTTTTGACCCAAATGTTATACTTTATGTCATGGCATATGCGCATTCATTTTGTATTGTCCTGACAACATTAATGATGTTTATGCAAACCAAGAAAATCCCAATTTCCCAATTCTGTGCAAGGCACATTCATTTTGCTAGGCATGCTTCCTAGAATATAATTATGATACATCAGTGGCAACAGCCATATTGTCCTATTAATAATCTTTCCATATATAATTGCTGTGATCTCATTTAAAACTCCAATTTTTCCAAGTGGTTTTGTATAAATATGAAAGGTGTGCTTTATTGTTTTCTAGAAAATTGTTTAGAGATAATATTTTAAGCCATAATTATAAGATGAAATACTTCGTTAAAGTTTTATAATTTTCTTCTAATTGTGTATAGTTTTTTAAAATTTTTATTCTGAATATTTCCACTCAGCATCTTTTCTCTCTCTCTTTTTTTTTAAGATTTTATTTATTTTGAGAGACAGGAGAGGGAGAGGGAAAGAGAATCTCAAGCAGACTGCACGCTGAGCATGGAGCTGGACTAGGGCTCTATCTCACCACCATGAGATCATGACCTGAGCAGAAATCAAGAGTCAGATGCCTAACTGACTGAGCCATGCAGGTACCCCTCTTTTTTCTTTTAAGAACCTCTGGAGGGACTGGAAAATTAGAGCATAAAATTAATTTCCCTTCTAATTTTTTCTATTAGCTACATACTATTTTATTAATGCTATTGTTTCTACCTTCACTGACTCTATATATCTTCACTCACACTCTATTATCTATTTTTTTCTAAACACAATATTTTTCTAAACTCTAAAATGGCACCGTCTTGATTCGAACATTAATGGAAATAATAAGCACAAAATAATAGCAATAATAGTATTTATTATATGATTGGTTATATGTGTCAGGTGCATATATGCAAAATTTTATTGAGTCCTTACCTCAATCATATAAAATAAGTATCATTATTACCCTTATTAGTACAGATCAATAAATTGAGATTTAATAAAGTTAAATAACTTATTCATGGTTATACAGATAGTAACTCAAGCACTTGGTTCTAAATCTATAATGTTAATCAGCATTCTCTTTTACATTTATCACTTTATATTCTAATTCTTTTGTGAATGTATTGTCCAATATAATCTTGAATATCTATAGTGCGTGCATAATAAATATGAGGTGAATTAATTATAAATGAAGGAGTTAAGTATTTTTCTTTATATAACATGATGTAGGTAATGATGTATGAGATAGAAGAGCTCCATCTGTTTAAGGGACTTAGTAAATCTTGCTGGGAAAGGGTGCCATTTGGGTAGAATATTGGTCACTGAATTTATCACATGACCATCATGGGATCATACCCATGTCCAAAAGAAAGAATACTGATATGAAAACATAAAGGCTAAGAGAACTTTTGCCTAAATTTTATCAGTTTTATCAGCAGATTCAATACTTATGTAACAATGACTTCAGTTGTGATGAGGAAAGATATTCGCAGCCTTATTTCATGATGAGTAATTTAACAGAAGTTCAGAGTTACAGGTGCTCTTGAGACAGACATCCTCTCTCAACTATAACTGCACGAGATTTACGATGGCAAATTTCAAAGAATGTCTGAGAGGATCAAATCATATCAGAAAGAATGTTCTGGAAACTGACAGAAATATGTAGAGAGAAATTTTGAGGAAGCTGAGAATTCTATAAGAGAGAGTTGGTGAGAGTTGAGAGAGCTGGCCCTTTTTTTTTTCTGTCTCCCTCTTTACAGATATTGTAATCCATTTCCCTCATATTTGAGAAAACATAAGTTGTAGAATTAATGGGTAATTTTCATTGATAAGAGTTGAACCATCTAACATCTACCACATAGATATTAGAAGAGTTAAAATTTTATGTTACCTACTTTGGACTAAGGTATGCCAAGCACTAAAATTTGACACTCAAACAAAAATTAAAATGATGAAAAATATTTTAGCCCTTAAGATTCTTCAAAAACTGATTGTAATTTTAAAAAAAGGATAGCATATGTTAAAACATCTGTGCTCTTTATTCATACAACAAAATTATCTGCCTTGCAATATTTTGTGTAAGTTGTTTTGAGAACTCTCTAGTCATCTGGTGAATCAACTGCTTAGTAATTCTCTAGGGTTTCTCAGTAAAGGGATTCTTCATTGTTCATATGAATTTTTATATTTTAGACTTATGAGATGTCTTGGCATCAAACCAAGACCAACCTTTACTTCCAGAAAGTGAAATGTCTAGAAAAACAACTTTGGGAATTATTTTTTGTTTGTTTTTAGTTTAAATAAGCAAACGTAAGATGTTCATATGCTTCATAAAGTATTTTACTTGAGTTGGAAAATATAAAAAAAATTTACCAGTAAATATTCAAGTAATTTTACAAATGAATTTGGAATTTTTTATTGTTTTTTAGAAGCACAGAATCAGTAACACCATTCTTTAATTTTAATGCTATTTTTATTTATATAGTTTCTTACATGTAGAATCTGAGGAGGAGGGCAAAATATTGCAAAGACTCCATATTATAAACCCAGTAAATGGCAGATCCTTGAATCAAGCTTATTTTCTGACTCTAGCATCCATTATGTTTCTCAGATCGTTCCTCGTGAATCTGCTTTTGCTATTTTATTACCTATTTATGTAATAGAGGGAAAATCATTTAAAATTGTTCCTGCACATATGAAAAAGAAAAAGTTGTGTTGATGATCTCTAGAGTTCTCTCAAACTGTGGAAGAATACTAATACGACACTGATTTATTTGTATTTCTTTATTTATAGGTCTGAACAGAGCCATATTAAAATCAGTTTTGACAAATGAGTAAACTGTATGCTATGTTCATTTATGGGGCAAATAATTCTAACAAGATCAGTGAAATAGAGTCTAATAGGAAGTAAAAGGACTTAGAAGCACAACACAAAAAATTTTTAGTGCTGGGGTGTACAATTATGTTACTAGCATTGAGAATAAGTCATCAGTGCCGCACTCCCGCCCCCCAAAAAAGCAATGCCCGTACTTTGCTGAAAAGGACTTTTTTTTTTTTTCAAGTAGTCTACACACCTGGCATGGAGCCCAACATAAGGCTTCAAATCATGACCTTGAGATCAAGACCTGAGGTGAGATTACGAGTTAGATGCTTACCCACCTGAGCCACCCAGGCAACCCAAAAAGCATCTTTCTTAATGAGGGTTTGCTTATTGGGTTTTCTATACTTAGAATTATTTTTTAATATCTGTGTCTCAAACACTTTCCTAGAGGTAGTATTTATAGACTGGTTTCCATTTTCAAAATGTTCGCACATATTTTATCTAATTTCATTCTATTATAATACTCTGAATTAAACTGAGCGAGGTTTAACTCCATTTTGCAGGTGCTGAATTTGATACGCTGAAAAAGAATGTGTGCAAAATATTCATGGCTGTTTAGTGAAAGATGGTTATGTAGGGGCGCCTGGGTGGCTCAGTCAGTTAAGTGTCTGCCTTCAGCTCAGGTCATGATCTCAGGGTCCTGGGATGGAGCCCCATGTCGGGCTCCCTGCTCAATGGGGAGCCTGTTTCTCTCTCTCGGCTGCTCCCCCTACTTTGGCTCTCTCGCTGTCTGTCAAATAAATGAATAAAATCTTAAAAAAAAAAAAAAAGATGGTTATGTGAAAAGTGTGTCTTACAACTACTAGAAACTCCTCTCACACACACAAAAATGCAACATGATTTTTTCTTGAGTGATGGCTCAGTATTTGATTATGACTAACAATGTACTTTTACAAATCAAATAAGATAATAGTTAGCTTTGTGGGGAAAGTTAAAAATCTACCCAAATGGAACACTTCTATAGTTAATATGTAATGTTTTTATAGTAACTACATTTTTAAGTCTTATGTTTATGAATGCTATACTAATACACTTAAGAGTATAGAATTCTTATAACCATTGTATCGATAAGGTTCTTATAACCATTATATCCCTTATGGATATGATGATTGTATAGTACAAATGTTGCTGCCTAGTACTTTAAAAACTTAGATGTCAAACAACAAAGTCTTGATTTAACAAATTGAACCCTAAACTGATTAATATAAGTTTAAGAGATGATTAACAAATTCAGAGAGTAGGTTGAATTTAGGAAATATGTAGTTCCATATGATAATATATTAAGATCTTTGACAATTTAGTCTAATAGATAATTCTTTCAGTGAAGCAATTATTCTTTCATTATTCTCAGTGGAAGGATCATCCACCATTATTTCTCCCTCAGTACAGCCATGTTTTCCCTGCACCTCATTTACACCGTTTCAGCAAAACCGTTCAGCTAGAGCTTTTTCTTTCTATCAGCCAAAATCTTATCAAATGGAATGAGTAAGTGGCTGGCTAAAGATTTCTGGGGTTTTTTATTTAAGGTCACCGGCAGAGCATAGTATTGTTACACTTCCATGTTGTGCTGGGCAAGGATTTATTTATAATCTAGAGCATACACATCCACAACCAGCTGAAATCCCTGCTGTGCTCCCAATAAACATTTAACATATTCTGCTCCATTTACTACAGGACTATAATCAAGGCTGTAGATGCTGGATCACCAGTGCTGCACAGTTAGGGGAATACAGAGATACTGACTCGATGACAGGTGAAAAACATAATTACGGGTGTTTGCAGAAGACTGGATCCCTTGTCACTCTTAATGAAGCAATGATACATTGTACATAAGCTTTGGAGAAAAGACGTCTGGGCTCAAATGTTGGTGCTGCCACTGACTATTTCAGCTTAGGCATGCCAATGAGCTGAGTGTCATTTTTCTCACATTCAAAAAGAATGATTCCAACAAGATTACTTCTAAAATCTATGGAAATTCTAAAATGCAGTAACTTCTTGTATCTTTAAATTTAATATTATAAAATGAGTTACTTGTTTCGAGTTATCCTTCCTTCCAATGTGCAATGTACTTTAGTAAATGTTATAGAAAACTATATAATGAAATTAAAAATACAATTTATCTTCTTTGATCAAGTTTAAGATCAGGGATTACAACCAAACCCTTCTTCAGCTGTTTTTGGAAGCAGTAAGGCTGAAAATACCACGGTTGTGGTCATTCATTATCATTTATGCATCAAAATTTCTAGTATTCACTTATATACGCACTAGCAAAAATTAGTGAGCCGACGACCAGGGTTATTATCTTTTAAATTATAGAAAGCAGTTGTCACATCGTAGAGATTTTTAATACGAATGCCTGTGTTCCCACTCAGATGGCCTGACCAAAGAAAGTACCCGGCTTTGCCATTATTGATACAACAAATGTGTACAATATTCTTAAGATCTATGATGTTGTAGATGCATGTGAGTTTTGAAAGGAAGGTAAATAACAGATATTTTAAACACAACAATCCATACATCTAGCATTGACCCATATATTGCAACTTGATAGTTTGATTCATTTTTGTTCATTTCTCAAGAGTTTAAAAAATCAAAGGATTTGACCCAAACTTCTTTGCTTATATAAATATTAATTTAATCAGGTGGAACTAAAATGAGCATACGACTCCAGGACTATAGCCTCTTCCATTGCTCTACAATGTTCTAAATCAATTCACTACCAAAGCAAAGACTAGCAAATTTGAATTATGCCTTCATCTCTCTTATTAACCTTCTAAATGACCTATAATTTCAGTGCAATTTGTAAGTGGAATGAAAGCTTGAATATGGAAAACAAAAAATAAGTGCTCTCTATTACTTAAACAAATAACTTCATAATGTCAGAATATGAAAAAGAAATATATATATATTTTTCTAAATTATCATTTATTCATCTTTCAGAGAACATTTCTGTGGCTTCCCCCACCCCCAGGTGAATTTTGGATTGCATGAACATTTTTACAGAATGCTAATTTAACACAAGTTCATTTGGGTGTGATTTTCCCTTCAAAACTCTTCTAAAAACTCATGGCTAGCATGGTTTAAGACAGTAAGTAAGAAATTTGTCATCATGAGTATCAAGGAGTCGGTGATGTCAGAAATTGTGAACTCAAAAGCCTGTTAGGGCTAGGCAGTCATGATCTAGCATTCAGATTATCAGAAAACAGAGAGAGGTGGATTCTGTGATCAAAGTATTGTGTATGCTCTTCTTAATTCCTGCCCACACCCCCAGCGTGGGATTCCTTTTGCCTGAGGCTTTCTTTTGCTACATTTAGATACTCACAGCCAACCAGATGTGCTAAGATTAAGGCTCCCAAGGAAAGCCCTCAACCAATGAAGGATGGAAATTTGTTTACCAATATTCTGGCTCCCTTGCCCTGACGGAGGAATAATTCTGAGGTGCTTTTTGCATACTTGCTCTCTGAATTTGCCAGCAAGATTAAGCTCCAACAACCCACAGCACGAGCTTCCTTGGTAGTGCACCTGACGTGGGCTTTTTTCCGTTTTCTGCCTCACTTCCACATTCCTTGCCAGAGTTTCTTGGATCACCACTCAAATAAACTACTTGCATTCGAATATTTGCCTCAGCATATGCTTCTAGGGGAACTGAAAACCAAAATACCTGTCTGAATGTGTTTGAATTAAAGTAAATAAACAAAAACCTGTAAAAGGCAGGATAAAACACACATATCTCTTTATCATAATCATACAACACTTACTGTGTCCTTACTAAAACCCTTCTATCAGGACCTACGCATGTGGTTCCCTCAGTTAAGTCTTTAATTCCATGCTCAACCGTGGTCACAGAAGAGGTTGAAGCAAATCAGCCCAAATACGATTCAAACTGGAGTCATTTTTATGCTAGTATATCCCCAATTCTACCTTTTTTTTTTACACTTCTATGACTGAATGCCTAGGAATGAGGCAATTCATGAAACTGCTTTGAATTTTAGTTTATAAACCCTAAAAACAAGATATATTTCCTCTGTGTATTTTTGAGAAATCAATCTTGATTTTAAGCATTTATTTCAACAGGGGAATCAGACATTTAATCTGCACCATTATTAATAATCTCCTTTAGCCCTGAGGGTAGAAACTGGTTTCTTGGGGCCAAAGTGCCTAATGGTCCCCTCCAGTTGTCAGTTTAATAGTTACTGATGATACCCTCTTTATTCCAGTCCCTGTGTTCTCTTCAGGTCACCTGCTATGCATGTTTGGGTTACCGAACTGTGTGGCAAAGCTCAGAGCTCTAGAACCCTCCCACATACCACAAAGACACTCTGAGGTCCTGCCAGATATTCAGAGAACAGCTGAACACCAGGGAGGAGTCCTGTGGAGTTTTGGGGGGTTTCTGGGAAATTTCCTTTTGGTCTGAGGAAATCTCAAACTGTCTCGCAGACTCATTCAATTTCATCTTCCTTCCTTTCCTCCTCCTCTTCATCTTCATCCTCAACCTAGCTTCCTTTGCCTCCCATCTCCCATAGTCCTTGATTCCATCACTGTATTCCATCTTATTTCAGCTTCTTTCTCCTATAAACTGCTTATAATTAGGAATTAAAAGTCAGACAAGAAAGTATCCTAAAGTACCTTTTTGCATTATATATGCCCACAAACTTGCCAGTAGGTTTACCAACAGGTAAAAAAGATATCAAAGAAAAAAATCTTAATTCATATTTCAACGTTCATTATAAAACTAAATGGAACCCAATCTATGTTAGAAATTAGGTTTTTGAACTTAAAACTGTGTAGCAGTGGTGCCCAAACTGGGGTTATTATGATAATATATTGGTATGTTGCACTTAATAAGAAAAACCGCTATTCTATTTAGTTTTCATCTTGTCATTTTTATTGTCTTTTTAAAGACCTGTATGATAATATACATTACATGAGGGGATGGTATTCTGAGAAAACGTGATCAATTTATTTATTCTTACTACTAGAAAATACTAAAAAGATAAAGACAAATCTTCAAGAGCCTAAAAACTTATTTTTTCACTACGTTTTATCCCAGATCTCAAGAGTATGGAACACAAAGACTACAAATTGAGCATTACTATTAATAGGCAGTCATACAGATAATTTCCTGTAAGTAGATCTTCAAATATGTACAATGAACTGCTACCAGGTATCTTGGTTACTCTACAGTGATGAGCAATTACAAGCAGACCCTAATTATCATGGTGATTCTTTCATTCATAAGTCGTTGTGTTTTTTTTTTTTTTAATTCATGTTTTTGTTACTATTTTGCTGAGTGAATCCACGGGTTAATTTTTCAGAAATACATTTTCTGAGGCACTGCATGTCTAAAAATATATATATTTTTCCATACTAGTTGTTTATTCAGGGTAAGTATAGAACTTTAGGTTCAAAATCCCTTTACCTTATCACTTTATTAAGGCAAGTTTGAGTTTCTTTACTTTTGGTCTTAAGCTCTGAAATTTTTTTAGAGTTTCATTATTATCCTTAATGAATGGAATTTTTATTTTATCTCTATTTTTATCCTTAATAAAAACATATGATTTAGTTTGGCTTACCCTAAATGTAGAACCTAAGACAGGGACTGAGATGGAGCTAGTTTATTAGGAAGATGGTACCACAAAGCAGGAGTAAGGAAGCAGAGAACATGAGACAGAAAGGGGGAAAGGCAATGTAGGGTATATTACTGAGAATGCTGATGTAGTCATTAGGTAGTCAATTCCATCAGGACCTCTGAGAGGAACAGACTGCCTCTTACAACTGTTTATCTGCAGGAGAGAAGGTTGGGATATCTCCCCACAGCTTCCACCCTCTACTGATTGAGGACTGTCTCTAAGTGTTTTAATTCCCCCGAATTTCCAAGATTCTCTTATATGGAAGACAAGGGCTCCTAGAACTTTCAAGAAATATTGAGACAGAGAGGAAAAGAGAAGTAATGTGCATTCCTGAGGTAGGACTTGGTCAGCATACCCAAAACTCCAACTGAAATCCTAGGTGAGGGTTTGACAAAGAAAACAAAATGTATATGGTTAAGTTGAAAGGGTAACATGAAACTGTTACTGAGACCTAATTGACTCTCATATCTCAAGTGTTGCTGGACTCAGGAAAACAGCACTAACAAATACCCAGCTGCTGAGGACAATACTTATCGGTCATGTTAGACCCATCCCCTTTTTTACTTTACCTCCATTTCCTTTCACTAATACTTGTGGGCCCACTCTGCAGAACATACCAGAATCTGATCATTTAGTCATCTATACTTCTGACGTCCTATTCTAAGTTAGCATCATTTATCACCTGCACCCCCATAACAATCCTGCTCAGATCTCCTAGGCTCCACTTCTAGATTCTACATTCATTCTCCAGAGAATGACCATAGTTATATTTTCAAGGGGTACATTTTTAAAAGACTTCTCTCCTGCTTAAGTTCCTCCAGTATCTTCCCACTGTAATCAGAATAAAACCCTGTGGTCCCTTTCCTGATCTGGCTCCTACCTACCCCTCCAAATCTACCCTTCAACCAGCTAACCCTCATTGACTATGCTGTCAATATCTGACCTTTCAAATGCGTCAAGCTCTCTCTACCTTTGTCTTTGCTGTAACTTTTTTTTTTTTTTTTTTTTTTTTTTTTTTAATATGAGTCTCTCAAATCTTTACAGGGTGGCTTTGGGTTCAGGTCTCAATTCAGACCTTCTGCAGTCAGGCCTACCCTGATTTACAGGCTCAAAACCACTCCCATGCTCCATGTCTATCTTCCTATTTGATATCCTCCCATGCACTTAACAATTCTGATAGTAATTAACTTATGTATATGTGTTTACATGAATTTACAATGCTCTCTCTAATAAAACACAAAGGACACTCTCCTGTTCGTATTTTATTCTAGTGTCTGGTCTCTAATAGGTAATTAATATGTTTTAAGTAACTGATATGTTTGGGTCAGCTTGAATTCCACAGTCAATCACTGTAATCATTCTTTTGCTTAAAATTTCAATGACTTTACCCTCTTTCCATTCATTGTTCTTCATGCTTACTTGTCTGAAACATAATCCTATAACTCTCCACCAAGTTCATACAAGAACTATTGTGCTTTAAGGTATTTGGAGAAAAACACCTCCATGCTGACTTGACTCAGTTTAAATTAATCAACACTACGCTTGCATGGACCTTAGCAAGGCCTAGAAAAAGTTTAATGGTTAAAGCTGCATTTCTTGACCTTTATCTCTCCACTCTTCTAGGTGATCAGTTGTGATCTTAGACTTTGGCACTTCGAAAATCACATCCTATCTCTCATCGTGGGCCTCACTTCCTTTTATCACCGAGAAAAGAAAAATGATCAAAAGAGCATTTCCGTAAGTTCTCAACACCATCTCTACTGTTAAAAGAAAACTGATGCATATGGAAAATTTTGAGAGTTTAACTGAGCAAAAATTGATTCGAATCAGGCAGCATCCAATCTAGCAGATAGAAAGAAGCTCCAAAGGTGCTGTACGAAATGAAAGATTTTTATAGGCTGAAGGGAACAGGACAAGGAATTTACACTAGGCAAAAAAGCAGGTTTGTTATTGCAAGGATACCTTCCTCTGTGAAATGGCAGTGGTCTATCAGGCAGATTGACTAACTAGTGCTGATCAAGTCATTCCTGACTGACTGGTTTAAGATTCCATTTCTAGGACAGTAAAAACTGTAACTACCTTAAGTCACAGTTTGGTGATATGGGCATAGCATAGGCAATTTCCTTTGGGGGCCTGCTGTCTTATCTTTAATATGAAACACCTGTCTTATTTGTGGCCATAGATTGTACTTTCTCGCTTTCCATAAAGATGAACCACCTCAGCTCCTAGCTAAGGCCAACCTCTCTACTTGGTCACTGTATGGTGTTGGGGAAATATAATTAAAAATAAAATTTCCTGGGGCGCCTGGGTGGCTCAGTCAGTTAAGAATCTGCCTTCAGCTCAGGTCATGATCCCAGGGTCTTGGGATCAAGCCCCATATTGGGCTCCCTGCTCAGCAGGAAGCCTGCTTCTCTTCTCCCTCTGTCTCCAGATCTGCCTACTTGTGCTCTATCAAATAAATGAATAAAATCTATAAATAAATAAATAAATAAATAAATAAATAAATAAATAAATAAATAAAATTTCCTGCCAACCCAGAACACCTCTTCACAAAAGAGGAGAAAGAAAACAGTTTTATTATTGAATAAGCATTAAACCAGAATGTGATGTACATCTAAGGGAGTCCAGTAAAGACAGGAAAAAAATCACCCATTTATTTAAGTCAAGCAGATACAACCCATTACATACATGTTCTTTTTTTTTTTTTAAAGTTTTTATTTATTTATTTGAGACAGAGAGAATGAGAGAGAGAGAGCACATGAGAGGGGGGAGGGTCAGAGGGAGAAGCAGGCTCCCCGCCGAGCAGGGAGCCCGATGCGGGACTCAATCCAGGGACTCCGGGATCATGACCTGAGCCGAAAGCAGTCGCTTAACCAACTGAGCCACCCAGGCGCCCTACATACATGTTCTTAAGACAAACTGTTCTTAACTAAGACCACTTGACAGAACACACAGTTCATCCTAAATTCACCTGTAGTTCTGACCATCTGTGTTAGCTAACTGGCTTTATCCAAAGGAAAACGTCTATCTTTATGACAGAAGGTAGTTTTGCAACTTGGAGTGAGGCACCTACTGAAGTGAAGCCCCTACCTTCTCTCAGAAACTGTGAAATAAAGGTTCTGAATTCCTTTCAAAGGGAAGCTTCCCAGATCTTTGAGAAAAACATTCCTGGGCTCTAAGACCAGCAAGAGATTCATTTAGCTTTTAAATGATTTGCATCATATATCAAAGGGGCAGAGAAAGAATTTACAATTACTTAAAGAAAATGCTATCTGAAGAAAATGTTCTAAGAAAAGGCAAGAGACTGGGTATCTCCCTTTTTGCATGGGAAAAGTATTACTTTTTCTTTAAATTTGTATTTACCCTTACAGTACCATCCCTTCCTTTCTTCAGCACCATCAAATAGTTCTATTTACTGGATTGTTTCCATAAACATACAAATGTGCTATAATTTCTCTTAACCAAAAAATTAAAAAACAAAACAAAACGAAACAATTTGCCATCGACGGCACCTTCTATCTATTTATAGCCCTATCCTTTTTCTTACACAAGAGTCTTTGAAAAAATTTCCGTATAAATTGTGCCAAATTTCTCTTTCCAGGCTCCCCTGAAACCACTCCGCTTACAACAACATCCATGTGGCTGTATATTCATCTGTCTTTACTTATCAACAGCATTTAACACACTGACTGTATGTGTGTGTGTACAGGTATCTGTATATATATATAGACTTCACATTATATATATACTCACAGACGTATATATATATATACACATTACACACACACACACACACATATATATAATCACATTTATATATATATATATAATCACATTTATATATATATATAATCACATTTCTCCTGTCATTTTAATTTATATTCTCATTGGAACTCATTTCTTCACTTGGTTTCTAGTTTACCACATGAAACTTATTTTCCTTCTTTCTCTAGTCAATATTCCTCAGAAAACTCTGCTGGATTCCCCTCATCTAAATATCCCAACATCATAACACTAGAGTCTGTTCTGCCCTTGAACTGAGTCTCTATCAATATTTACCCCTTTGGTAATATGTTTCCCTGGTTTTAAATACCATGTACATACATATACTAATTATTTACAAATTTCTATTTCTAGCCTAAATCTCTCCTTTGAACAACAGACTCATGAACCCCAATGAAAATCAAACATACATCAAAAACTTAACGCACCCAGAGCTGATCTCCTGATATTCTCCACACATCTGTCTTCCGTGGTTTTGTAAATGGTAAACCTGATCTCTAGTAGCTCAGGTTCCAAATCTGGAGCTATTGCAACACCTCCCCAACATCTCCTATTCTCTTTCCCTGCTTTATTTTTCTCATTTGTTCTTATGACTAGACAATGTGTTGGACATCCTACCTGTTTATCTTTATTATTTTCAACTCCCTTCAGTAGAAAGTAAGCGTCATAAAAAAAGTTCTCTTCATCACTATATTCTTGTGTCTGGTCCAATGAGTACTCAGTAAATACCTGTTGAATTAATGAATAAAAATGAAGATTTTCTATATTAGACAAATTTTATTTTTAATTGCCTGGATATTAGGCTATGCAGTAGTAAGGAGGAAATACGTTGAATTACTGATAGATAAATCTGAGACTGACAAATCCCATTTAGTGGGTTCAAAGGTAGATTCATATAGCATTACCAATGAAATTCATTCAGAATTTAAAATGTCTATGCCTGTTCTTGTACATTGAATTTTTCATTACTTGGATTATAACAGTAATTGAACAAAAGAAATTTCAATGTAAAAAATTCAATTTCATCAGTGAAAATAAATAAAGCTTACTTAGAGATATTTATATCCTCTTTATAGTAGGTCATTTGCAATATTTCATAAATAATGTGTTCTCACTAGTGTTTTTCTTTTTCTCCCCACTTCTCTGCTTGCTAACCTCTCTTCTACTATAGCCTCAGGTAATCTTACTGGCTCTGACAATTAATTTTTTCACGATTCTATCTTCCTTTGTGATAAAAGGAGTAAACTGTGAGTACTGCAGAGAATAACTGTCTTTACTTCAGACACGGGTCTACTCAGAAGTACTCTAGACTGATTTCTCATCATGTTGACATGACTGTGGATGCTTCTTTATAAATCTGTTTACGTTCTCTGTGCCAAACAAAGGAGGCATCATCTTTAATAACTAAGTAGAGAAAATAATATTTATGAATCAATGTGTTTCTCTTTAGCTTGCACATCAGTTGAACCCTCGAAAGTTAACACTTCTCTTGATCATAAGCACCTAATACATAGTATTTTTAAGTATGTTTTAAAATTGACATCACTCTTGGGGCGCCTGGGTGGCTCAGTCTTTAAGCGTCTGCCTTCGGCTCAGGTCATGATCCCAGAGTCCTGGGTTCGAGCCCCGCATCGGGCTCCCTGCTCAGCCAGGAGCCTGCTTCTCCCTCTCCCACTTCCCCTGCTTGTGTTCCCTCTCTAGCTGTCTCTCTCTCTCTCTGTCAAATAAATAAAATAAAATCTTTTAAAAAAAATTTGACATCACTCTAAAATATCTAGTCATTCATTTTCGCCATGAAATTGTTTTGCTAATGTTATTAAACAATAACTATATTAAATTGGTAAGAATTTAATCAATTCAATAGTAACATTAAGCTACACTTTTGATTACTTATATGAGTTGAATCCAGTAGTTTGTGCATATGTAACTTTTACAAAAAATACCTTTCTAATATTACACTAATTTTATTCCCACTTTGAAAATGAATAATCTGAGCTGTAGATAATAAATGTATTGTTGAATATCAAACCAGGACTAAGTATAGGAACATGGGTTTACAAATTGTGGATGTGGCTTCCATTTGCAAATATAACCATGAATTCTACACAAAGGCTTGAGGATAGAAGCAAACACAAAACCACTGTGCACAGATGCACACTTTGTATCTTATGTCTCTAGACACTATGTGTACATGGACCAAGATATGAGAGGTATGCACTGAAGTCGTGCAATGAAGCAGCCCTAAATGTAGTTAGAATCAACACATTTTGTTTGTTCCTCCTTGTGGTGGATAGGATTCGTAAGTCATTATTAACTAGCATAATAACATTGCTAATAACAATTATTTACTAATATCAGCTGGTGAATATTTTATATATACAAATTATAAATTTTATGAACCTAAATTTACCAACTAGAATTATTTAGACATTTGGTCAATAATTTCATGTTTATGGCAGAGTTATAATTTATCTAGACACTTGTCTATCCATATTTCATTTGCTTGATATAAACCTATTTTTGAAATAGGTTTGGGTGACTTGCAGGATCCAAAGAGCTATGTAGGCACTTTTATTTGTGTAATAGATACTTTGGATTTTCATATGTTAGAGATTTAAAGAAAGACAGTGGAAGAATTAAGTAAAAAATATTGAAGATGTATATCTATATACACATCTATACACATATACACATATATATACACACACACATCACATTGAAAAAATAAGCATTAAAATAAAAATAAATATGGTTTGAATATTAAAAATTGCATTTTAAAATCTGAATTCCATTTTGTATTCAAAAATTAGACTGTGACTTTTATTTTTCATTATGCATTACAATCATGATTTTTCAACCACATATACTAGAAATAAAACTAAATATGTGATTATTTTTCTGAGAATTATATACATGTTAGCTCCACTTAAAAGGAAAATAATATTTATCAGAAAAACTCATAATTTTGTATTTAAAAATTATATTTTAAAGACTAGTCCTTCCAGCTTGAATCCATAGTTTAAAATGGGAACATCCAGGGGTGCCAGGGTGGCTCAGTAAGTTAAGTGTCCAACTCTTGGTCTTGGCTCAGGTCATGATCTCATGGGTCATGATCTCATGGGTCTTGAGATCAAGCCCTGTGTCAGGCTCTGCACTCAGTGGGGAGTTTGCTTGCAGATTCTCTCCCTCTGCCCCTCCCCCACTCGTGCTTGCTCTCTCGCAAATAAATAAATAAATCTTTAAAAAAATAAAATAAAATGGGAATATCCATAAATATGGATTACATAATATACTATCATCATTTTGAAAAAATATCCCGGTCTGTTGGGATACCATTTACTATATTTCTCTGAAGGATCATGTTGGATGCCCTCTACTTTTTCACTGAATTTGTGTAGACAGTTGCAAGTATGCTGAAGATTCTTCAGATAAATTCACTCTCCCCTGCAAAATACATAGTCTTTGTATGTTAGCAAAAAGTAGGTTTGTGTCATAGGGAATTGAGAATCTCTATGTTAACTATTTCTCTGCAAATGATATATGTATTCTTTCTGGCCTCCAGTATAATTTTTTAATTAGTGGAATCATCCTGGAACTCGAACAATCCATTCTTTTGGTTAGAGACTGAAGAGAAATGAAATGAATTGGTTTCATTAATATACAATTTTATCCTGGGACTTACATGCTCAAATTCATTCATTCATTTTGCTGAATGAATAAACAATCCTGATAAATAAAAAATATTCAAATTGAATGTAAAATAATCAGGCTTTAATGCACTGATCTTTGCTAATTATCTAAGTTTTAATAAGAGTATAGCTTATATTTTATGTTTCACTCTTTTCTTTTTTATGTTTACCATATTTTCTGGTGCTTAGAGAGATGCTGAAAATATTTGCTAATGAATGTATTCACAGAGTTAATGATAATTTGAGTTTAAAATAAAAGAAAATAAATACAAATTGAAATAGCCAATGATGATATTTTCTACATAAGTTTTTATAAAGGAACAGTTAAAGTGATTTTAGAAAGCATACTTTGCATAATAAAAATTAAGTTGTTAACATTTTAGTATTTGGTGGCAAACATATATAATGTAATATCTATAAAGTCTTTTCACGTTTTTCATGATTGAATGAAGTGAGACTAGATACAATGTTTAAATGTTTACAAGCATTTGAATAAAAAATGATTGATAATTTGACAAATACTAATTGCATACTGGTAGAAATTCTTTTAAGGGAGTGGAAACAATGTTGGTATCTCAAGGCAGTCATTAAGTGCTTCATGGTCTCATTAAATTTCTGAACAGATATCATTAGTCTCCTTCATTTGCAGGGAATACACCCCAAGTGGATGCCTGAAACCACGGTTAGTACTGAATCCTATATATACAATTATTTTTTCCTATACATACCTACCTATAATAAAGTTTATTTATAAATTAAGCACAGTAAGAGATTAACAACAATAACAATAAAATAGAACAATCATAACAATGTATTGTAATGAGACTTATGTGAATGTGGTCTCTATCTCTCTTAAAATATCTTACTGTTACTGTACTTACCCTTCTTGTGATGATGTGAGTTGATAAAATGCCTACATGATGAGATGAAGTGAGGGGAATGACGTGGGCATGTGACATAGCCATCAGGCTACTATTGACCTTCTGACAGTAAGTCAGGAGGAGGATCATCTGCTTCAGGACACAGCTGACTCTAGGTCACCATAACCATGCAAAGCGAAATGGCAGATGGAAGGGGGGGGAACTATGGTATTATTCAAATGCCTGTTATAATACATTCTTTTAGAGGAGGAATAATCCTCAATTTTTAAGAAATAACAACCTTTTCCTTAAATTTGTTTTTACAGATTGTTACAGATCTTAATTCAGCCTGATAAAACCACGTGATGAATAGACTGCTTATTTTATCTAGATATAATATATAGCTTTAGCAATTTACATTGAATTTTTAGATGTATTCAGACTGATGTGTTACCAGGATATTTTCCCAGTAAAGATTTACTTTAAAATATGACTAGACTTTGAAAATTTTAACTCAAATATTGTATGGCTTTCCTGTTTAGGTTTCAGTTTTTCTGTATTTCATAATACATATATGCATATGTGTTCACATATATATGAAATAAGCATATATATTAGAATATAAATAACTAAAATTCAAATATATATATATTCAAACAGAGTTACTTGCAAAAAAGGATCATGACTCAACTATGTGTAGTTTCTTTTTTTTTAAAGATTTATTTATTTATTTATTTGAGAGAGAAAATGAGAGAAAGAGAGAGAGCACAAGGGGGGAGGGAGAGGGACAAGCAGACTCCCCGCTGAGCAGGGAGCTTGATGTGGAGCTCCATCCCAGGACCCTGGGATCATGACCTGAGCCGAAGGCAGATGTTTAACCAACTGAGCCACCCACCTATCTGTAGTTTCTACTGAGAGCTCATTGTTGTGCAAACAAATTTTCTATAACTCTAAGATCTAGTTGATTATAAGCTAAAATATTCATATAATAACATTACAACATTAAATATGTTTATTTCAACAATAAGAGCTTGTTAAAATATCTGCATGTCTAAGTAGGAAAACATAAATACAATGAACCCAGAAATGTTTAACATTGATCATCCTTTCTATATTGTAGTTGTTCAATAATTAACTTGCTATCTGTGGCAAAAACACAGAGGATTTTTTTTCTAATTTTAGCCCTGATTAGCTATGTGACTATAAGCAAATGATAATCTTTGCTTTCCTAATCTACAAAATAAAATAAAAATATCAGTAGTGTCTTATTTTCTTGTCTTTATTTTTGTCCTACTATAGCAGGCCATCCAAATATAAAAATTCTACAATTTATCTGCCTGAAAGTACATTTCTGCACACATACACACAAAAAACAACGGCAAGAAACTGTTTTTATACGATTGAATAAATGACAAAGAAAATAAACAAAAAAATTATGAGCAATGTGAGAAAAAAGAAATGTTCCAAGACTTACAAAACTTTAAAATATTAATATTGACTAAAACGTAAAGTCTAATCTCATCTTTCTTAGAAGAAATAAACCTAAATTAAAATATGTTAGTATTTTAGTAAAGAAAATTAATAAACCTATGTCAGGTATTCTAGATAAAATTGAGTATATATACGTGCACTAGGAAATATGTATCTGAATATTCATGGTAACCTTGTTTATAACAGGAAAAACAAAATCATCCAAATCTTCATTAACAACAGATTGGCTAAATATATTCTGGTGCAATTAAGCAATAAAATACTAAATGTTTAAAATATTTTTGTTTATATTAAAATAAGTGAATCATAAGTTCAGATACCGAGATGAGTAACTCTCAAAAACAAAAGGCTGAGTCAAGAAAAGAAAGGTATGGAACTGATAGTAAAATGGTATTCATAGAACTTTTAAAAACCTAAAAAATGTAAGAATGTACTCTATTGGGAAATATACATATCCATAGAACTACTACCAAATGGGAGAAAAAGCTAACACCAAAATCTATAGGACTAGTTAGCCCTGTGGAATGAGAGACATAGGCAACTGGGGAGGCGTATGCTCCAAGACATGTTCTATTTTTTTATATGTATTAATATGTTTTTTACTGAATTGTATCTAGTATGCAGACAAACATAACTTTTGATTTAATCATAATAAAAGTTATTTTATCTTGTCATCCTTTAAATTTATTCATGGTAAATTTCTACTCCTTCGCCTCTCTTCCCTAGTAGTAAATTTCTGGTTGAACACTTGCCTACTTCCAGGAGTTTTCTGTTTGCTCTTAGATAATAATACCACTGAAGAAACTTTAGGTTGGCAACATGATTTAAGTATAAAAATTAAAATCTGCATGCTTCAATCTTCACAAGTAGTTAAGTAGTTAAGCCTTCCCCTGCTCTTCCTTCTGCTAAGGTCTATTAATGACAGCCTTTTATCTGGAAAAGGTTTGTGGTCAGCTTGGCTTTTTTCAGTTTAACTCAAACCCAATTTGCTACTTAATATTTTATTTCTTTCCAGTCGATGAAAGAGGTTTCATTTCAGGGTACTGGTTACTTCTTACCTGGAGGAGTGATTTCATCATTTCTAGGTAACAAGACAGTTTATTATAAAGTGGCACTTTCCTGAGTGTAGAGAACTTTTTTGAGTTTTTATTTTTACTTTTTCTTTTTCCTTCTTTTTTTTCTTTTTTGCTTTTGGGGAGATTCCTATCACTGGTGACTGCAATGCCATAATGTGGACAAAGCATTTTTCCTTTATAATATTCTCTCAGCTATTTTTTTCACCAATGTCTACCCTATAAGAACAACTTTTGGAGACTCTTACCCCCTAGCATAGTTTCTCTAGCATAAGATGCCCTTAAAAATAACCTTCAGTAAATACTTCTACAAGTTCTACATCTGTTTTGGGATTCATTTCTCTTAGATCTATTTGAAAAAGACTGAATACTTCCAATCTCTCTTCCTCTTTCCCTCCATCTGCCTTCTCTCCTATGGAAGCAGTTTGCCAATTCTTCCCTTTGCCCACTGTTTTTCCTAGCCTAAGTCCAAAATCAGCCTAGTGTCCCTCAAGTGCATGGGTCATGTACTAAGTAAGTGTTCTAGCAATTCTCTGAAGGATCTCTCACTTTAAGTACAACTCACTCACCTTGGAGTAGGAATTTAGGTGCACGGCAAGGTTTTCTTCAAAGAAATACTCCAGAATTTAATTCTCTATCTTCTGCCTTCCTTTTGATGTTTTTGAATTTTCTGAGAATTCTAAGAATTATAAAATTATCTTCCTCAGTTTTAGCTATAAGTTTTACATATGAGGATAATTTTCACACCCACTTTTGTAATTGATATCTATATCTATATTCATGCTGTACTCAAAAGTGAGGCAAATGGGTACCACCTTAATATCCTACTGCATCTGGGGCGCCTGGGTGGCTCAGATGGTTAAGCGTCTGCCTTCGACTCAGGTCATGATCTCAGGGTCCTGGGATCGAGTCCCTCATCGGGCTCCCTGCTCCTTGGGAGCCTGCTTCTCCCTCTGCCCCCCCCCCCCCCGTCTCTCATGAATAAATAAATAAAATCTTTAAAAAAAAATATCCTACTGGATATAATATTTTGATATTATAAAATATATTTTTATATAATATTAGTCATATTCTTATTGTAACAAATTATCACAGATTTAGTGACTAATAACATGGGGCTATTATTTTACAGGTTTTTTTTTTAAGATTTTATTTATTTACTGTTGGGGTAATATAGAGCATGAAATCAGCCATAATACCTGGCTTGCTAAAATGTTAACATGGAGGCCACTGGGGGCGAGGTAAGGTTTCTGAGAAGGGCGTAGGCCTTTGGAATGCTGAGGGCTGCTTGACCACTCTGGAGTTGCCTTCCCCAAGGCTTTCTTAGCCCAAACAGCTGCCCTGTGATATAAGAGATGTACGCACTGTCCCTTAGGCTATGTTTAGCAGAACTCTTAGAACAAGCAGATTAGCATATTGTATCTTTCCAGTAAACAGATACTCCCAGTTTTAGTAAGACCCCTTGTCACACATCACGTGCTTGAGAAACAGTGATAAGGGTTTGTGATTATCCTGAAGGATCAATAAAAGCAGGAGCAAAGAAGAGTAAAGGGTCTTCGTCTCTGAGTGTTGACCCCCTTGCCTTCTCCTCTCTTTCACAACAGAGTTTGGAATCATCTTTCATCTGTCGGTACAGGGATTGCTGGCCATTCCTGGCAATTTATTTGTCAGAGAGAGCGAGAGAGAGCACACAAGCAGGGTGGAGTGGCAGGCAGAGGGAGAAGCAGGCTCCCTGGTGAGCAGGGAGCTCAATGCAGGGCTCGAACCCAGGACCCTGGGATCATGACCTGAGCTGAAACTTAACCGACTGAGCCACACAGGCATCCATATTTTATAGTTCTTAAAGGTACAGTGTAACATGGATCTCAGTGGACTAAAATCAAGGTGTGGGTAGGGCTGTTCCTCTCTGGAAGCTCTAGAAGAAGACCTATTCGCTTGCTCATTCAGATTGTTGAAAGAATTTGGTTCCTTCTGACTGTGAAACTGAGTTCCCTACATATGTTGCCTGCATTCTTTTTTTTTTTTTTTTCAATTCAATTTAGTTAACATATACTGTATTATTTTCAGGGGTAGAATTTAGTGATTGCTCAGTTGCATATAACACCCAGTGCTCATTACATCAAGTGTCCTCCTTAATGCCCATCACCCAATTACCATATCCCCTCACTCACCTCCTTTCCAGCAACCCTCAGTTTGTTTCCTAGAGTTCAGTATCTCTTATTGTTTGCCTCCCTCTCTATTGTCATCTTATTTTATTTTTCCTTTCCTTCCACTATGATCATCTGTTTTGAATCTTAAATTCTACATATAAGTGAAATCATATCGCATTAGTCTTTCTCTGCCTTATTTCACTCAGCATAATACCCTCCAGTTCCATCCACATCGTTGCAAATGGCAAAATTTCATTCCTTTTGTTGGCTGAGTAATATTCCATTGTATATGTATATACCACCTCTTCTTTATCCATTTATCTGTCGATGGACATCTGTGCTCTTTCCTTAGTTTGTCTATTGTGGACATTGCCGCTGTAAACATCGGGGTCCATGTGCCCCTTTGAATCACTATGTTCTTATTCTTTGGATAAATACCTAACCATGCAATTGTTGGGTTGTAGGGTAGCTCTATTTTTAACTTTTTGAGAAACCCCCATACTGTTTTCCAGAGTGGCTGTAACAGTTTGCATTCTCACCAACAGTGTAAGAGGGTTCTCCCCTTTCTCTGCATCCTTGCCAACATCTGTTGTTTCCTGGGTGTTAATTTTGCAATTCCTTTTAAAGATTCTATTTATTTATTTGAGAGAGAGACTGAGTGAGAGAGAGAGAGAGAGAGAGCATGAGCTGGGGAGGGGCAGAGGGAGAAGCAGACTCCCCGCTGAGCAGGGAGTCTGACATGGAGCTTGATCCTAGGACTCTGGGATTATGACCTGAGCCAAAGGCAGATGCTTAACTAACTGAGCTGCTCAGGTACCCCTAATTTTAGCCATTCTGCCCAGTGTGAGGTGGCATCTCATTGTGGTTTTGATTTGTATTTCCCTGATGACAAGTGATGTTGAGCATTTTTTCACATGTCTATTGGCCATATGTATGTCTTCTTTGGAGAAATGTCTGTTCCTGTCTTCTGCCAATCTCTTGACTGGATTTTTGGGGGGTATTGATTTTGATAAATTCTTCATAGATTTGGATACTAGCCCTTTATCTGATAAGACATTTGCAAATATCTTCTCTCATTCTGTAGATTACCTTTTAGTTTTGTTGACTGTTTCCTTTGCTGTGCAAAAGCTTTTTATCTTGATGAAGTCCTACTAGTTCATTTTGCTTTTGTTTCCCTTGCCTTTGAAGACATGTTTAGCAAGAAGTTGCTATAGCCAAGGTCTAAGAGGTTGCTGCCTGTGTTCTCCTCTAGGATTTTGATGGATTCTTATCTCACATTTAGGTCTTTCATCCATTTTGAGTTTATTTTTGTGTATGGTGTAAGAAAATGGTCCAGTTTCATTTTTCTGTATGTGGCTGTCCAAGTTTCTCAATACCATTTGCTGAAGAGACTCTCTTTTATCCATTGGATATTATTTCCTGCTTTGTCAAAGATTTGTTGACCAAAGAATCGAGGGTCCATTTCTGGGTTTTCTGTTCCACTGATCTATGAGTCTGTTTTTGTGTCAGAACCATAATGTCTTGATTACAGCTTTCTAATACAGCTTGAAGTCTGGAATTGTGATGCCTCCAGCTTTGGTTTTCTTTTTCAACTTTCCTTTGGCTATTGGAGGTCTTTTCTGGTTCCATACAAATTTTAGGATTATTTGTTCCAGCTCTGTGAAAAATGTTGATGGTATTTTGATAGGGATTACACTGAATGTGTACATTGCTTCGGGTAGCCTAGACATTTTAACAATATTTTTTCTTTCAATCCATGAGTATGGAATGTTTTCCCATTTCTTTGTGTCTTCCTCAATTTCTTCCTAAGTTTTCTCTAGTTTTCAGAGTACAGATCCTTTACCTCTTCGATTAGTTTTATTCCTAGGTATTTTACGATTTTTGGTGTGATTGTAAATGGGATCGATTCCTTGATTTCTCTTTCTTCTGTCTCGTTGTTAGTATATAGAAATGCAACTGACTTCTGTGCATTGATTTTATATCCTGAGACTTTGCTGAATTCCTATATCAATTCTAACGATTTTTTTTTTGCTGGAGTCTTTTGGGTTTTCTACATAGAGTATCATGTCGTCTGCAAAGAGTGAAAGTTGGACTTCTTCTCTGCCAATTTGGATGACTTTTACTTCTTTTTGTTGTCTGGTTGCTGAGGCTAGGGTTTCTAGTACTAGGCTGCCTGCATTCTTGTCTCTGTCATCCTTCTTTCATCTTCAAAACCAGAAAAGGTGGGTTGAGCCCCTCTCATGCTGTGATCTCTCCTCCTTCTTCTGTTGAAACTCTCTGACACTCTCTGCCTTCATCTTCCACTCTTTTTTTTTTTTTAAAGTTTTATTTATTTATTTGACAGAGAGAGAGACAGCGAGAGAGGGAACACCAGCAGGGGGAGTGTGAGAGCGGAAGCAGGCTTCCCGCGGAGCAGGGAGCCTGATGCAGGGCTCGATCCTAGGACCCTGTGATCATGACCTGAGCTGAAGGCAGACGCTTAACGACTGAGCCACCCAGGCGCCCCTCATCTTCCACTCTTAAGAGCCCATGTGTTTACACTGGGACCACTTGATAATTTAGTATAATCTTCCTATTTTAGGTTAGCTGGTCAGCAAATTTAATTTGATCTGAAATTTTGATTCCCTTTTCCCATGTGATGTTAAGATATTCACAGATGTAGCATCAGGGTTTAGGGTGTGCACATCTCTGGTGAGCCAGTAATCAAACTATCACAGAGGTGTATGGAATATTTCATAAATAAACAACTTCTACAAAGATGGTAACAACATGTCAGGCAAATACAAACAAATAAGAGTGTTACTAATATCAGCCAGTCAAGAATTTAAGCAAAACGCATTTTGTGGAATAGAGGATCGTTATGCAGAGGTAAAAGGGAAAATTCTTAATAAGACTTTAATAGTTCAACTTTTAAATAATGAATAACTTGCAATCTTAATAATCATAAATTTTCCAAACTATATGGGAACTGACAAGAGTAATTTTGATAGAGAATTTAACAAAATGTTTCAACCTATGTCAGATCAGACAAATAAAGTGGGAAGACACTGAGAATTTGAAAAAATATAAAGTTTATCTGAGAATAATTTATAGCTTAAGTATTATTCATTGCCGGTAATAGCTGGTTGGTTTGTAAAAGATTTTCCCAGCATGGTTCAAATGAATTCAAATTGCATGATGAGGGGCGCCTGGGTGGCTCAGTTGGTTAAGCGACTGCCTTTGGCTCAGGTCATGATCCTGGAGTCCCTGGATCGAGTCCCGCATCGGGCTCCCTGCTCAGCGGGGAGCCTGCTTCTCCCTCTGACCCTCCCCCCTCTCATGTGCTCTCTGTCTCTCTCATTCTCTCTGTCTCAAATAAAGAAATAAAATCTTAAAAAAAAAAAAAATCTTCAAATTGCATGATGAATTTAAGGAAAGAAGTGGAGAGAGTGAATTTCTGTAAAGGAACGTCAAAATCTGGTCCTTAAAAGTTAGTTGGGTAACCAATCCAGACTACCAGATATCACAAATTAAACATAGCATTTAAGACAAAGCTGTGAATCTACACATTCATTGCTCAAAACCCGACTCTGATAATTATCTCTAATTTTTGTCATAGCACTTGATTTCCCTTGTCTCAGTTTCCTCACATATACCCATTCTTGTGAAGATTAAAGTAGTTAATAATATGTGTGAACTTCTTAAAAAATTGCTGAGCTTCTAGAAAGTCTTCAGTCAAGTTCAGTAATTAGGTCTAAGATCCCAGGAGGAAAAGAATAGCAATAGAAATTGAGGGAATTTTTTTCACTCAAGTTATATCTGAGTCCCAGATACCACCATTTATTGCTTAGGTGTACTATAATCATACAACATTTAGGTTTTGTGTATCAGAAATACTGTGCAATATTCTTCACTTCATGCTGAGTCAAAATTTAGATTTGGGTTCACAGGATGCAAGAGAAAACATTCTCTTTTTCATACTTCTTGAACAAATTCATTCTGAGGGTCTAGTTCTTTCCCTTTTCTTGTATAAAAGTCAAGGAATTTCTCATTACTTTTGTGGTTACTCAACACAACAGCAAAACCTCCTCAGTCACTTTCAGTTTCACCAAAGATTTACATAATCAGTACTTAAATCATCATGTACAATAGCCAAACTAAACTTTATTTAAAGTAAAGATTCTTCATTTCACTGACTTGAGCCCACTTCAATCTGGAGATCTAAGTGGGAAAGGGACGTTTGGCAGACCTTTTTTTTTTTCCTATCTTACTCTCTTATTTTTCTCCCTTATTTTCTGGGCATGGAGAATGATTTCCCCAGGGAAACAACGAGAGTGGATGTTGGAAAGGAAGTTTAAAGGGCAGAAACATTTTTTACTCACCTAGTTGTATAATGGCTTGATTTTGGATCTCTGCTTGGAATGCAATCAAAGATAATGCTCAAGTAGAGTACATTTTCAGTTTCTTCACTTAAAACATGACTGCTTAGAGAATATTGAAATTCCATTTTCTTGACTAAGGCAGTGCATTTTCTTAGGCTGATTGCTTATGATTTTCCCAGTGCCTGCTCATCCAGACGCCCACCTTGTTGTTGGCATTTTATGATACCTCCAGACAGTCCTTTGAAGCATTGTAAAAGGCATCAGCCTGGCTCTTTCTCTGCATGGCACGCATCTGGTACACGAGAAAAAACCCAAAGTTACACCAGTGTAGCTAGTCCCAGTGAAGTCTTTTCTCTCTTCCTGTTTTGCCACCTTAGGCAGATACAAAAATTTCAGGCTATTCATACATGAATTGCACATTGTTTACTGTTCCCAAATTCCACGGAGACCTGTCAACATAATGACAGATTCCTTACCACCCCCTCCACTTTCCTCCATGGTGATGGGAGGGAAAATTACAGGGAAAGTCTCATTTTTCCTGCCAAAAGTATTTTCTTCTTTCCTCTTTAACTTCAGCCTTTTTAAAAATATCCTCAAGAGGGAGGTAGGCTAAGGGTAGAAATAATTAAGAAAATAAGACTTAAAAATAAATAAAGAGTTTGAGATTTTTTTCTAATTCCCTAAAGGACACCTGGTATCTCATTTAGAATATAGGAATGCTTGCCACATATATTTTCCCGCCAATCTTTTGAAGTCTTCTTATGGATTGAACATTTATGTCCCATCAAAATTCATATGTGGGAGCCCTAACCTTTATTGTCATGGTATTTAAAGATGAAGTCTTTATTTTTTTAAAAAGATTTTATTTATGTATTGAGAGAGAGAGAGATAGTGAGAGATAGAGCACGAGCCCGATGTGGGGCTCGATCCCATGACCCTGGGATCATGACCTGAGCCAAAGGCAGCCACTTAACCAACTGGAGCTACCCAGGCGCCCATAAAGATGGAATCTTTAGAAGTAAGTAGGGTTAAATTTGGTTATGAGGTTGGGGCCCTCATGATGGGATTAAAGGCCTTAGAAGAGGAAAAGAGAGAGAGAGAGAGCTCTCTCTCACACACACACACACACATCAAGGAAAGACCCTGTGAGGTCAGCTTTTTCTCTATAAATACAATGTTTATATGTTTATGTGAGGCAATCACAGACTCTGAATAAACTGTGAACAGCTCATATTTTCTTCTCACTTTAAGAAAAAGTGAAACCAGTCAAAACTATTTTTCACTTTTTGGGTTAAGGTTGAGTGTAAGAAAATATTTATAAAACATTCAAAATCTTTGGTGTTGCCATGTTTCCAAATTCACTGATTTCCCCAAACAAATACAGCTGCTTTATATGTTTCATAAGTTAAGAATTAATATTTTTTCTTTTATATGTATTCTTGCTTTGTCTAATCTATTTTCCATAATGTTACCCTCATGTATGAAATGAAATAAGTTCTCCTTTGCAATGGAGATGAATTTAACTTGTTAGAATTAAAATGCTGAACACTTTATTATCAAAATGGATGAGTCTTTACGAAGAATTGAAAGAGATGCTCTCTGATGACCTTCCCTGTTTCCCTAGTGAATTATGAATGAGGGCCCACTCCCCCAACCGAACACATTTGGAGCAAGTTACATCTAAAAAAAGAAATTGACTCCAGAATTTTATTAGGTGTAGTAAATCCACATCAAATACTGAACTTCCCAATAAATAGTGATAATCAAATGGAAGACTTATATAGAAGAAGCATTTTTCAAAGCCTGAAATATGTCTTACTTCTTTGCACTCTTGGTAATTATATTCTAATTAGATTTTCTGGACTTCACTTTTATTTTAATGGAGCAGTTTTCCCTTAAGGCCTACATGAATAATATATGATTCAAATCCAGAAGTATGTAAACACAAGCAAAATTTTGGTACAGCAAAATCTTAGAAACAAACTTAATTATTGAAAAAGACTGAAAAACATTTTCTTCTTTTTCTGTTTATGATTCTATGTGTAATCCTGGAGAGGTTAGTTTAACAATAGGCATACAGTAACTTTGTAGAATAACCATTAATTATCAATGTCTTCAAAACTTCTTGAAAATCTAAACATCACAAATAATGCACATTTAGGTTCGTTTCTCCCTAAGCTTCATTAGTAACATTAGAAACTTGCAACTATACCATAAAAACTGAGAGAAGTTAAAAATTTGAAAATATGCAAAGCCCATGAGTTGGGCAACATGAATGTTAACTAGGTTAACTACATTAGAGTTGTTGACAAGCATTATCTTTTGGAAGAACATTGGGTTTGAACTTGAGCCTAGAAGTAACACTAAACTTACTGTTTTGTTCGTTTCTTTATTTAACTTTTACTACAAAGGTTGAAGAGGACATATGAAAAGTCAACTTCAACTAAATAGCAGTGCCATAGGATGATAAAAATCACAATTCTCTTTTCTAAAGTAGTATTAACCTTGTATAAAAGTGAGTTCAAACTCAGAAACTAATGTGGGTATTGTTTCTCCCCAACACTGTCTTTTGTTTATGCTCTTGAATTTGGTTTTTGTACCCAATGCCACACTTCAATTTCAGCATACACTATGTGCCAGGATACAGTATTTGATTGAACATGATCCTTAAACTAGATTCTCAAATATGAATTACTGCTTTTAAAGATGTTTAATTGGAAGATATTGAGGCTCAAAAAAATTGGTTACATTTCCAGGATGACATATCCAAGATAAAGTTGTGTGTCTCTACACTGAAGTGTAATACTCTATGATATATAATCTTTTTCTTCAAGGACCACACTGTAAATATTGCTGTGTACATTGTTTAACTAAGAACTCTCTTAGGAATTGTTCTTTGAACCACTTGTTTAAGTACATCTGCTTTTAAAAGTCTATTTTTTTTTCTGGCACTTGGCAAAACCACTATTTTTCATTGAGGTTCACGATATATTATGAAATAAAGTGCATACAATTAAAGGAACAGTTTAATACAAATAGATTACAAAGCCAGATACAATAATAATGTAATTCTTATGTTATCAATACTTAAAAAACACTGTTTTAAGTGTTGCATAAAAAAGTGTTGTAACTGTATCAAATTACAATTTATAACTGGTTCTATAAATTTACTGTAGTTTGGAAATCTGCTTTAGTCTTAGTTGTCCATTTTCTATTTAGTCTCTTCTATATCATCCATTCTTCCCTATTAGTCTTGCATTAAAGTTGATAGATTATTTTCAATGTTTTGTGATCTTCTATCTCCATTGAGACTTTAAGGTATAGGGCTTTCATAAACTTTATATTTATAAGGCTAGCTATTTTTTTCACTGTTTGCCACCTTGTATATACAATGTAAGCAGTATGATTCTTCTCTATCAAATTATCTTCACCTTGTGGTACTTGCTTAAGGGTTTCTCTTAATGGAAGAAATTTGCTTCCTATATGTCTTAGTCCATTCTCACTGTGTCCTCACATGGTGAGACTTCCAAGAGAGTTCTTTGGAATCTCTTTTATAAGGGCACTAATCCCATTCATCAGAACCCATTCTCATGACCTAATCACCTCCCAAAGGTCCCATCTTTTAATACCATCACACTAGGGGTTAGGATTTCAACATATGAATGTTTTTTTTTTTTGGAGGGAGCATACACATCCATTCTATAATACCATGCTTTGATAGGAAATGTGTTGACTGCTATGTGAAAATGACTAATTTTCTTATTCTATAGATTCTTCTAAATTATTAGAAAATCTCGCTTCAAGCAGGAGCAACACAATGTAAAATTATCCTTTTACTACCTTCAGTTTTATTGTTTAAGTCTGTTTGGTCAATTCAGATTTGCTTTTCCCTTCAGTATTTCAATGGCCACAATAATGTCCATTCCACTCATACAAATTCGTTGCATCAAGTTCCAACTCAAATACCCTGATTTTTGGATCAAGCAATTCCTCAGCCCTTCAACTTCAACAGAGCTCTTCATTTTACAATGCCAGGGGAAGTAATTTCAGACTAAGTCATGTGGACCTAATTTTTGGGAAATGTCTTTTGTTCACATTTTGATATTCTTTTGATATAAATTATCTCCTGATTCAGACTGTTCTTTAATTTTTATATTTATCTTGTTTCCATAGAAGAACAGTATACTCTGTAATAGAAGAAACTCAGTTCTATATTCTTTTGAAAATCAAACAACATCTTGCCTTTTAAATTATTTGTTTTAAAACAATACTTAATGACTAAGACTCATGTCCTGGATTCAGACTGCAGAGGGGCAGAGCTGGTTCATGCTGAGGTATCTCTGAGGAGGCTCAGAGAGCTGATGCTTGAAGTGCAAAACAAACATGAACACCCAGCAAACCTGGAGGCTGGAGATATGCTGAGAGATTTAGAAATAGGAAGATATAAGGTCCCTTGTCTCCCTTGCCTTCCAATTGCCCACCAATGCTTTGCATGGATATAACCCCAAACGCTAACAGCAAAGTAGTTTGAAAATAGATACTCAGATTCCAGGTCCAGTATCAGAGAGCAGGGCATAAGGAGGAACCATTAGCTTGAGAGGCAATAGGTAAATAACCAGCACAATCCCACTTCCCAAGATTACAAAATAGTATGGATTATCATAATTAGCATTAAGTATCTTTAAAAATAAGTTGCCCCATAAAAATTTGAAAGTAATGTAAAAATATAATAACTATAAATTTTTAAAGAAACATTGTAGAAACCAATATCACCAATATTTTTTATTGTCAACAATACCTCATCCAAAATGCAAAACTATATTCTAGTAAGCAGGGGAATAAAAAGAAATCTACTAATTAAGTCCAATTTACAAATAAATGATAATTTAAGGTTTTTTTAGTTATTTTCTTAAATTTATTCACTTTTCTATAAATATGTCAAGAAGTTGAAAGTCACTCACAAAATACACTGCTAAATAGAAACTTCTACTACCTAACCTCTATGGAACTCAATTTCTTTAAAATGAGAATTTGTAGTAGCCTGTTATAATTTCTAAAATTTTATGATAGTATAATTCCCATATGTTTATTAGTAAACTATTTTATATAAATTTTTGATGTAGGTTAATACATTTTATGAGTGAACAAAATACAAACAAAACATGGTTTCTAGGAAATAGGCCTGACTACAGTTTTACAGGCATGCATTCTATTTCTGGCTGCAACAGTAAAAGTAATTTGAGGTTAAGGAAACTAATTAATTTCTGTGACAATCAATTGGTTCATCTAAAAAAAAATAACAAAAATAAATACAATGAAAATGTATTATAAATTTAGATACAATTAATATTGGGGCCTAATACATTCCTGAAATTTAGTAAGCATATAATAAAACCCAGCTATAAGAGTGATGTTTTCAGTGGTTTTAAGATGATGTTGATTTAACTCTAGATTCATGAAATTTTTAAGGAAAGAAAACAATATTATGATCAAATTATTTAACTCTGCAGCCATAATATTGATAAAATTAGAAAAGGTCTAGTATGTAGTCTGTATAATATAGAAAAATGGCTGGATAATGTCATTTCAAAACATTTTATGTCATATAGACACTGTAAAATGGCAAGCATGCATGCTATTGATATGGATTTTTATGTGATTACTTGCAGAAACCCAGTTACTATTGATTTATATTTCCAGATTAATATTTTATAAATTGTTCGATCTCTATTATATGGTTTATTACTTAATTACATAATTCTAACTCTGATTTTTTTTTTTTTTTTTTTAAGATTTACTTATTTACTTGAGTGAGAGAGAGAACACCTGCATGAGCGGGGAGGGGGCAGAGAGAGAGGAAGAGAGAGAATCTCCAGCAGACTCCCCACTGAGCTTGGAGCCTGATTCAGGGCTCAATCTCACCCCCTGAGATCATGACCTGAGCAGAAATCAAGAGTTGGATGCTTAACCAACTGAGCCACCCAGGCGCCTCCATAATCTGATTTAAATAAAACTTACTAACCCAAAATGGTTATGCAACTCTGTGTCATCAAAATATAATGACTCTTAGTTTATCAAATATATTTCACTAATATTCTAGCATCCTTTTATGCACATGTAAAATGCATTTATTAAAATTTAAAAATGACAAGGACATGTATGATCTATTCATATACTATTTTGAGCATATCTATAAACATTCATTTATTTTGTAATTTCTGGGGGCAGTTCCTATTATCTGATGCTGTGCTAGAGGTGCATACTTTGAAATATACAACATTAGTATCCAAAAAAAGCACAAAATATATTGGAGATAAATGCCAATTGTTCTAAAATATGAAATATTCTGTAACACAGGGATATTGCCAAGGAAAAAAGAATATACATGTGTCAATTTGACTCAAGGGAAATTTCACAATGGAGCAGCATACAATGCAATTATAAAAATGAGGAGTTACTAGAAAAAATGAAAATGTGTATAAAGAAAATGGTTTAGTATGTGGGGGTGGGGGTGTTACAGAGACCACAATGGTGATGGAGTAGTGAAGGAACAGCAATTATCTTAGTATAATAGAAGCCTACATGTGCACATTTGGTATGCATGAGAAGCTGTCAAGAAGTGAGGGTGGACAATAACAATGGAAGCTGTGTTGTGCAATCACAAGCCATTCGAGGTTTTTTTTTAATTGTAACACCATGCATTTTGTATTTTTCCTTTAGATGAACATTTAAGTTTGCATTTAAATATTTTTTTATGTTTTAGCAACATATTCATTGCTACGGTCAACAAGTCATATATGTACATATACAGTTATCATTACATATATTAAAAAATAAATTTCAGGTACATGTATTGTACACTGTGAAATTTTTTGGTGATAAATTTTAATTTATCCTGATAAAATGTTATCAAGGTGAGGCGAGGGATCCCACTTCAATTAGCAGCACTGACAATATAAACTCTGACATTATGTCAATGGAAAATTACAACAATTCAATTCAGGCAGGACTAAGTGACCCAGATATTTGAGGAATACAAGTTTTAGTTGTCCCATCATGCAAAGAACTATGACCAGTTGAAGTAATTGCTGAGGACAAAGAGAATATGGAATAGGTAGTGAAAAAAGATACTTGTAAGTACAAGCTATGCCATGTAACCAGTTGCAGAATCAGGACTATAATCATAAGAGTATTTTCTCTTGTGAATATGAATATATTAATTATGAATATTTATATATATATAAATATAGCACACATTTTTATTTCTTTCCTGTCTTATCCCCATATAATTAACATGACATGTATTAATTCAATTAAGTCTCAGTACTTAAGTTGTGGGATATCAAGGATTTAAGTTGCAGGATATTTTAAATTTTATGACAGTATATGAAGCTTTAAATAAAATACTATATACCGGGACACCTGGGTGGTTCAGTTGGTTGAGCGTCTGACTCTTGATTTTGGCTCAGGTCATGATTTTAGGGTTGTGGGATCAACCCCTGCATCAGGCTCCACACTCAGCGCAGTCTGCTTAGCCCTCTCGCTCTGTTCCTCCCTCCTCTTGCATGTGCTCTCCCTCTTTTTCTCTCTCTTTCTCAAATAAATAAATAAATAAAATCTTAAATAAATAAAGTACTATATATAAATAAAATTTTCAGAAAGAAGAATAACAGTTGAACCCATCAATAGACAATGAAAACAACTACAGAGTTAAAGTAATTAAAACAATATTAGTTTCCACAAAAATAGACAAATTACTGGACTAGGAACAAAGAAAAGCCTAGAATGAGTAGTAATTGTTCACTGTAAAAGAATAATTAAGGTTTAATATTATAGCAGTTGAAATAGATTTTCCTAGAATAGTAGGTCTTCTCTTTTGAAGAAAAAAATGTAAAATCCCTACTTATACCATATACCAACAAAAATTATGAGCAGATGATTAGAGCATACAATTTTGCTTTTTCTTTTCCCATATCTTTATTTCCTGCCATTTCTTACAATGGAGTTCAGTAGAACTTACTGAAAAATTTAAGATAATAGTGGAATATATCTTGGTGATATATTCCTGTTATGAATTGAATGTGAGTCCCCTCAAAATTCATATGTGGAAATCTTACCCTCTAGTATGATAGTATTAGAAGATGGGTATTTGGGGAGTAATTAAGGTTAGATGAGGTAAAAATAGTGGAGCCCTGATGGATGGGGTTTATACATTTATAAGAATTATGAGAGAGCTTGCTTCCTCTACTCTGTTCTCCACCATGTGAGGATGTAAGAAGTTGGCATCCCATAACCCAGAAGAGAGCTCTCACCAGAACCCGACAGTGCTGGCACCCTGACCTTGGACTTCTGACCTTCAAAGTATTTTATTTATAAAATAAATTTCTGTTGTTTATAAGTCACTGGTCTATGGTACTTTGTTATAGCAGCCTCAACTAACTACTATAATTCCAAAGGTAAGGATAAATAGAAGATTATTCCATCAGATCTCAGGTAAGTCCACTATAAGCTTATTTCCCTCAAAGTGATGGCTTGGTCCCTAGAATAGGCAAGAGGCCCTGACCAACCTGGGTGCAGTAAGGGGTGGTGTACAAGAGAAATCCTAAAAACCAACTGCACTTTTGAAATAAATTGCAAACTTGCTGACTGCAGCATTTACTGGTAATTTCCATGTTGCTGATGCCTTCAATAGTGTGTGTGTGTGTGTGTGTGTGTATTTTTCCAGGTTAGAAATCCTACATTTATTCATTCCAGTGATGTGTTTTCATCGTAGAAAAGGTTCTTTCCTGTTTCTTGTCTTGCTATCAAAACTGATTTCCCATAAATTCCAAACTTCCAAGATATATACACAATCACACCACACACACACATACACACACACCTCTTTAATATTCCCCCCTTTCCTTAGTTGCTATTATGGCTTACAACCGAAGAACTCAATTGACAGTGTTTTTCTCTTTCATTAGATAATCTCAAATTTTTTTCCTCATTATTACAGTAAAAAGTTTCACAAGTACTTGGATTAGTTCTATATTTATTATTACTATTCATTATTAAGTGCACTCCTTTAAAGTTGTTATGAGTTTAACTTCAGCTCTGTTAACTTTTCTTTAAAATTGTAACTCCTCTTTTTGTTAATAAATTTGGGAATGTGTTGTCTTACATTGGAAAACCTGAATTTGCATTGATTCCATCTCCTTTGCAGAGTAGTATGTTCCTGAGGTCCACCAAGTCTTTATTGTTATTATGTCAGTGATAGCTCCCAAGAGAATTCCTTATGGATCGTAAGAATTAAATATAGTTTTGATAACTAAATTACTGCATAAAAGGTGATAAAACACTCAATTTCTTATGTTTGTGGTATACAAATTTTCCTTGTTATGAAATAAAGACGTCTGGAAAAAAAGTTTGGTCCAAATATTCATATATTAGTTCAAATCCAAATTTTGGGAACCATAGCTTTCACACTGTAAACCATGGTTTGTGCAGCAGCAGTTGACAGACTAATCCCCTGACTGCCTGTGGCATTGGAGGGGTTGGGGGTCAATACTTAAAAGAATAAATGTTGTCCCCCTGCATATCAAGCTGTACTGTTTTTTATAGTTGATAGATACTTAAAGCTATTCTCCTAGGGGCGCCTGGGTGGCTCAGTCAGTTAAGCCTTTGCCCTCGGCTCAGATCATGATCCCAGGGTCCTGGGATCAAGACCTGCATCGGACTCTCTGCTCACCAGGGAGCCTGCTTCCCCCTCTGCCCCTCCCCCTGCTTGCATTTTCTCTGTCTCTTTTTCTTAAATAAATAAAATCTTTTTTGTTCTTCTAGATATGATATAGGGGAAAAGCAATGAGATTCAGGATTTACTTGTATTATGCCAAAGTAGTAGAATCTATACTACATCATTGCATTCCTGGGAAGCTGTGATGTTCCTTATTGGAAAATAAAATGAAATCCTTGCCTATACAACTGGAATAATGCTGATGTACTTACCTTCTTGCAGCTATTGGAGATAGAAAAGGACATAGAAATGAAATCACATTGATTTGGAGGTACTATTGTTTTTAATATTATTTATACTTTTTAAAAATAAATAATGGAAATGGATCAAAATCATATTTAAATAATGTGAATGGAAGAATGGATAGATGATAATTATCATGATGCGAGAGTTATATAATACCTTCTGTTGCATATTCTATCATTTCTGTTCTCTAAGTACACTCTCTCCTGTTCTTGAGGAGAGATACTTATAGTCTTATATGTGGTTAACTAAAACTGGATTTTAGTTTCCCTGATGCCAAACAAATTTAATAATACAGGTGTTGCTAAATATTAAAGTAAACAAGTAAACTAGAGAAAACAATAAGAAAGATATAGAAAAGGAAAAGATCACTAAAATATTACAGAACTGAGCTCTGACAAATCTGACATTTCAATAAATGTAGGTAAGTTTAAGTCATCTACTAAAAAAGAATATTTCCAGTTCACTTAGTAAAATAATATTTATCTTCATGTTGTATACAAAAAGCACACTAAAATATAATGCTTTAAAAGGGCTAAAAATGGGGCGCCTGGGTGGCTCAGTCGTTAAGCATCTGCCTTTGGCTCAGGTCATGATTCCAGGGTCCTGGGATTGAGCCCCATTGGGTTCCCTGCTCGGCAGGAAGCCTGCTTCTCCCTCTCCCACTTACCCTGCCTGTGTTCTCTCTCTCGCTGTCTCTCTCTGTCAAATAAATAAGTAAAATCTTAAAAAAAAAAAGGAGGGGGGGTTAAAAAAGTTTAATGGATCAAAAGTTAAATAAAAATGATTAAATGAAAATGAAACAAGGAACCTGATTTTGATACTAGATAAAATAGCAGTTAGCCCCCAAAATATTTTTAAAAAGATAAAGAGGGAGGGGTACCTGGTCGTAGTCAGTTAAGCATCCAACTCTTGGTTTCAGCTCAGATCATGATCTCAGGGTCATGAGATCGAGCTCCACTTTAGGCTCTGCGATCAGCATGGAGTCTGCTTCAGAGAGCCTCCCTCTCCTTCCCCCTTGCCCCTTTCCCTCTGCACACATGTGCTCCTTCTCTCTCTTAAAAAAAAGATGAAGAGGGAAATGCTGCTATAATTACAATTCACAATGAAGATATAATGTTTATTCATATCTATGTGACATACAATAATGTCAAAACTTTAATTAAACAGAAACTATTGGGAGATGCCCATAGAGACTGATATATGCAAAGTAAATTAGATTTTTAACAGAGCTCTCAATCTAGACAAATCCAGTGGATGCAAATAACCAAGATTTACACAAGATAGGCAGTATAAGCACATAGTTAATTTAGATATATATACTGATAAATGGATATAGATAGAAAGAGATCTACATCCTGAAAATCAGATTATATATATATATATATATATATATATATATATATATATATATATATTTCTAAAAAGCAAAGATGAGGCATTTTTAAAGTCTTTTATTAAACTATACATATAGCTAACATTAGACAGACAAAATATAAATAATACAATATTGGCCAAAATTTAATGAATTAACAAAGTAATAAATTTTAATGCTGTCAATTTGGAAATTAAAACAAAAAATAAAAGGACCTTTTAATATCATTTTGTATAGGACCTTTTAATATCATTTTGTATAGTCAAGATTGGGCTGTACAGACTTCCTTCAAATCTCCATGGGTTTAAAATAAAGTTTTATTTCTTGCTGATGGCACATGCTCATAAATTTCCCCATAAGGAACCACTGATCTCGAGCTGGCCTAGGGAGTTTGACAGATTTGCAGGGCCACCGTGCCAATGGCACTGTAGTAACTAGAGTGAATGACCCTCAAGGTAGAAGTAGGCTTCCATACAGGAAAAGCTTGGCAAAAAAGCTGGTCCCTGACCCCATTAAGACCACTGAATCAGGTTGTTAGGGGAAGTGGGAGAGGAACATTGGACAGTAAGGGGAAACTCTGTAGGCCCCTTCCACCTGACAAAGAAGCCAGGTGGCTTCCTACTGAGTAGTCGAAGGCATGCCCAAAGATGCCTAACTTGACGCCCTCTCCTGTTCATGCACACTTCTTCCACCTCAGCTAGGCCAATTTTGGGATTGCTTGTCAACATACCCTCTACTCCTGCACTTGTGATGGTTTACATGCCTTTGGGTCCTCTTAGGTATCTATGAAGAGTTTCTAGGCACACTCTTCTTACCAAAGCATCTGCCTGTTTTATAACGTGTCAAAAAGTAATTGATAACCTTCTGCTTCCTGAAACATCCTAGGACTTTAGTGACCATTTATGTCATAGGGAAAGGTCCTCTTCCCCCGGTTTAGAGAAGAGAAAGAAAAGCTACTTTCTTTAATTCATTCTCAATCTCTCTCTCTCTGTCTTTGTTTCTCTCTCTCTCTCTTTGAAGGGGTTACAATAATGCCCTTGCCCACGCTACCTCCTGGCTAACTCTCAGATTTTATACTTTGGAAGGAATTAACACAAACCATTTAATTTTCCCCATTACTCCTACCAAATACTCAAGTGTTTAGTAAGTGTTGACAATTTAGTTCCAGATATCATTTTAAAACTTCGTTTGCAACCCTAATGGTTATTTTTTTTTTGTACAAAAGCTCCAACTTTTCAAGAATTAGTTATGTTCCACTGTAAAGAGTAAACTGCTGTACTTTTACATTTGGAAACCTTTTGAGTAACCTTGCAGAACTGAAATTTGTTACCACTGGAACTTTACTGTTAACTGAGAGTACTCAGCTTATGTGAACTCAAACAAAACATCTAAATTTTATATGAAATGTCATGGATTTGTGTCATGGTATATGTAATGATAATTTTTAAAGATATGCTATAATTACATATCCCATGAGGAAATAGAGGCCCTCCATTTAAATACAGCAGTACCATTCCATACACTGGAAATGTCCTGTTATATCAGGTTTCCATTATATTTTTTGTGACGGGTGAAAAATAAGAAATAAATAAAAAGGCTGATAAGGTCACACACCTGTAATACTGTTTTCAGTTTGAGACACTTCAGTGTCATAAAGATGCGGACAAATGGAAAGGACTTTGAAGAAAACTCAGAAGTATGATTAAGGAGGTCTGAAGTTAGACTTAAAGTGAGAGATTAAAAGGATGAATTATGTACACCCTCACTCTATTGTGACGTAGTAGGATGAGTCAAGTTATCTGCTTTGAAAAATCTGGAAGTTATAAATGACAAAGAGATTGCAGTGCTATTTAGTGCGTGTGCATGTGCATGTGTGCGCATGCATGCACACACACAAACACACACACACACAGTGTTTTCTGGAATAATTGCCATGGTTTCTTTGGTAAGATTTTAATACAAGACATTTTCAAACCTAAATGTACCAACAATAGATTATTCATGCAATTACTTGTATCTTTCACTACACTTTTGATTTAAAATTATGAGACAACAGTGCACAATGTGGTACAGCCACTGTGGAAAACGGTATAGAGTTTCCTCAATAAATTAAAAATAGAATTACCATATGATCCAGTAATTCTGCTACTGGATATTTACCCAAAGAACAAAAACACTAATTCAAAAAGATATATGCACCCTTATATTTTTTACAGCATTATTTACAATAGCCAAGATATGGAAGCAACCCAAGTGTCCCTTGGTAGATAAATGGATAAAGAAGATGTGGTACAGACATACAATGGAATATTACTCAGTCATAAAAAAAGAATGAAATCTTGACATTTGCAGCAACATGGATGGATCTAGAGTGTATAATGCTAAGCAGAGTAAATCAGTCAGAGAAAGACTAATACCATATTTCATTTATATGTATAATTTAAGAAACAAAACAAATGGCCAAAGGAAAAAAAAGAGACAAACCAAAAAAACAGACTCTTAAATATAGAGAACAAACTGATAGTTACCAGAGGGGAGGTGGGAGGCAATGCGTGAAATAGGTGAAGGGGATTAAAGAGTACACTTATCATGATAAGCACTGAATATAGAATTGATGAATCCCTTTATTGTACACATGAAACTAATATAACACTGTATGTTAATTATACTTAAATTAAAAATAAATAATAATTTTTTAAAATTTTAAAAATTAAATTCTAGCACAAAAATACCTCCATATGTTCATTTTCCATGTATTTATAGTGAATTCTTTTAGTATGATTCAACTTGCTGTATTGAGCAGAGTACAAGGCTGGACAAATGATGTTCTGTTCTATAATTTCACATCTGACATGAGCTATCAATTATCTCTTAACCTGTCCTAGTCTTAGTTTTCTCAACTATACAATAAAGTTATTGCCCTGGATGTCTTAAAAATTTATTTGGAATAATATTCAAATTTTTATCAAAATAAAATTTAAACTGACTCTTAGTGATATTTCTTTGAATTCAAAACAATAACACAAGTATACAAAATGTTTTTAGATGTTTTTAAAAAGAACTCTCTAATAAAATATAGTGATCTCAAAAGCAACAAGATGATAGGTAAAAAAATATGGAAGCCTTCTCTCTTTTCTAATTCCTTAATAAAAAGTTTCAACAAATTAAGCATCCTATTTTAGGGGAGATAGAATTTAAGCTTGTCAAGGGGTTCTCTTGAGGTGAGCATAGGAGTGCTTTTTATTACCTGAGAAGGCAGGAAACCAGGTGGGTGTGGAAAAGACATACATTTATCAAGTAACATGAAAGTTTTGGCAGGTGTACTGAATCCCCTTTGTGGTGTGTTGAGGAGGGTGATGCTGTCTATGGCTTTATGAGTATGTTTGGGAAGGTAACTTATGAAACCCTTACATCAGAGGACTTTCTTTTTGAGTGAAATGAAACTTATTCTTTCTATATGGACAATATTTGCTTTTCCTGCACTTGTTTTGGAGAAATAAATAAGGAGCAAAATAATTATAATTTCAAAAATAATTAGAAGTTTTGGGGTGCCTGGGTGGCTCAGTCGTTAAGCGTCTGCCTTCGGCTCAGGTCATGATCCCAGGGTCCTGGGATCGAGCCCCGCATCAGGCTCCCTGCTCAGCCAGGAGCCTGCTTCTCCCTCTTCCACTCCCCCTGCTTGTGTTTCCTCTCTAGCTGTCTCTCTCTCTGTGTCAAATAAATAAATCTTTAAAAAAATAAAATAAAATAATTAGAAGTTTCAAGGTGCTTATTCATTTTCTAAATATTTTTCTGCAACATGACTGAGAAACTCCCTGCTGTAATTAGCTTATAGTTTGTTAAAGTGGAAAAAAAGCAAACCAATAAATATTTAATATGTTAAGAAATATATATAAAAGCTACAAATGAAAGTATAGAAATCATTTACAACATGACTGCAAGAGAGATGGAGTACTTTTGTGGATAAGGTGGTCAGGGTAATGTCTCTGTGAGATTGTGACTTTGATAATCAGAATCCTCAGGAGAGTTAAAGAAGAAGCTGGAAAATTACGTTAAGTAGGAGAGAAGACTATTTCAAGACAAAATGACTTTATGAAACTAAAAATAAAACAATGTCATACTTAACACTTTAAATATAAGCAATGAATAAAAAGTCATTTCTTAGAAATGGATTAAGCCATGGATAACAAAGCAAGAATATAAATAACTAGAATCCAAAACTGCAAAGAGATGCTTTGAAAGAAAGATCCTAGAGACCTAATGTACAAGTGGGAATTTTAGAATGATAAACAGACAAATGTTGGACTAATACATCCTAATAATTAATAGAAAAAATCTCTTACCAAAATAAATATTTGAGTGTCAGAATTGAAATGTTCTTGAGTTCCTGGCATTTTACATAGAAAAGGTATATGTCCAGATGAATTGTGGTGCATTTAGAACATAAGAAATAGAAAATCTAATATAATTTTATATTTTTAAAAAGTTTATCTAGAAAAGACTGGTAAGTATTCACCTTTTAATATTCAACACTAGAAACTGGAAAACATTTCAACATCATTTACAGATATTTGCAGGAAAAACTGGTTGTGAGCTAAGAAATTATATGCCCCTCTTTGGAGAAGAACAAAAAAACACAAGTTCAGATATCTAACAGTTCAGACAGTAGGGTTTCTATAACCTGTAGGAAACAAAAAATTATTCAAGGGAAGTAAGAACAAAATCTCAAGGCAATAGAAGACAAAAGGGAACATAAAGTGATTCACATGAACCTTTGTGATACAGTCACATCAAAATGTATGATGAGAAAACAACTATTAGTTGTATTATTGACATTAATTTCAGATTCTTGGAATAGAAAAAATAGAACTACTGTAAAAATTTAAAACAAAACAAAAATAAAAACACCTTTGTAGCCTGGCGTTAGCTTTTCTAACTTATTTTTGCAAGACATAGTAGTGCAAGGGGGAAGAAAAGTGTTTGTATGTTAGTAGTGAAAAGTCATATAAAATATCTTGGTGCTCTGAGGAAATGTATAAATTAATGCCATTTTATACAATAGAGGAAATTACATTTTATTCATAGTTATGAGCTCAATAAGTTTTGATGAATTTATTTGATTATTATAAATAGAACATATTAAATTTATAAGCACTCTGTAGTTATATATTTGTTCTGGAAATACTTTTTAACTTAATATCCTTCCTCTTCATATTCAATCATTTTTTTGGCTTTTTATTTTTCTGATTCTTCAGTGTTCATTCTTTTTTTTTTTTTTTTAAGATTTTATTTATTTATTTGAGACAGAGAGAATGAGAGAGAGAGAGCACATGAGAGGGGATAGGGTCAGAGGGAGAAGCAGACTCCCCGCCGAGCAGGGAGCCCGATGCGGGACTCGATCCAGGGACTCCAGGATCATGACCTGAGCCGAAGGCAGTCGCTTAACGAACTGAGCCACCCAGGCGCCCCCTTCAGTGTTCATTCTTATATAAGAATCCTTGGGGCGCCTGGGTGGCTCAGTCGGTTAAGCGACTGCCTTTAGCTCGGGTCATGATCCCAGGGTCCTGGGATCGAGCCCCGCATCGGGCTCCCTGCTCGGCGGGAAGCCTGCTTCTCCCTCTGCCCCTCACCCTGCTTGTGTTCCCTCTCTCACTGTGTCTCTCTCTGCCAAACAAATAAATAAAATCTTTAAAAAAAAAAAAAAAAAAGAATCCTTTGTTTTGGGGCCCCTAGGTGGCTCAGTTGGTTAAGCAACTGCCTTTGGCTCAGGTCATGATCCCAGGGTCCTGGGATCCAGCCCTGCATCGGGCTCCTTGCTCAGTGGGGAGCTTGCTTCTACCTCTCCCCCTGCCTGCCGCTCCGCCACTCCCCTGCTTGTGTTTTCTCTCTCTCTCAAATAAATAGATTAAAAAAATCTTAAATAAAATTTAAAAAAAAAGAATCCTTTGTTTTACTTATTTTTCCAGGAGACTTAATATACATCTTGGCTATCAAAATTATTCATTTGATTTATTTTAATTTCTACTTTATTTTACTGAGGGGAGATAGATAGATAGATAGATAGATCGATCGATCAATACGTAATGTAATATAATATATAATAGAGTATTAGCAAAGCTCTTTAAAAGAACATAATAAAATCTTAAAGATTAGCAAATGAATAATTTTTCATCTCTAAATTAAAGAATTGTGTTTATGAAAATCAATTCTGGCGAGTTGGAAAATAAAGTATTTCTACCAAGTACCTTGAATGTGAACAATTTGAAAGATTTGAGTGGCATTAAATTTTAATTGGATAAACTGTTTTGTTTTTAATTTGTGACTCTGATTTGCTCTAATCCTAATACACCTGGTAGCTCTGTCATTACCATTTACATTTTTCAATTGACCTAACACATTTCAATAGAACATTTATGTAATGTGAGAAGCCTAATTGTTCATAAACAGCATAGCAAATTGACTACTAGTAATTGAAGACAGTTAGAAGTAGGATATTAAAATCATTTTATTGTGTAAAGTCACTTCTCAAAGTACAAAAGGACAAGAAAACTTTATTTTTACTGGCTTATGTGTGAGAATATATACTTATAAATTTATTCTTATAAACTTATACTTATATATTTATTATACATACAAAAGACAATATCTTTTATAAGAGTGTTATATCACCAAGCAACATAATCTTTGTCTTAAGACTAAAAATGTAAATTATTAATAGTCTAGATTTGAATTCTAAAAATTAAATATTTTAATAACTTTATTCTTAAGGTTTCAAAACATACTTAGTTCACTACATAAAATATCCATACTACAAAGTAACATAAATATCATATTCTTATCTTGTACATATCAGTTAAAACAATCTCTCCAGTCTACTCTAGCATTTGTTTGCATGGATGGATGCATGGAGATAGAATGTGGTTGCTTTTGGATTGTTGAAGTATGAATATATAGAGATTGGAAACGTTAATACTCACCCTTTCACCACTAACACAGTAGTCTTAAGCAACTTTCATATTCTAAAAATTTTTCCTTATTATGAGAGAATAATTGTATTCAAATTTTATTAGTTCCTGTATACTAAGAGGAAGGCAGAGTCAGTTAAAGGAGAAAGTGTAGATTCTACACTGAAGTGGACAAAAAAAAAAAAAAAAAAGATGATACAGATGATATAGAAACCTTTTCTTTCAGGATTGCATTATCATGGGCAGAAGAAAAGAGGGAGAGGAACTAATTGCCAGACTAGATTCCTGCACATGCACTGATTTATCAAAATGAGAAGATCAGAAGAGATTGAAGGGAACACTGAGGATCACTGACTGCACATATAGGTGGGGAGACTGCCTAAGTAGGTCCTTCTGAACCAATCTCAATTCTCTAGTGGCTTGAAAAATACCCAGAGAGACCATTCACCTTGTGGAAAGACAAAGACTATGGATTGCTTAAGGTGCTACCAATGTGTTAGGAGTAGGCATAGTTTGAGGGAGAACCTGAAGTGTTCTGTGACTGGGAACTCAAGAACAATTGTATCTGAAAAACAAGTCATTGTTAGAACACAAACTCATACACAGAACAGGCAACATATTCATGGAGCTAAGTACAAAATTAAAATATGATGCCTCTTTAAAATTTTTTAAAAGCATTTCAAGATAGTTCCAGCAGAGCATTAAATTTAAAGTACCGCCCTTGTGAGTTGGGCCCTGTGTGACTACACACACCCATGAAGCTAGCTCAGCACAGACACAGAACTGCTAAGAACTCAGGGGGACCATGTCAATGCATCAGAGTGGGATCCTCTCTACTGAGAACTGGACCATCAACAACAGCAGAGAAAGGATATCCTAAAGGACTAAAAAAATAATATAGGCATTTGCAGATATATCGCAGGATCCTCTTTGGCAACAACATGGCACAATGTGGGTCCCTCCCAATTTCCAGATGCCATGTTAGAAAAGTAGAGATCAGAGGGAGCCAGGAAATCTGAAAGACTAGAGATTCATCTTATGTTAATTTAATGATATATTAAATGGAAGCTTAGGGGCACCTGGGTGCCTCAGTCCATTGAGTGTCCAACTCTTGGTTTCAGCTCAGGTCATGTTCTCAGGGTTGTGAGATCAAGCCACACGTCAGGCTCCACACTCAGTGGGGAGTCTGCTTGAGATTCTCTCCCCTCTCCCTCTGCCCTCCCCCACTTGCATGCACTCTCTCTCTCTAAAATAGGTGAATAAATCTTTTTTAAAAAATGGGAGCTTATAAAGAAAAGTAATTCAATTATATAACAAAAAGAAACTATAATTATTTGGTTACATCTGAGTGTTATTTTTGAAACTTTAATGAAACTAAATCTTTGTTTCAATTTAAGGAAAATTTAAAACTTCAAACAGGTTTTAAGTACAACTTACTATTTTTCTACTTAAAGTGACATGTTTTATTTTTCAAAAAAAAAAAAAGTTAACTTTCTTTTTCATCTGAATTTCCTTGTTCCAAAAACTTTGTCATATATAAAATTAACCATGAAAAAACCCCTACATTATTATCTTATTAGTTTTCATAAATACTCACATATTTCTTTTACAGATGGAGAAAAATAACTCTGATTTCAATTATTTTTACTGCTTTGAAGATATTAGACAAAAATAAAGTCATTACAATATAAAAGTTTGGAAATCCATGGAGAAAATTTAAAAATGCAAGAAATAACATATAGGCACTGATATTTACACTACAAAATGCACAAAACCATCGACAAAGAAAGGAGAAAAAAACAGCAACTTGTTTCAAAGTAATTCACCCTCTACATGTGCCAGGAATGAGATATTTCCTTCTAACAGTTCATTTTCCTTCAGACATGTTCAGAGTAAAGAATAATGGTGGAAAAAGAAGCAGTTAACAAGTAAAGAAGGGTTAAATGAGGATTCTTTCCAAGAGCAGATTGATAGAGATAGCCATATCATCAAACAGAGAATTCAATGGGTGATGGTGTTTGGTGGCTGTGATATGACAAGGATAAGGTGACAACAAATGAAGTTATATGCTGAAATTCACTTTATATTTGACATTGTGATATGTCCACTTTGTCCCTCACAGACGATTTCATAGCTGTCTTTCCCCACATTTCTTTAGCCTTTTGCATTATTAACCTATGACTATCAATTTTAGCAATTCATTTGGTGACAATTTCAGCCAAAGTATACATTCCACTGAAAACCTAAAACTATATTGGATCATCTGTTTGTTTTTCTATTGTCTATTCTCAAAGATGAGAATTTTGTTTGCCGATCAGAATTATCTTTCACTTTTAAAATGTGTAGCATGTTAAAATACTTAAAGGGAAACACATAAAGGAGCACAGAACATTTGAAAATATCTGTGTAAAGGATCAATATACCTTCAATGTCCTCAACTAGAAATGCTTTATTTTCCAGATTTAAGAAGTAGTGTGATTTTGATGTTAAAAGTAAGTTGGGTTTGTCCATGAATGATGAATACTTTCATTGAGTTGCTTTAATATTTAATAATATTGATGTTTTTATTAATTAAATTTCATTTTAATTAGAAGCATAATAGTGAGAGATTGTGCAATATGAAAAGCTGAGGAAGGTTTCTGTACAGAAAAATACATACCATGATTTAAATGAATCAAAACTGTGTCTATAGAAAAGTGTATCAAATGTATTTTAATGGGTATTTAACACTGAAACCTGGATATCTTTTATTCTTGAGAATATTTGGATTTACTTTAAAAATGATAATAAAAACTTCATTTTCTACATATGAATTTTAGCTTCTCATGATATTCAGATGTGATATTATTGGTGTATCCCCAAAATTATTCTTCTTCTTAGAAGAGAAAATAATTCTTAGAATTTTTATTTTCTCTTTGAAATTATAACTCTAATTGCCTACTGCTTTCTTTTCACTCTCAAAGCATGTTTATGATATGCTATACTTTAACAATATGTTCAGAGGAGAGAGAAAGATAGAAGTGGAGTAGGAGGACTGTAGGCTCATCTTGTCCCACAAATACAATTAGGTAACTATCAAGTCATCCAACAGAACAAACTACAACTAATGGGAGAAAAGAGGCTACATTGAAGATAGTAGGAAGTATGGAGACATGGTCTAGGGGAGAAACAGATCCCCAGAGCTGTGGAGGGGAGGGAGCAAGCATAAGACAGAGGAGCACACAAGGAAATGCACAAGGAAAATGTTTCCCCAAAGCCATTGGCTTGGAAAATGAGAGGGGCTGAATTTCATGAGTTCTTGCAACCAGCAAGACCCCTGAGGGAAGGAGATCAGTGCAGACATTGGCTGCCTAACTTGCTTACACTAAGCTCCACCCTGCTCTGCTCTGGCAAGACTACCCTTCTCTGTCAAACTTGCCTCAGCCCAGCACGGTGGGCCTATTCCCCAGAAGACCAGCATAAACCCTTGCCCACACCATGTCTTCTGACCAGAGAGTTCTACAGTGCCTCAGTTTTCAGTGGAATTAGTGTCAAGTCTCATTTCATAATAAGACCAGAGCACACACAGTTAAAACTTCAACATTCAGGCCAAAGACCAAAGACTGCCCACAGCAGGCAAGGAGAGCTTCTGCAAACTGGCCTGAAGGAGAGAGCAGCCAAAACACAACAACAGAGTGTATGCAGCACACAACAGAGACACTCCCTGAAGTACCAGGCCCTCGGAACTACATGAACTCCTCTTCACAATGCCAGGAGCAAGAGACATAACTATCTTTCCTAACACCCAGAAGAACGCAGATACTTTGACAAAATGCCAAGAAGGAATTTATCACAAATGAAAGAACAAGATAAGGACACAGATAGAGATCTAAGCAAAACAGATATAAGTAACACGCCTGATGAAGAATTTAAGCAACAATCATAAGGATACACACTGGGTTTCAGAAAATAATAGAAGACATCAGGAAGACTGATCTATACCCCAGATATAAGAGTTAAAAAAGAATCAATCAGAGATGAAGAATGCAATAAACGAGATTGGAAACAGGCTTGATGCAATGAACAGCAGGCTGGAAAAAGCAGAGGAATGAATTAATGACCTAGAAGACAAATAAGAGCAAATAATGAAGCTGAACAAAAGAGAGAAAGAATTATACAACAAAAGAATATACTTAAGGAACTCAGTTACTTCATCAAACACAATAACATTTGTATTACAGGAGTCCCAGAAGAAAGAGAGAAAAGGGGGCAGAAAATTTATTTCAAAAAATAATAGGAAAAGCTTCCCTAATCTGAGGAAGGAAACAGGCATCCAGATACAGAAGGCACAGAGAACTCCCATCAAAATCAACAAAAGAAGGTAAACAACCAAAACATATTGTAATTAAATTTGCAAAATATAGTGATAAAGGACAAAAATCTTAAAAGAATACTCTATCCAGCAAGGCTATCATTCAGAATAGAAGGAGTCACAAAGAGTTTCCCAGACAAAAACTAAAGAAGTTCATGACCACTAAACCAGCTGCAAGAAATATTAAAGGGGACTCTTTCAGTACAAAGGAGACATCAAAAATGATAAGAAAGAATAAGAACCATATGATCATTTCAATAGATGCAGAAATAGCATCTGACAAATTACAACATCATTCATTATAAAAACCCTAAACAAAGTAGGTTTAGAGGGAACATACATCAACATAATAAAGGCAATATATGAAAAACCCACAGCCAATATCAACCTCAATGGGGAAAAACTGAAAGCTTTCCCTCTACGGTCAGGAACAAGACAGGGTTGTCCACTCTAAACACCATTATTTAACATACTACTGGAAATCCTAGCCACAGCAATCAGACGACAAAAAGAAATAAAAAGCATCCAAATTAGCAAGGAAGAAGTCACATTTTTTCACTATTTGCAGATGACATGATACTCTTCTTAGAAAACCCAAGACTCCACCAAAAAATTGCTAGAACTAATATATGAATTCTGTAAAGTTACAGGAAACATTTCTATACACTAATAATAAAGTAGCAGAAATAGAAATTAAGAAAAAAATTCCATTCACAATTGTACCAAAAGTAGTAAAATACCCAAGAATAAACCTAACCAAAGAGGTGAAAGACCTGTAAAACGCTGATGAAAGAAATTGAAGATGAAACAAAGAGATGGAAAAACATTCCATGCTCATGGATTGGAAGAACAAATACTGTTAAAATATCTATACTACCCAAAGCAATCTACACATGTCAGGCAATCCCTATCAAAAAACCACCAGCATTTTTCACAGAGCTAGAACAAACAATTCTAAAATTTGGATGGAACCATAAAAGACCCCAAATAGCCAAAGCTAACCTTGAAAAAGAAAACTAAAGCTGGAGGCATCACAATTCCAGACTTCAAGTTATATTACAAAGCTGTAGTGATCAAAACAGTATGGTACCTGCACAAAAACAGACACATAGATCAATGAAACAGAATAGAAAACCCAGAAGGGAACCCACAACTATATAGTCAATTAATCTTCAACAAAACAGGAAAGAATATCCAATGGGAAAAAAGACAGTCTCTTCAACAAATGCTGTTGGGAAAACTGGGCAGCAACATGAAAAAGAGTGAAACAGGACACTTTTTTATACCATACACAAAAATAAATTCAAAATGGATGAAAACCCTAAATGTGACAGGAAAGTATAACAATCCTGGAGGAGAACACATGAAGTAACTTCTTTGACATCAGTCATAACAACTTCTTTCTAGATATGTTTCCTGAGGCAAGGGAAACAAAAGCAAAAATAAACTATGGGAACTTCATCAAAATAAAAAGCTTCTGCACAGCCAAGAAAACAATCAACAAAACTAAAAGGCAACCTACGGGATGGGAGATGATATTTGCAAATGACATATCTGATAAAGGGTTAGTATTGAAAATATATTAAAAAAACTTATAAAACTCAACACCCCCAAAACAAATAATCCAGTTAAAAAAATGGGCAGAAGACATGAATAGACATTTTTCCAAAGAGAACATACAGATAGCCAGCAGACACATGAAAAGACGCCCGTCGTCACTGATCATCAGGGAAATAGAAATCAAAACTACAGTATCACCTCAAACCTGTCAAATAACTGAAATCAACAACACAATAAGCAACAGGTATTAGTGAGGATGTAGAAAAGGGGGATACTCTTACACTGTTGGTGGGAATGCCAACTGGTGCAGCCACTCAGGAAAAGAGCATGGAGGTTCCTCAAAAAGTTAAAAATAGAGCTACCCTACAATCTAGCAATTGCACTATTAGGTATTTACCTAAAGAATACAAAAATACTGAGTCAAAGTGATACATGCACCCCAATGTTTACAGCAGCATTATCTACAACAGTCAAATTATGAAAACAGCCCAGTGTCCATTGACTAATGAATGCTAAAGATGTAGTATGTGTGTCTCTGTGTGTGTGTGTGTATTACTCAGCCATAAAAAAGAATGAAATCTTGCCATTTGCAAAGATGTGTATGGAGCTAGAGAGTATTATGCTAAGCAAAATAAGTCAGTCAGAGAAAGACAAATACCATATGATTTCACTCATATGTGGAGCTTAAGAAACAAAACAAATGAGCAAAGGGAAAAAAAAATAGAGGGAGGCAAACTAAGAAAAATACTCTTAACTATGGAGAACAAATAGAGAGGTGAGTGGGTGGATGGGTGAAATAGGGGATAGGGATTAAGGAGTACACTTGCTGTGATGAGCACGGGGTGTTATTTGGAAGTGCTGAAACACTATATTGTGTGCCTGAAACTAATATTACACTGTACGTTAACTAACTGGAATTTAAATAGAAACTTAAAACAATTTTAAAAGCTTTAAAAATGAAATTAATTGAATAGAAATATGTTCAGAGATGTGTATGCATCACTTAATTTAAAGATTAGACGATCACTGGACACAAAAATAGTAACTCAGAAGTAAGTAGGCAGCACAATTTGATTGAATTAGTTTTAGATGCTAAAATATTAACAAGAAGCTATCAAAATAATACTTTCTTTCCATCTTTCCACTTCTTTTTATAATTAATTTCCATCTCTTTTTCCATATCTTCATCTATGCATCTATTAATACCTCCAATCATCCATTCATCCATCCTTCTATCATTCATCTTATATTGATTTGACTTGTATTAAAAGTTAATAAAGATGAAACTTCCAAGGAAACTTCTTTTTCATTTTTAGTCAGGTGTGCATAGGTAAATAGTTAACTGATTCTTACAAATATATTTTAAAAAACAATAATTACAACAAATGACACAAAGCAAATGAGTTTTACGTTCTAAAATGTTTTGTTTAATGAAGAAATAATAAAAATAAAATCCATTAGAGCAATTGAAAATAAGAATCCATCCTTTTTTTAGACATCCTCTCAATTTTTTAATTGAAAATTGTTTTGAAAAATAAATCAGACAAATCCTGGCACTTGATCATTTTCTGCTACTGCCATCCATTACAAAGTCATGCCCAAAACCCCAGCCCATAATGTGTAAGAGTTTGCTAACATAACAAAAATTGTGGTCACAGATACTGCTTTGTTGTCTTCCTTAAGTGCCTTGAGTCAGTAAGTCTCACACATTTTTATAGTGGCCCTGTTTGTGCTTTGAGGCATGCCTTAACTTTATGGCAGTTTACAACTGTGTCTTAGCCTTCACTTCCTGTTTTTGTAGATAATCAGCCGGGGTAAGAGATTAGGACCTATTCATTTCCTTCTTTGCCATATGCACATCTCTGCACATGTGTTTTTAACCAAAGACATGGGTATGGGACTTTTCCCACTGAAATTGTTCTGAGTTAGGTCAAATAAAGACAAGCCCTATAAATGGAGCTTTTCCAGCAAGTTTTCAGACATGTTAAATAGAGAAAATTCTCTGGGTATGGGGCTTTTGGGAAACTCCAAACTCAGTGGTCTCCCTCTGGTGGCGGTTTTCACAGTATCTGGTTTGAGGCCATTGGATGTTAAGGCAATGGTGGAGTTGGAACGAGGGGCAAGGCAATAGGGCAAGGGAAATATCACAAGTCATGCTATTCTTATAGAGCTCAGCCATTTTTCCTGAATAAATGCTTGTCCCACTGTTCCAGGCCTTTGGTTAATTCCAGAGTTAAGAAAAGGTTGATTTTTTTTTGCTATATTTTGCAAGAATTCTGTTGCTTTTTATGAAAGAGCAGATTTTAAAAGGCCTTCATTTCTCCATTGCCATGAATTTTTAGTCATATATTCCTTCTTTGTCCTGATCGGCAGCTGAATTTGACATCTGATATGATTGCGGTTTTCAAAGTTCCTATCTGCTAATATTGCATTACTCATACTGCAGATATTCTTTTTGTATGTTATGCAGTGAATACCCCACCTGTTCTCTTAATAAGGTTTAATGCTTGCAAGCTATTTGCCATTGAGGGGCCTGATGCTGACACAAAAGTTCAACACTTTATGAGAATTGAGAATACTGCATAAGAATTTTGTATTATTAGATTATTTTATGATGATGAAAAGTCACAATGTTACTATTCAAAATTTATAAAGTAGTGATTTTTAAAAGATGATTTTTCAATAGGTTTCTAAAAATATTTGGCAAATTGTAAGACTGAGTTAATCTGAATTTTCAAAATATTCAAATATTTTTCTCAACTCTGAGGATTTGAAAGTTAACTAACATAACGATCGCACATTTTCAAAACAATAAATATTGCAGATTAAATCTAATTATATTTGGAACGTTTTCTGTTATCAGCTTTGAGATTTTTTTAATGTCCTAACCACTAATTATGTAATTTAAATATATATCTAATTATTTATATTATGAAATATGTAAACGGTACTATACAATATTTCTGAAGCAGGAATTTTATCAAAATGTATAGATATTGGAAATATCTATGAGTTATACTAGATATTATAAACTTTTGATGTAATTGCAAGAGTTAAGGATTATTAACCCCATAATTAGGACATTTATCTTTAACGTAAATGAATCAAATACCCATGCCTTTTATATCATTTTAGGATTCCTATGACTATGATGTTTTAAATTTCTATAACATGTTAAATCTAATTAGATACTTTAAATATAAAAAGTGTATGCATTTACAACTTCATATTTCTTAACTATAGTCCTCCTCTCATTAAAAGTATTACCTTGCTATTATATCTATTATTATGTCATGTTTTATTTTTATCACATATTGACTGCAGCCAAAATATAATTTAAAAATAAGGAGGGGGAATCAGAGGTGGAGACGAACCATGAGAGACTATGGACTCTGGGAAACAAACTGAAGTTTTCAGAGGGGAGGGGGGGATGGGCTAGCCCGGTGATGGGTATTAAGGAGGGGACGTATTGCAATGAGCACTGGATGTTATATGCAAGTAATGAATCATGGAACATTACATCAAAAACTAATGAAGTACTGTATGGTGACCAACATAATAAAAAAATATATATATGTAAATGTGTGTGTATGTGTGTGTGTATAGCCTAATTGCTTCCCTTTTAATATTCATTATTGACTTTCCAATTCTCACATCATGGTTACAAGGACTTTTATAAGGTTTACACTGAAGCCACTCCGATAAAATCTAATTTAATTAAGTACAAAAAAACCCCAAGCCACCAAAACTCCTAGTCCCTCTGTGTTGCATGTCCATGTGCCATGTTTATGGTTTAATATCTGTTCCATGATAGACCATAAATATGATGCCTGGGGCTTTGCCTATTTTATAGACTCTCAAACTTTTGGAACCCATATTTGTTCCTACCATATAATATGTTACTTAGTCCTAGTAGTTGAATGAGGACTAACAGATATCACTTCATTTAAATATATTTTTTAGAGTTTTCTCATCAAAATTGTTTTCAGTTTGCTAGTTTCTCTTTCACACTCCACTGCATTCTTGTCATGTAAAGATATTAGATGAATTCTGTGATGTAGAGCTATAGAATACAAAGGCAAAATATCAGTCCTGATTTAATATTACAAAATGACATCAAGTATTTTTCGGAGAAATCTTTCAAAGAGCAAAAGAAATTTATGATAGATATAACCAGCTTGAACTGCTCGACACATCAGGTAAAATATTGTAGCATCATTTTCCCCTCCCAGTTAATTGGTTGAGCTTCCACCTGCTCCATTAACAGGAAATATAACATATCCCGTTTGGGCTATAAAGTCTTCAAAATAGCTCAAGAATGCTAGGGGCTTATAATGTTCAAAGAAGTGTCAGAATCTGGTTTCCACCTCTAAGTGAAGAGAAAACAGAAACTTCACCAGATTGTAATGCCATGGAATTCTAAAAAGAATTAGGAAATCATAATGTTTTATTATTTTTGCTTTTTGAAATGTGACCATTTTTAACACACATAGAAAGTAAAGAGAATAGCATAATGAGCATCCGCGTATCCATAATTCGCTGGTAACAATCATCAGCAGTCAGCTGGACTTATTTTATCTTCCCGTTTTTGGAAGAAGGGAGGTAGCTAGAGTGTTTTAAAGTGAATTCAAGACATCAAATCATTTCACTATTAAATGCCTCACTACACATCTTTTTTTTAAAATATTTTATTTATTTATTTGACAGAGAGAGATACAGTGAGAGAGGGAACACAAGCAGGGGGAGTGGGAGAGGGAGAAGCAGGCTTCCCGCGGAGCAGGGAGCCCAATGCGGGGCTCGATCCCAGGACCCCGGGACCACGACCCGAGTGGAAGGCAGACGCCTAACGACTGAGCCACCCAGGCGCCCCCTCACTACACATCTTTATTAGACAATGACTATTTCACTAGTATCACATTTAATAAAAGAAAAATTAATATCATTACTGCCTATTGTATTTCAATATTTTTCTGATTACCTAAAAAATATGTCTTTATAACCAGTTTGTTCTAATCAAGATCCAAGTAAGATATGCTCATTAATATTATTGCTTTATGCTGTTACATATTAAAATTATTAGAGATTGGTCTAAAATAGTCCAGCTAAGCCATACAACCAATCCTCACTGCCCCAGTTGGCATCATGTTTTATGAAATGCACCAGTAATTCACTATCTCATAGGGCAATCAATCAGCATGACCCTTTGCACTTGGTTATCTTTCCTAGGGCCTGAACAACTTCCCTTTTGCATGATTCAAGCACAGAAGGCTTGGTTATATACTGTGTTGCCCATGCAATGCTAATCAATGCAATGCTAATTACATTATATTGATACCCTTCTGAATGCCTCAGACTGATGCATCATTCTGAAAAAGACTTTGCAAGTGATTACTAAGTATTTCATACTGTATCTACTAGATTTGGCAGCATAAAAAAAAAAAACAAAACAGATTTAATGGCTTAAAATAATAGCATTTATCTAGCTTAAAATTAAGAGTGTTAACCACTTGAACTGGGCTAAGCTGGGCATCTCTCTTTCTGGTTTTGACTGGGATCGCTCATGTGTCTGTATCATTCCACCCACCTAGGCTTTTGGATTTGGGCCATTAGCTAGGGTGATACGGAAAAATAAACCATGTATGTCTTTTATTATACATACAAGCTTGGGCTTCTTCACATGGTAGCAGTTGAAGGTTTCCAAGGGAGGTAAATTTCCTTTGTGCAAACATTTTTCACCTTTCTGTCACTCCGCTGGTCACAACAAGTCACATGAGCAAGCCCAGAATCAGTATAAGAGCCTACCGAAGGTTTAGGCTAGGTTAAATACATTGGTGAACACTAAGTATTCTGTTTAATCTACCATATATCTCAACCCTTCCAAATAATTATTTAGGGTCTACTTTGGCACCTTCATTAGCAAAAAAGAAAATAATCCCATAAACATCATTCCAGTTATGCATTCCTTATAAAATGACCTGATTAAATATAACTTTATTTTAAGAAAAATAATATAACGTTATATTCACAACCTTAATAATTTATCTGAGCTTATAATTAAATAACATTGATAAAGCCCCTTGATGGCTTAGCTTGATTTCCTTTAAATAGGAAGACATTAGATCTATCTATTCTCCATCCAAATGGCATTTTCAATTGCATCATCTGTACCAGATAACCACAGGACTCAAATGTGACAAGACTGTCTCTCAATACACAACAGTGAAAACTGACAATAAAGCCCTAGGAGACTGATGCATTTTCAATAATGCAGGGATTATTATTTTTTTTTCTTTAAACATACCATTTGCCATCCACAGAGAAGTTTAAAGCACTCAGTGTAGGAGAAAAAAGCTATTTTACTGTTTTTTTTTTTTTTTTAAATGCTTCTTTCTTCAAACTTGAAAAGTTTCATGTCACTTTTAAGCACATTATTAAGAGAGGCAGAGCCAGATCAGATTCAAACTTTCCTCTCTCACAGCCAAATCTTCTGCAATTAAAAACACCAGGGTGACAAAAGGAACTGCCATGTAAGAATAAACTATTCTGGCTGAGAGGCTCCAACTCTCCCAATCATTCTGACATTACCTGTGTTATTTCATAGGTGTCACACTTAGATTAGATAGAAACACTACAATTAAATTGAAAACTAATCACACCTCAGGAAAAATGTCAAGCTAGTATTATTTTTCAATGATCCTTATTTGATTATTTGTGAGAACCCAACAAGTGTGGTGTGCATGAAGACTGTCATACATTCCATAAGCTGAGCTGAGTGACCTTATAAGCTTGACCAGGAAATTAAATATCTTATAAATGATAGGACAGAAAAATCACTATGACCCACTTGCAATTAGCTATGGTTCATCTCTTTTCCATTTGGCCTCAATTATTAAAGCCAGTACCTATCTCCTTGCATCCTGTGGGATATGTTAATTTACATAGACTTATAAGGAAGCTGGAGAGAAATTGGAAGAAAAAAACATATGTTTCATCAATGGCTCAGTTCTTATCTCTTCCTGACAAGATCAGCTACTCTTCTAAAATGTTATACAAATACAGTCATTAGGGAAAAAAAAAACTAAAAATAATTTCTACTCTTACATTTAATGCTAAATTTCTTTAAAATAATATTAAGGATCCCTTTGCTAAGTAAAGTTTAAATGATATAATCTAGAGAACATAGAGCTAAAATATTTAGAGTATATTTGTTCTATTCCCCAAAGTCAGCAGCTTTAATAGCTATTTTAAAGATAATTTTAGACTCACAAAATAGTTGCAAAAGATTAGTACAGTTCCTATATGTACTTCACCCAGCTATACCTGTGTTAATCCGTCAAAACTAAGAAATTAAACTTGGAACAATACTATTAATTAAAGGACAGAAAACAATAAGTGTTGATAAGGATATGAACAAATTGGAAACTTTGTGCACTGTTGGTAGACATTCCTCAAAAAATTAAAAGTAGAATTACCATATTATCCAGTAATCCTACTTCTGGGTATTTATCCAAAAGAATTGAAAACAGGATCTCAAAAGAGACATTTGCAATTTCATGTTCATTACAGCATTAAACAGTACCCAAGTATACATTTAGAAACAACCTAAGTGCCCATTGATGGTGAATGAAGAAAATGTGGCATATGCATATATGGAATATTACACAGTCATAAAAAGGAAATCCTGTCAAATACTACGACATGAATGAACCTTGAGAAAATTATGCTAAATGAAATAAGACAGTCACACAAAGACAAAAGCTGTATGATTCCATTTATATGAGGCATGTAAAGTAGTCAAACTCATGTAAGCAGAAAGTAGAGTGGTGGTTTCCAGGGCTGAAGGGAGTAGGAAATGGGCAGTTGTTGTTCAGTAGGTAGAGAGTTTTAGTCATACATGTTGAAAAAAATATACTCCACTCTTAAAAATCTGTTAAGAGGATAGATCTCACGTTATGAGTTTTTTAACATAATTTTTAAATGCAATGATATTTGTATGTTGGTTTTGTTCTTTGTCCTCAGTGATACTTCTAAACACTTTTGTTGGTTCTTATAGCATAGTGTTAGGACTTTTTTTTTAGTATTTTTATATCGACAGTTATGCTATCTGCAAATAGAAACAAATTTATTTTGTCTTACCAACTATCTTAGTCCATTTGTGTTGCTATAACAAAAATATGATGAATTGGATGGCTTATAAACAAAGTTTTTTTTCTCATAGTTCTGGAGACTGGAAGTCTAAGATCAAGGTGCTAACATGGTCCGGGTCTGGTTATGGTCCTCTTCTAGGATGCAGACTGATGACTTCTTACTGTTTCCTCACATTGTAAAAGGGGTGAGGGAGCTCTGTGGGATATCTTTTATAACAGTAACAGTCCCATTCATGGGGGCTCTACTCTCATGACCCAACCACCTCCCAAAGCCCCTCTTCCCAATACCTCAGGGGCTTAGGGTTTCAACATAAGAGTTTTGGGAAGATACACATATTCAGTCCATAGCAACCAGTCTATATTCTATCTCTTATGCACTGGCTAGGAATTCAAGTACAGTGAAGTGGTAAGAGAATACAAGCTTTGCCTTTATTCCAACAATATTGGTAAGGCCTTCAGTCTTTCACCTTTACATATGATGTTAATATTTTTCTGTTTTCAATTGCATTGATTTATTATTTCCTTTCTTCTGCTTGCTCTGGGTTATGGGCAGTTGTTCAGTTCAATATTGCCTTAAATTCCAAAATGCCTTGATTTCTTATCCGAACAATTTCTTGGAAAACGCTGGTTTAACTCATATTTTCAGTTTTAGGATGTGCTCCTTTGGTTGCTAATGATGTAATGATGACTTGCATGTTATGGAAGAAAACAGATGCCGGGGCGCCTGGGTGGCTCAGTCGGTTAAGCGACTGCCTTCGGCTCAGGTCATGATCCCAGGGTCCTGGGATCGAGTCCCACATCGGGCTCCCTGCTCCACAGGGAGACTGCTTCTCCCTCTCCCACTCCCTCTGCTTGTGTTCCCTCTCTCGCTGTGTCTCTCTGTCAAATAAATAAATAAAATCTTAAAAAAAAAAAAAAAAAGAAAACAGATGCCATTCTAAGCTGAGTCTCCCTTATGATTCCTATTGTGTAAAAAGTGAGCTATATCTTTGAAAATCAAAAACATTTAGTGGCAGGACCTTTTAGTAGTACCTGATGATAAAAGCTTACTTCGGCACTATAATTACAAAATGTTCACTACTGTGCATTTAGCTACTAGCCTATTAGGTCTCTTCTATTTCTTCTATCCCTTGAATTAACTTAACAAACCAAAAGTGTTAGTAGGTTTAATATCTAGTCACATAAATGAACAATCAAAATAAGGAGTTCAGTAAGGAGAAGCTGTGTCACATGGAATCATGGTGAATATTAAATCTTGGAACATATATACTAAAATATAAATTGTGAGAAATTATATTCACAAAACAAAATGCAAATGTTGTAAATTCCTTAGGGATAAAAGGGACAAAATCTGTATGGGCAAGAGATGAGAAGAAATATAAGAATGCTGAGCTCCCTCATCCTTCTTGGCAAGTAAATTTATACTTTCTAAATGAGATCCACAAAATTCACATATATTAATTAACTATAACATTCTAATAGTTGTTTTAAAACTTTCTCTCAACATTTAAGATGAGCTTAGGTATTAATACTTTGGGAAATATCTCCATTTTCACTTCAGTTTACTTTTGTTTCCTGAAGAAGTGAATTTAGTTATTCTGTTAAAATTATAGTACTAGCATCCTCTTCTTATGAAGTGTATATCTATTTGTCCCTTTATAGCATTTTTTTCTTTTTGATTCATGTTTAATAATTTAATATGATTCAGTAGGTACTTGAGGTTTAGAAAATAAATTTTTCCTATGACTGTTAAACTCTTACACAAACAAATAATGGATCAGCAAGACTCTCAATAAATGCTAGGCCAGAAATACCATTTGCATTTAAAGACAAAGAGGCAATTATTGCCAGTACCACGAAAAGGCCCTCCAGGGAAAAGGTATTCTTCCTCATTCAACTTCATTTACCCTTTCTTATTCCTTCTTTTTTAAAGACTTTATTTATTTATTTGAGAGAGAGAGAGAAAGAGCACAAGCAGTGGGGGCGGGGTGGAGGGAGAAGCAGACTCCCCACCAAGCAGGGAGCCCAATGCGGAACTCGATCCCAGGACCCTGGGATCATGACCTGAGCGGAAGATAGAGGCTTAACGACTGAGCCACTACCCTTTCTTATTCCTAATAGAGAGGTGAATATGGAAGGGTGTAGGCCAACAGACTTCAACCATCTTGAGTCCCCAGTATCTGTGCTATTAAATGTTCCCTTAACTCTCAGGGGACCGCTACTTCAGCTAGGTGCTATTTTCCTTCACTCTGTGATCTGTTGTTCCCCTTATATATCATCTTCCTTGTTTAGGCACTGCAGGTTTTACTCTCTATACACTTACTCCCATAAAGTACAAAAAAATTGCCAAAAATAAAACCTTAACTGTATCTTGCATATTTTTGTGCCATGGACTATATTTGATAGAAAAACAGGGATTTCTTTTACCTCAACAACTAAAATATGTTTAATTTTTAAATACACTCCATCCCCATCTCAACCTGCTCTCAAATGGACATGGGTTTGTTTATATTGGTAGCTGTTCATGGAGATAAATTGGAAATGAAAATGTTGATATCCTCAAAATTAATCATCTCCCTAAGATCAAAAAATATTTATTCACCATGTCAAGTTTGCCATACATTACTTTATATTTAGGGAAAAAAGATCAGTCCTCCTTTAAAGGGATGTTGAATAGGCTTATGCCTATTTTAACAATATAGGTTCAGACACAGGAATTCCAGTTTCAGCTGTGGTTATTCCCCCCAACCTATCTGCATTACATCAATAATTAGTGCCTCATATGACTAACAAATTTTCCCTTATAAAAAACACACTGAACAACTCCCACATGCAGTTAAACAATTTAATGTATAATGCAAAGTTCTAAGATACAAATAAATTTCATATTCCATGAAATTTCTGAGAAGGGAAGTCATAATCATATGTGCATATATCAGATTACTCCCACTTGATGGTTAAAAAATTATTGCCTAAAGCACTGTAAAATGATTTTTAAATGCTTATAATATTCAATAAGAATAAAATATTTATATCCTATTATGAGGAAAATCATGTTTTAATATGAGGTATGAATGTACTTGTAGTAGTTATGGCCTATTAATTATTAAAAGTTTTAATATCATATATGAAAAACTTGGTGAATTGCTTTTCAATATTCCAAATGATTTAAAAATCACTGGCTGAATCATTAATAAATTTTGGTATCCAGGTCATTACATTGCTTCTCCAACTTTCACTAATGCTCTAGGCATGGATTTGAATGAATTGATGTCTAATACAACATGGTGTTCATTAGTCATATTGAAGAAACTCTGCCATGTCTTTTATATGAAATATCCTAAAACAAATGTGGAGCTCAGTCTTCTCTTGGAGAGAGGAAAATTCTGGCCTTCAAATTTAAAATGTTTAACCCTTGAGGTGTCAGTCGGTTAAGCATCTGACTTGATTTCATCTTAGGTCTTGATCTCAGGCTTGTGAGTTCAAGCCCCACATTGGGCTTCATGCTGGACATGGAGCCTACTTAATAAAATAAAATAAAATAAAATAAATAAGGGGCGCGTGGGTGGCTCAGTTGGTTGGGCGACTGCCTTTGGCTCAGGTCATGATCTTGGAGTCCCTGGATCGAGTCCCACATCGGGCTCCCTGCTCGGCAGGGAGTCTGCTTCTCCCTCTGACCCTCTCCCCTCTCATGTGTTCTCTCTCATTCTCTCTCTCTCAAATAAATAAATAAAATCTTTAAAAAAATTTTTTTAAATAAATAAAATAAATAAAATGTTTATGCCTTCATACCTGAATAGCTACAGAGCATATATAAAATGCAATATTAATAATACATTTAGAAACACAAACATAACTCTTTTATATATAAAAAAATAGGAAGTGCTTCTTATGTTATTAAATGCACAACCACTGGTAATTATAAAGCATCAGGAAACTGTAACTGAAATTTATAGTAATCAACTTATATGAGGAATTTTCTTACATTAAGAAGTCATTTAAATGTAATTTTTCAAAATTTCATATTCTATATAATATAGTAAAAATGCTTTCTTCTATCTCCTCTTAGAAAACATGTGACTATATCAGGAAAAATGTAAAACAGGAGTCCAAGTTCTACATGTAATTAAAATAGAAATATCTGAGACTGAATGAATTTTAAGAAACAATAGTGTCACCTGGGGGAAAGTTCATATGATATATATGGTGGCTTTCCAAAATGACATCAAAGGCTGCAGAGCATAGGCAAATATTGCAAAAAGCAATGCTCTGAGGTAAGGAAAAATAGGAATTCCTTCTTTAGAACATGAAAAAGAAATAGAAATGCTGCTTTCAGGATCTGTTCCACTCTAATTTTTCCTGCTAGAAAAATTCACTAACATACAAAACTCTGTACTGAGGATTCCTGTTAGTCTGGATCATGGTTTGAAACTCCATGCCGAAAACTTTCTGAAAATAGGTGTTTCAAATTAAACAAACACCATTTTGGATGAAAAACAATGAAAAAGATACTCATGTGGGAGTCACACAAAGATACTACCTGAAAAACATGAGAAAGGAAAGTAGAAGAATAAGAAAGAAATAAAAGAACTTCACCAGAAAAGTTTACCACAGAGCAAATAAAGTTGTAACTAAACAGATTTTCATGAATTAATTAAACAAGATCCCAAAGCAAAGTTTCACAAACTCCAAAGACCATGATGAGAAACAAAAGGTAAGGATATTGAGAGACACAGACTCTGAGTGACATGGAAGATATTGGATAGTTATTGAACAGAAATATAATACAATATAACTTATAATTTAAAGATATATTTTCTGGCTGTCATATTGTGAACTGGATGAAAAGGGGGAAAGAATGAAAGCAAGGTGAGCAATGAAGAACTTTTATGGTGGTATCACGCACAAAAGTGGAAGGAGAAGCGGTAGTTGCCAAGGATCCAAAAGTAAATAAAATTTGGAAAAATCCCTGCACTCATCCTCTCCAAAACAGGGCACAGGTAAAATATTTGTGAAATATATACTATGTTTCATGGCAAGAATTGATATAGTAAAACAATGCAAACAAGGGAAAGAGCAGTATAGGCTGGGTTATTTGAGGAGCTACTTGAAAGAGTTGTAAAAGCCTGCCATGAGGACATCTGTGGAAAGTGCATCCCAGGTAACATAAGTAGCAAATGGAAAGTTTCTGAAATGAAAGCATGCTTGGCATTTTCCACAAATAATGAGGCCAGAATGGCTGGAGCAAAGAAAAGTTAAAGTGAACTGTAAAAATTTGGAGGGATGTATACTCAAGAGCAAATCTTTGGTTTTTTCTTTGTTTTGAGAGGGGAAAATTACATGATGTGTATGCTGATAGGAATGATTCTGAAGAGACAGAAGACTGATGATGCAGAAAGAGAGAAGGGAACTTCTAGAGCCAAGAATTCCTCAAGTGTCAATGGGATGAATATGGTGTATAAGTGGACAGATGACTTGAGGAAAAACACCAACAGTATTCCTAGAAAAGAATGAAATATTTATAGGCTCAGATCAGATAAGTAGGTTGACAGAGGGAGTTGGTGGTAGAATTTCCCTAAAGACTACTTCTATGAATGAAGAAGGGAGAGAAGGTATTGAAAATATGAAGAGAATAGGGGAGATACAAAATATTAGATGGTTAGTAAATGACCCAGATTAGTGGTTCTCAAACTTGGCTACACACTGAAACCGTCTATGAAGCTTAAAAAAAAACCCAAAATTGTGGAATTATCCAATTCTAATTGGTCTGGAATGTGTCTCAGCATCACAACTTTAAAAGCATACTAGGTAATTTTAATGAACATACAAGGATGAGAGTCAAGGGCCTGAGGAAGCGTGGTAGGTGTTACATATATCAATATACTACAGTGAAGGGCCATCTAGAGGTAAGTGGTTCCATATTTTTTTTAGAAAGTATTTTATTTTATTTATTTATTTTTATTAAGGTGGTTCCATATTCTTAAAGTAAGTCTAGTCATCATGTTTCTGTGTTTTTCTCTATTCTTCTGATTTTATTTTGTTGGTGCAGATTAGGTCAAGAGTGTATTTAACAAGCATTAGGCTTGGCCAGATTTGAATGAATAAAGGGAACAGAGCAAAGGATAGTTTAATTATAATTAAGACTCATTAGAAATTAAAATGAGAAAAAAGAAGTGAGGTAATGAGGGGCATTAATGGCTGCACTGGGCTCCCCCACCAAAATTCACATGTTGAGGTCCTAACCCCCAGTACCCCAGTATGTGATCTTATTTGGAGATAGGTGATGTGGGAAACAAAGGCAGAAGAAAAATTATTAAATTTCCTTACTACCTAGAGTCTATTGATAAATCCTTGAAACAGGCAGAGTGACATTCCTCTAGGGACTCAACTGTCACCATGTTAATACTTCGCTAAGGGCAAAAGGCAATCCTAGCCTGAGCCACCCCTTCCCCAGGATCCTGTAAGTCTACTTTAATGTATAAAAAATTCCTTTGGAAACTTCCTTTATCTCTAAACCCCCCCAAGATACGTGTTAGCAATCATCCCCCAAGCATATGGCCCACCAATATACATCTGAAGGGTCTCAGGACTAAGGTTTTATTAGACAGTAATAAATAACCTTTTCCCAACAATAGCTAGCCCTCTTGAGGTCCTGGAAACCTTGCTTCCAAAATTCCTTAGAGACTTACGCTATCCCTAACCCCCTCCCAATTTGAAAGTATATAATGGGCCATCCCTCATGACCCCAGTACAGCTCTTCCTGCCCATGGGTCTTGTCCCTGTGCTTTAATAAAAGCACCTTTTTGCACCGAATATGTCTCAAGAATTCTTTCTTGGCTGTCGGCTTCGAACCCTAACATCTTTCCTACATCAATAGGGTCTTCACAGAGATAAGTAGTTAAAGTGAGTTATTAAGGTGGGCCCTAATCCAATGTGATTGGTGTCCTTACAAGAGGAGAAAATTTGGACACAGATCCACACAAAAGGAAGATGATGTGAAGAATAGGAAGAGCATGGCCATCTACCAAGAAGAGAGGCCTAGAACAGATCCTTCCTTCACAGCCCTTAGAAGGAACCAAAGCTGTCAACACTTTGATCTTGGACTTCTAGCCTCCAGAACAGTGAACAATAAAGTTCTGTTTTTCAAGCCACCAATTTGTGGTAACTTTTAAAATACAAACAGCATGACATACCCTGAAAAAAATGTGAAAATCTGGGTTTCAGTCAAGTTGCAGAATTATTCAAGTAGAAATAGGATTGAAATAAAGTGATATAAGCAAATGAGTAATTAAATTAGGATTATGGAGGAGTTGCTCCTTTGAGAAATGACAGGAACTAGGGAAGATGGCAATGGAAAATCAATGATTGTAATGAAGTAGAAGACAGTATCTCTGGAAAAGAGATTCAACAGTAGGATATCAGAGTTTTGCAAAAATGAATTAAGCAGTTATTAATATCAGCAATAATTATGACAGGACTAACTCTTGCAAATAGTAACAGTGAGGCCAAGAGCTAGGTTCTTGAGGAATTAGAGTGGGTGCTACCTACCAGTAAAGCCTGATGCTATTCCGTGCTGTGTGGGTTTTAGAGAAAAGGACAGAGAATGATCTGGATGCTATAAGAAGAGGTCCAGTTGGGATAAATCACTTACTACTTGAGATATCTGCAAGTGATACAGCATTTTAGGGAAAAATACTGGTGTCAGAGCAAAAAAGGATGAAGCATTGAAAAAGTGAAAGGATATACCTGTCAACCGATGGTCATTTTTAGAGAGTACATGGAGAAGGTTTCAGGGGCTAAAGGGCACTGGAACATGGGATTGGAAAAGTGGGTACACAGAGCTACTTGGAGGTATGGAGTGTGGTGCCAGAAATACTCAAGAACCCTGGGATCCTGGTGGTGATTTATGTAAACAGACATTCAAGTTTTAAAGAGGTTATTTATGATTATATAAGGAAGAAAGTGGTATTAAGCTATCATTTCACATTTTTATTATATGTGATTTACATGCACACATGTATTCTCTCATATATTTTATAGAGTATCTTTGCTTGTATACTTAAGCCTGGGTGGTGAGTTTTTGGTTAAATTGCTATCATAATTATCTATATGATTTCTGTGTGTTTAAATGTTTCTCAGTATATGTTCATCATCAGAGATTATAGAAATTAGTGGAAATTATTACACAGTTGACCCTTGAGAAACATGGGTTTGAACTGTGTGGGTCCACTCATATGTGGAATTTTTTTGATAAATACAAACAGTTTTATAAATGTATTTTCTCTTTCTTATTATTTTCTTAATAATATTTTTTTATCTAACATTTTATTGTAAAAAAACAGTATATAATACATATAACATAGAAAATGTGCATTAATCAACTGTTTATAACATCAGTAAGGCTTTTTTTTTTTTTTTAAAGATTTTATTTATTTGACACAAAGAAAGACCGCGAGAGAGGGAACACAAGCAGGGGGAGTGGGAAAGGGAGAAGCAGGCTTCCCACCGAGCAGGGAGCCCGATGCAGGGCTCGATCCCAGGACCCTGAGATCATGACCTGAGCCGAAGGCAGACGTCCAGGACTGAGCCACCCAGGCGCCCCATCAGTAAGACTTCTAGTCAACAGTAGGCTATTAGTAGTTAAGTTTTGGGGAAGTCAAAAGTGTTATACACAGATTTCTGAATGGCATCCCCAACCTTCTGATTGCTCAAGAGTTAACTGTACTGTACAATAGCCTGGTTGTAGATACACAATTTGTATGGAATGATGATGCTTAAAAAATTAAATTGTTGTAATTTATTTTCTCAGATTTTTTGAAATAACAGAAAATAATGTTTAATAATATTAGGGACTAAAAGTTAACTTGTTTCCAAGTCATCTATTACAGGAATGATTCCTAGTTTTTAATCGAAAAGAAAGTAATTTTTGAACATGTAGCCAACGAAGGAATAGGTTTGTAATTGGAAGAAATGCACAGTTGCCCTTTTGAAAATAAACTGATCTCTGTCTGGACTATTTTGGTTAACAAGATAAGGGCCCTCCACTCAGAGCATAATTTATACAGTTCCATGATAAAACATTATTCAAGGTCCTACTTGAACTTAAGGTGATTTATTAGACTTGATATAAAACTGTGTTAATGAATCATGGCTAGGTGAAGTCTTGGGGTCTTCAAAATTAAGGGTAAATATGACAGAGCTCTAAAATGAAAAGATATATAAATCATCTAATATTTAATGACAATTTATGTCCCTGAAATGGCTATGTGCTCTGCATTAATTCCTACCTTCGTTCTGAAAGCATCATTGTTGAACTTCTAAGAAGTTACCAACATAACTGGAATGAATGATTGAATGTATGAAGAAGTGAATTAATGCAGTTACCTTCCAATCCATTATTGCATTTGTAATTATAATATGATATGCTATGATTATGCAAATATAGTAAATATACAAGATACAAGACATGGCTTTCTCAGAAGCTTGTTTCCTGAAATTTATGACTGCTTGTTTTCCCCAACTGTGAAACAATCCTTTATAAATAATGGAAGGATGCTGTAATCTGGCAAACTTTATAAGATAAATTATGTGCTAACTGTACTAGTTTTTCTCTGCTTATTACCTTCATTCCCTTATTTAACAAGGATTTCTGTTTAATAATAGAAATACAAAACCATTTAAAATGGATTTAACTGTGACTATTTAACATTATCTATTGTTGGCATAATTACTCATGGATTATTACAAATCACATTTGACCTTGAAAAGAATGGCCAACAAAAGACAGTCATATGAATACTATTTTTTCTAACAAAATGTAAGTAGATATTATTCTTCAAATGTTTTATTTAAAGATAATACATCTGCCTTTTTTGAAAAGCCATGTTACTAATTTGATTTTTGTTCCCCTAGTTTCTTTAGAGAAATACATGCAGAATATGTGTGGTAATATCCAGTAGGATACAGTAGCATGTCACTATTCCCATTGTTTCAGAATGTGAAGAATTTTAATCTGTATAGTGAATATTAAGGATTTCAACTGCGAGAAGGAATTTAAGCACAGGGAACAACCCAGGCCAAATGGATAAACCCCTGCTGATATTTTCAAACCTAAGCCAGAAACAAGGAGAGTGTTAATAACAAGTCATCTAATTCACACTTCTAAATATGATGCCAGATATTCACTGTTCTTGGACTTTGGAATAATGATTTCTACCTATGTTTTTGGTGAAGGATTACTTCATCTTAGGTTTGTCAGTTACTTATTATGCTTCCATTATCTTAAAACTGTTTATGAATATTTCAGAAAACAATAATGACCGAACAACAAAAACCTATGCAAAGCTAAGTTAGAATGCTTATATTGTGTTCTATAAAATTTTTCAAACAACAAGCATAGCTATCTTGATTTGGAGCTCTTATTTTCTCTCCTGATCATCCAAGGTATTGCATAACAAGTACCATTTATATTTTGCCTATGTGCCTTATCTCAATTTCCCACAATGCCAGAGTTGGAAAACATATTTTAAATTGGTACACAATGAGCTGCACAATCAATTATAAAGATTTTACACTTCACTCTTCTTGTGATACCTACATTTAAAATGAAACCTGGAATCTTATTGATAGAATTCATAACTATGGAAATTAGAAGAAAAAACTATTTTCAAAGATAGGAATTATAAAAGTTTCCTTCAAATCATATTATACACTTAATTCTTAATTTAATGATGAGATCAATTTGGTTAATAAGTATTTCTAACCTCCAAATATCTCACTTGTTCCCTTTTAAATAATGGCATAAATAGCCAAATTAAAATATGTTTACATATATATATATATATATATATATATATATATATATATAATTACCCACAGTAACTATAATTACCAACTAAATGATAATGTATATTTAATGAACACACTCAGATATTTGGAGAAAATTATTTTACTGTTTTCTTTTTTTAAAAGATTTATTCATCTATTTGAGAGAGAGAGCATGATGGTGGAAGGGGCAGAGGGAGTGAATCTCAAGCAGACTCCACGCTGAGCATGGAGCCAGACTCAGGGCTCAATCTAACAACCCTGAGATTATGACCTGAGCTGAAATCAGGAGTCCGACACTTAACCAACTAAGCCACCCAGTTATCCCTTTCTGTTTTCAAGTACACTTAAGTATTTGCTTATTTAAAATATGTTTGGTATATATCAACTAGTTTTGAAACTGTTTTGAATTGAACAGGAATACATTATATTAAACCATCCCTTTAGAGTGGATGAATACATACCGAGAAACCACTCTGTGTGAAATTTTAAATTCCTTTAATAGTGAAATACAGTAAATGGACCAAGGGATCTTTATCTTAAAGTGGACCTAGAGACAGAAAAGCAATATAGCCATGTATTTTCAATTATTATTATAAGTTCAATTAAATAGATTATATTATTAACTACTAAGATTTTTTCAGGGCTTTAGGTTTTCTAAATGCTTTTATTGTTAATCGAAGAACAAGTATGATTTTAAATATGATATCCCTCAAATTCTTGGTCTCTGTTTAAAAGTTTTGCTTTTTTTTATTTCCCACCTACTTAACTTTTCTTACTTTTTCTTTGTATAGATGTACAAACAGACCTAATGTGCAAGATAAAATATATATATATATACACACACACATATATAAAGTGATAATGTTCAAATCCATACAATTAACTAATTAATTATTTTATTTTGATAACACACAATGTCCTGTCCAACCAAGGTTTCAGTCATGTCAAAGTAAACCCCAGTATAGCTCGAGGCAGAGAAAGGCCTTGATGTTTACCTTTCCTGAACTTCTTTCTATTTCTGTGTTTTGTATGGTCCCATTTTTTAAATTCCAAAGTGAAAAAGCATGGAGACATAGAGGTAACACTTAGCAAAGGGAAACTGTGAGCCTGCACCTGGGAGAATAGTCTGTCTCGGGAGGACAATGGCCCAAACCTAACAGCAGTTAAGCTGAGTCAGCCAGGAAGCAATACTGGGCTCCAACCAAGTAGAGTGAGACCAGGCTATGGATGACCCTACCATTAACTTCCTTGAGAGCCGTCATCTTATCAACACCATAAAAACACAGGATTCAAAAGACAGACCGTGTATAATTGCATGGCTCCATGTAGATCCAAAGAAACCTCCAAACCATGGGGCAATCGGAGTCCTCATTTACCCTATCATCAAGAGACCATCAAACTCTACGGAGAGGAGCTATGGACACTGGTGTGGATGAAATTCTGAGAAACTGAGCATTTTTACCTAGAGATACTAAGTTTAAGGGCTTTAAACATAATTGCATTGATGAACTATACTGAATGACACTGGTTTCTGATTGTTGATGAATTTTGAAGGAGGACAAATCAATTATAAACAAAACAAAGTAGCCCCATTTTCTTGCACTTCAGAGCTGTATATAAATATATATTATGCCATCACAATATTTGAATATACTATACTTGACCATCCCTTTCAAATAGTGGCAGAATTAATTTAAATGCTAAAAGTGGACAATTATGGCTAGCACATTTTGTCATTTAAGTGAAGACTAAAGTATAGGGAGTAATTACATGGACACAAGAATTGACTACATTATATATATCATAATATTCTGATCCAAATTCATTAACCGCTTCTTACATCTAACATCTTAGACCTCTCTATACTTATGAGATACATAGTGCATTTGCAAACTGATGTAGGTATTTATTTTTTTATTCATTTGTTGTCCAAATAGTTATTTTGTTTTGTTTTGTTTTTAAGATTTTATTTATTTATTTGACAGAGAGAGACACAGCAAGAGAGGGAACACAAGCAGAGGGAGAGGGAGAAGCAGGCTTCCTGCTGAGCAGGGAGCCTGATGCGAGGCTCCATCCCAGAACCCTGGGATCATGACCTGAGCCAAAGGCAGACACTTAACAACTGATCCACCCAGGCACCCCCAAATAGTTATTTTGAAATAGCACATCTTATTCTACTATGTATCTTAAAAACATATCAATACTTATTTCTTGTTTTATATTTGTTGCCACTAGAAAAAATTAATAAGCTTAATCTAGCAAGAAAAAACAAACATTGTGCACAAGCATTCAGGAAATGCATGTTTAATCATGAAAAATGTAAAGAACCTACATAAGTGTAAACATTGCTTCTTGTTTGTGAACTTAGACTAATTTGAAATTAGAAAATGTCTCCATTGCTGCTATATATGAAGACTTTGGAGTATATGGGATGATAGGGGCAGACAATAGCAGTAAAAATCTTATCAACAATAAGATACTTTTTCTTTTTATTGCCATTCTCCAGAGATGAAGAGTTTCAAGTACACATATTTACCTGCACATATATACATGACATATAAAATACACAAATCTAAGTTATTATGCTATCTACACATAGTAAGGTGGAAAATGAACACTGCACAAAGTAAGGTGGAAAATGAAAGAATATGGCTCTGTTATTTAAGAAGTTCACAATTTACTTACAAAGCAAAGATATATATTTACAGGAAATAGTAGAAAATAATGTATGAGATTATAAAATAAAGAACAAATTGTTGGAATTGCAGGACTTCAAAGAATAATAAAATAAAACTTTAAGGGGAATAAATATGTATCATAGATAATATGGTTTATGTTCTTACCTCATTTTTTCTTTATAGATAACTGAAGGTTAGGTACATGTGCTTTTCCCTCCACATGTTAACACATCCCTCCTCCTTCTTGCTGGGTGATTATTTCGGCTAAGTAATTTATTGTATCTTTAACTGCCCATATCCTTTAGATGTTGGCTCTGTCAGTACAAGAACTGTTAGTGTCAAGGAGTTGTAGTAGGAAGGTCAGTATTGTTTCTGTTGATAATCTTTCCAATTGTATCTTTACACATATTTTTAGTAATATCTTGCGACACTTAAATAAAGACATTATTTTTCTCTTAAAAATATATTTAAAGTGTATTTAGGCTTTTGGACAAGTAGTCTCTCTATTATATTCTTATCAAGGATCTTTTACAAAATGCTCTGATTAAGCAAGTGTTAAGTTCAAATGATTCTATATAATAGAAATCTTAACAAGCTTTAAGATTATAAAATATAATATGGGAAAGAAAAATCTACCTATTTCAGAGTCAATTCACAATCATAAAATGTAAATCAGAGAGGGAGAGGAACCATAACAGACTCTTAACTCTAGGAAACAAACTGATGAAGATTGCTGGAGGGGAGGGGGGATTTAGGAGATGGGGTAACTGGGTGATGGGTATTAAGGAGGGCGTGTGATATGATGAGCACTGGGTGTTATATAAGACTGATGAATCACTAAACTCTACCTTTGAAAGTAATAATACACTACATGTTAATCAATTGAATTTAAATAAAATAAAATTTTTTAAAAAATCATAAAATGTACATGAGGGAAAAGAATCCTATCAATCACATATCTTTGAAGAAAGTTAAGCTTGTCATAATAATCTCAATCAGCCTCCATACATACATATTGAAAAGAGTTACATGATCCCAAGGTATATATGTTCATTAGCAGGTACAATATTCTAAGAGCAATTAGAGAAGAATAAATACAAACCAAATATGTCATTAACATTAAGTGAACAAAAATATTTTTGGGTTTAAGAATCTCAACTTTCTCCTTTACTTTCAAGGGCTAACATTTTAGAACATTAACTACATGTTTTAGAGTAAGAAATATTCTTTAATTTAAATCTATAATTTATTGACATTTCAGCCTTGCTTATATTTTCCAATTTCTTCATCTATAAATAAAGAACATAAAATATTAATTTAAAAGATTTTTTTTTCTGGAGTCATTTAAGTTGTGTGGTATTATGATTTAAGATCTGTACTTGCTCTACTTGTAGGAACAAAAAACTATGCCAAATGATTTAGCTGAATTTGGTTGGGGACAACAACGTAGCCAAAAACTTATGCTTTTACTTATTATGAGAAGTTTTCATACTGAATTATATAATTTTTGGAAAACAAATTTATCCATCCAATTCTCAAAAAATTGAAACTCTGACACCCAACGCAACTGACAAGAAATAGTCACACTTAGTTTGGAACAAAACATGGTATTTAAACTGTTGTGAGGGTTTACTGGCTTCAATTAAGTAAGTGCTGAATATTTTGAGCAACTCAGTTATTGATGATCTCAGTTATTTTGCATGTAAAGCTATTAAGCATGTACAGATTATGGTTATTTTTATTTGTCAACTTGGCTGGGTCACAGGATGCCGATATAGCTGGGTAGACATTATTTCTGAGTGTGTTTGTGAGGGTGTTTCTGAAAGAAATTAGCATTTGGAAATTAGCATTTGAATTAGTGGATTGACTAAAGCAGATGGTTCTTCCCCCCCACTGGGGGCCTGAATAGAACAAAATGATAGAGGAAGATTGAATTAACTCTGCCTGAATGCTTAGACTAAGACACTGATCCTCTGCCCTTGGTGCTCCTGGTTCTCAGGTCTTCAGACCCGGACTAGAATCTGTACCATCAGCTCTGGGCTGTTAGGCCTTCAAACACAGGTTTCCCTCAGTCTCCAGCTTGTAGATGGCAGACTGTGGGACTTTTCTACTCCCATAATCATGTGAGACAAAACCTTATAATATATATATAATATACGTTATGTATTATAAAATATATATTATATTATATATATATATGTATATATAATTGATATATATAAAATTGATTTGGTTTTCCTGGAGAACCTTAACTAAAACACAGACACAGTTTCCATATTTAAGATACCAAAAAAGTATATATATATATTTAAATAATAGGCTTATGTGTAATATTTACTAAGGTTTACATATTCAGTCCCTGTGGAAATATTATTAGATTTTTATTTAGCATACCTAATCTTACTACATGAAATGTGTGTAAAATTTTGAAAACAGAAATTGTAATTATTATTTCATGGATTGACAATAATAGCCAAGATCTGGCAAAGTCAAAAGTCAGGTTGTATCTCTATATCATGAAAATGAATCTGTTTTTACAATCCATATCATATGACAATTAAATCACATTTGATATAACCTTGGAGAATATTAGGTTAATGACAATCACCAGAGTATTCCTTGCATAAAATCCTTGAGATAAACAGCCCTTGAACGGTTACCATCTCTAATATTAAAGCTGCTCATTTTCCTCAAGTAAACCAGAATATGTCACCCCAAAATATGCCCCCTTGACACAAAAATTATTTTAAGCTGAAGCAATTAAGAAACAGAAAAAGTCCCCCTCTTCTGCCTAAAAGCAGAACATAAACTCTCCTTTTACTGGAGATAGACTCTTAGGCCAAAGATGGCACCAGAGGGCTCTGCAAACAAATCCTATTCCATTAGTTCCCTCCCATATATTTACTTTTCCACAGTTTGCCGCACTTGGAAGGCTGGAACTGCTTTCCTTTGTCTGTCATTTCTTTACTAATTTGTGTTTTTTTGTTGAAGATGGTACACAAGCTAAAATTCTAAGCCACAACTTTGAGTTACTTTTTGTTTAGGTTTTTCCCACATGATGTGTGCTATATGCATTACTAAACTGTTTTTATTGTTGTTAATCTTTTTGTTACAGAGCTTCAACTGAAAACCTAAGATGGATAGAGGTCCAGTTTTTGTATATAGAATTAAGTAGGGGACAACGTCCATTTTTACCCATACGAACACCAAACTGAGCCAGCATCATTTGTTGAAACAATCAGCATTTTAATATGGAAAACAAAACATCAAACAAAGGAATGGATATGTAATATCCATGGCTTGGAAGACAAAATATTGTTAAGATGCCAATTAAATTGTCTGTAGATTTGCTGCTATCCCAATCAGAACTTTAAAAATGTGTGTGTGTAAATGAACATATTTTCAAATGTTTATGAAAATGCTGCAAGGAACATAATAGTCAAGAGAATCACAAAGGAGAATTCAGGTTAGAAGATTTACATCTTTGTACATAGAAAATGGTCATTTTGTGTGTGTGTTGCACTTAAATCCAGTGAACCAACTAAATACACTTACTAAATCTCATCAGTTGTTTTTAATGATTAATATGTTTCTACATACTAAAAGACATCATATCAATGAATAATAAAAGTTTTTCTTTTTTAACCTGTAAAATCTCTTTTTATGACTATACTGCATCTGTTGGTGTAACTGAAGGGGTTTGACACTTTGGATGCCTCCAATTGAGCACAACCCAAGGCAGTACTGAAAGCAAACAGTTTTTATTACTTTCTACAAGTAAAAAGACAGTGAAAGAACTCTCAAAGCACTATCTCCCCACAGGGTTAGTACAGGAAGCTTTTATTCAGTGTATTAGGGGGCAGAAACAGGGAGCTTGCATAGGCACTTTTGGTTCAATTACACATGTCAACATGCTAGTACGTACATCATATATTCCAAAAAATGGCAAAAAATTCCATCCACAGGGGGATATCTTAGTATTATAATGAGCTAAAAGTCACTTCAGACAACTCAGGGGGGCTTTTGCACAAGTCCTCAGCTCAAATCCAACTCAAACTGGCTCATGTAGGGGCTATCAGCTGAGACACACCAAGTGAGGGGCAAGAAGGAGAGATAAAGGAAGAGAGAGAGGGAGGAGAGGAGGGGGAGGGGATGGAGGAGGAGTAGGAGAAGAAGGGGAGGAAGAAGAAGAGGAAGAGAAGGAGAAAACTCTTGATCTATTTTTAAATTTTTTTTATAATTATGTTCAATTAGCCAACATATAGTACATCATTAGTTTTTGATGCAGTGTTCAACAATTCATTAGTCGCTTATAACACCCAGTGCTCATCACAACATGTGCCCTTGATCAATTTTAAGGACATTCTCTTTTCCTTTTTATTCCGATTTTGTTGAAAGTTTTTTTTTTTCCCCTATCACGAACATGTATTAAATTTTAGCAAATGCTTTCCCATGTTAAGTTTATGCATTATGTTGGCTGATTTTTAACTTTACAGCGATGCTTGCATTTCCTAAATAAACTCCACTTACTCAGAATGTATATTCATTTTATACAGCATTGGATTCAGCTTGTTATTTTGGTTAGGATTTCTGTGTCTATGCATTTAAGAGGTATTGGCTTACACTTTTCCTTCATTGTAAAGTTCCTGTTAGATATTTTTTTATTATGTTATGTTAATCACCATACATTACATCATTAGTTTTTGACGTAGTGTTCCATGATTCATACGCAAACAATGAATCCTGTTAGATTTTTGTAAAAAGATAATGCAATGGTTTTTAAAGAGCTGGGGAATATGTTTTTTTTCCTTTTTTTCATTTATCTGAATCTTTTAAGATTGGTGCTTCCTACATTAATGTTTGCAAGATTTCATTAGTGACATCAATCTAGTGACACACATCTGATATGTCTTTTTAGTGTTTCAGCTGTACTTTTTGAGTTCTAGATGTGAATTTAATTCTTTTAGAGATTAAAATTCTCTGTTGAAATTTCCCATCTCATCCATTTGTTCATCTTTTTTCTTTGCATTATTTGTCATATTAATTAGTTAATAAAAGTCTTGTCAGCTAACTTCAATATCTTGATTAGCTGTGTTTTTTCTTCTATGGTTTGTTTGAGTTTTTTTCACTTAATTATCAGTAACAGTTTTCTGCCTTTTCATGTATTTATTAACTGTTTTCTCTTATTCTGAACATCTGTATAATAGAATTTGGAGGACTTCAGGGAGGGAGGAACCCCTTTCAGGGAGGGAGGTTGGATGAGGGCTGATCACATTAATCCCTTAAGAACTGAGCTGGCACTGGGCTAGGCTATGGCTTCAGCGTTACTATATATATCTCTGATTCTTGTGCACTGATACCCCCTCTCAGTCTCTTTCTCTTGTTCTCTCTCTCCTCCCCTTCAGCCCTGAAGGACTGAAAAATTTGGTTCTGTCTTTCAGAATTTTTGTGCTTAGTTCTTATTCTCTGCCTCATTCAAAATCTGGCAAATAAATTGTTGAGGGAGGCCAGTCCTAATCTTGTAGCACATGCTTGCCTCTAGCAGATTTTCATCTCTACCCTGGTGAAATGCTGGGAAACATCACTGAACATTCTCCTGAGGCTTCCCACCCAACCCCCAGTCTCCTGCCTCGTCCAAGAATTCAGTAAATAGCCTTTGGGAAAGGCCAGCTATGCATTTTGGACTCTTCTATTTTCCCACTTTTAATGACTACCCCATAAAAATTTGAAAGTTCTGCTGGTTTATCTTCTCTACAGTAGAGACCTTTTGCACTGACCATGTTCAGCATTAAGAAACATCTCCAGGGAAGTAAAAGATCAAAAATCCTCAGCTCACCCTGGAAGGATTCATTCATTTCTGGAATTTTAATTACTTTTTTATTGTTTCAACCACTCACTGTTCCTTTTATTTACTAGTTTTGCAATATAGGTATTTTTATTTATCTGATATATGTAATTTTATCTACAAAACAAATGAAGACCTTTACAGTAAAGTAGACCTTTTTATGTAATTAGACATTTACAAATATGTGATGAGAAATACTATATTATCATTCAAAATATAAACAAACTTTCCTTAAAATTACATTTCGCTGCTCTAAAGATTATTTATTTACACGTGCTATACTTCCAGTGGATGACAAAATATTATTCTACAGCAGGGATCAGCAAATTTTTCTGTAAAAAGAATAAACAGCCATTCTAACAACTTAATACTGATAAATAGCCACAAACAATGCAAAAATAATAGGCATGACTATATTCACCAAAAACTGTATTTATGAAAACAAATGACGGATCAGATATGAACTGCTGGTTGTATTTTTCTTCCATCTATTCCCCAGCATGAAAAAGTTCCAAAAGGTTTACTTTCTAAAAATCTACTAGCTTCTAGTGTCTGCTCCAAATGTAAAGATCTTAGAAGTCATAACTTCTGTCCTTACTAGAAAAAACCTGGACAAACTGCAAATCAGTGACTTTTCTTGGACTCATCAGAAAACTGAAGTCAAAAGGAAAACTTCCACCCTGAAACCTGTGGACGGACAGGTGCATCAACACAGATACAGCAACTAAGATCTGGAGCTGGAGCCATAAAGTAAAAGGAGCAATTAAATAACAATTTCGATAAACTGATGGAGATTGCGCATGAACTGTCATGAGAATGAGAAATTCCTATGGACCCCAGTTCTTGGAGGTTCCCTTCAAGAACCTCACCAGGTTCTCACAGTGAAGATCGGAGAAAGATTCCATCATGACTTTGGCAGAGGTTGGAGAAGAATAACAACCACTGTGCAACATGACCAGAGCCTTCATCTTAAGAAAGGCTACTCTTCAGGAAAGAAGGTCTTGCCAGACTATAATTATAAAACAAATTCCTTTCCAAGTCAATATCCTCCAACTTTCCTATTGTATCCCAGGGAGGAAAAAAAGCATAGTCAACATGAGACAAAGGCTTTGGAAACTATATTGAAAACATTGCAACAAGTACTAAGAAGAAAAATCTCATTATCATATCAATAGATAGATGCAGAAAGATAATTTGACAGAAACCCAATGTTCACTCATAATAAAAACTCAGAAAACTAGCAATAGAGGGCAACTTCCTCAACTTGATAAAAAAAATCTACAAAACACCTTTTGTTAACATCATATTTAACAGTAAGTCACTTTAAAATTTCCCCCCAAAGATCAAGAAAAATACAATATCTCACCACCTTTTATTCAACATCATAGTGGATGCTCTAGCCGGTTCAAAATACAGGGAAAAAGGGTACTTGGACTGAAAATGAAGAAATAAAATTCCCTTTACTTATTGATGACATAATTATCTATTAAAAAAAAAAACAAAGAAACTACAAAAAAAAAAACCTGCTGGGATTAATAAGTATAGCAATATTATGAGATATAAATTAATATGCAAAAATCAATTGCCTTCCTATATACCAGTCATGAACAACTGAAATTTGTTAAAGAGAAACATCATCTACAATAGCAGCACAAAAATGAAGTACTAAATATATACACACACACGTGCAAAAGAAAAGATCTAAATAAATAGATTTGTTTATATGTCTTTGTTGTTGGTTTTCAGCATTTTTACTCTATCATGCCTTGGTGTGATTTTATTGAATTCAACTTGCTTGGATTCAATAGCACCTCACAACTTTGTACATTTTCTCTTCATTCCATGCACTTCAATTTAAATGTCTATTTTATATATGCATGATTATATATATATCCATGCACTTCAATTAAGTGTATATATAATGAATTCTCACCCATTAATGATTTTTTTTAGTTTTTCCTCATTTCCCCCACTGTGCTATAATATGGATATTTTCTTCATATATGGATTGTATTACATAATACCCATTTTATTATGTGGACTCTAAATGTCCAAATATCCAAATATATATTCTTGAATGTAATAGTTTTTCAGCAATTTAAAAAGTTGACATATAATTGAGATATAACATTGTGTATGTTTCCAGTGTATAATGCATCAGTTTGATACATTTATATATTGCAATATAATTACCACCACCAGAGTGTTAGCTAACACCTCTATCACGTCTTATGATTATTTCTTTTTTGTGGTAAGAACATTTAAGATCTAGACTCTTGGCAGCTTTGAAGTACATAATATAGTATTCTTGAACATAATCACAATGCTATGCATTAGGTCTGCAGAACTTACTCATCTTTTAACTAGAAGTTTGTACTCTGACCCACATCTCCTCAATTCCCCTACCTCACCGCCAGACCTTGGTAATAACAATTCTACTCCATTTCTGTAAGTTGGCTTTTTTAGATCCCACCTATAAGTGATATCATACAGTATTTGTCTTTCTCTCTATATTATCTTGCTTAGCATAATGCCCTTATTACGTTCATGGATAATCCATCCATTTTGTTACAAATGGTGGTATTTCCTGCTTTCTCTTTGCTGAGTAACATTCTCAGTAATTTAAATAATTAGATTACTCCTCAGACTAATCTGTTGTGCTTTATTTTTTCTTGGTTCATGGTCATTTATTTTCGTTTCTCTGCATGGCTATTCTTTTTAATAGAATCTAGAAATTGTGAAGTAGAATAATGTAGAGTTTGGGTAATATCTTCTTCTGAAATAGGTTGACCATCTTCTTGGCTAGGGAGGTCTAATGGGGATTAATCTCTTTAATCAGACACTGAGCAGACTCCAAGTCTACTTGCAATGATTCTAAGGAGCCCTCCAGTGTTTTAAACTGAGAGCCTCTGGTGAATGATTACTTCCAGATGTGATCTTTGCCTCTTCAGAATTAGAAGACTCTGAACAACACTGATTTTATATACCCTCTTAGCATTCTACTCCAGGCTGACTTAGAATATAGGAAGATGTCCTGAGGAGAATAGTTGGCTGAGTGGGCGATTCACATCTTCCCCCTTTTCTTCTTATCCGAATCTTAGTGCCTCGAGAATATGATTTCAGTCCCTCCGGCCTGCAAGAGACTGCCTAATTATCTGTTCACATTTCTACTTCTTAGGGTTATCCTAAGTATGGATTCTCTGGAAAGTTCATTTACTTCGTATCTAAATGCCATGAACAAATAAGCAGTTGTAAATTATTGATTCCTCTTTCTGGAATTTTGTTCCCTCAAGTCCTGATCACTTTAGCAATTCTCTTCAAAGCTGATAGATACAGAAATGGATATAAATATAGATCTACAGATACAGATAGATATAGCTGTTTGTATTTTATCAGGCTTTCCTACTTCTCATTGAGATTAATAATAATCTGCCTCAAACTACTACATCAAATCCATAAGCAAATAGTCTTGAATGATAGTTTTAAAAAGAAAAAAAGTGATCAGAAACAATTTGAAAGTGTTATTTTATGCTTTAATAATCTATTCAGGATAAATAATGAAGATTGAACTCAATTTATTCATTTACCTTAAATTACTTTCATCTGTTCCAAAATGTATACTTGGTAGGCAAGAGGAAATTTCACACGAAGATTAAAGAAACAAAGAAATAAATTTAACAGAAAGTATCAGCTAGGGGAATTAAATGTAGTAGTGGGAAAGACTAGGAAATAAGATAACCATTTCTGACAAAACAAAACAAAACAAAACAAAACTTCTCACATTTGGTCTTTAGACATTATTAGTTAAAAAAATGAATAAATGAAGCAAATTGCCATATGACAGATATTTTGTTCTATTTTTTTTTTAAAGATTTTATTTATTTATTTGACAGGGAGAGACACAGCGATAGAGGGAACACAAGCAGGGGGAGTGGGAGAGAGAGAAGCAGGCTTCCCGCGGAGCAGGGAGCCCGATGCGGGGCTCAATCCCAGGACTCTGGGACCATGACCTGAGCCGAAGGCAGACGCTTAAAGACTGAGCCACCCAGGCGCCACCGATTTTGTTCTATTTTTAATATATGGTAGTACATATAATAGTCCACACTTTTCTAAATGATCTTGCCCTCAGAGAATATAAATATTTTTATTTCTTTTTATCTCTCAGTCATGGGAGAGTAAAGTATCATTCATTAACATATCATTTCAATATCCTAAACAATAATTGAGAGAAACTGAAAAAACTCTATTTTAGAAAGGATCCTCTCTGCTGTTTTTCTGCTAGGCTCTATTTACTCATGTTCTGTATTTCACCTTGCATCTGAGTCAACCAAAGAAGCTATGTTCCCACTCCAAGGGAGAAGGAAGAAAGTTAATAATTCTCTGAGTTTTGTCCTAGCTCCAAGAAGAATCAGATCCTGAGCATGTTTTAGGACAATAGCTTTGAAACCTTGGTTGACACTTGTATCAATAGCCCCTACCTTTGGTAACTTATGGAATAACACTTATTGTTCATTTGTCACTTGCCTTTGATTGGACCCTACCCTGGATTCCTAAGGGAACAAGAACTCTGGACCCATTTCCAGTATAAACCCTTCACCCCAAGTGATGAAGAGATTCACTTCTTCTTTTCTGAAGCTGCCAGACATTCTGTCTGCTATGCTCTTATCATTTACGCTATTCAATAAATTCTGCTCGCACTTCCTCCTGGCTTGCATTTTATTTCTATCCTGCATGAAGCCGTTGATCCTCTTGGCTGGTCAAACGTCCTTGGACCTAGCCTGCTTACGTCAATATGATTGAGTAAGACAGAATTTTTAATAATTTTCATAGAATTATGACTAGCTAAAACTGGATGAGAAATACCAACCACAAAAAATGAGCTCAGTTTGAGAAATGGGTACACTTTGTTCCTGTCTTTGATATATTTGGGTGCATAGAAGAGGAAATTAACTTGATGAGAAACAAAATTAATTCAGGATCTAGTGATAAAGCTAAGTACATAGTGTTTAAGCCAATGCCACAACAAAAAAGATAAGGATGAGGTGCTTGAAGTATGCAAAATATATGTGGGCAAGACACAGAAATCATAATTTATATAGTTCTATAAATGACTGATACTTAAAACAACAGATGCATATAATTAGATCTAGTTTTACAACCAGTAGCAATGGGAATAATAATATATATTTCACTGTTTTATGGAACTTAAAAGAAATAACAAATCTGTACGTACTTCATAGAGACCCTGTAATATATTCACTACAAATATTATTTTTTCCAAGTATCTTACATAAAATTTTGAAACTATTCTGAAAAGAGAATAATGTATGTTAAAATGATCAGAATATGAGAATTATGAAATATTCAAAATTCTGATCAAGGTGCATGGTAGTTTATCTCAACAATGCACAGCATGGCTTGGTAACAGACAAGGAGATAAAGATTAATTTTATGAAAGATTTAGGTTGCATCTGAAATTATTTAAAACAAACTCCAGCAGCTCAAGCCACAGGAGGATCAATTCTGCATGGATTTTTTTTTTTACAGCTAATAAATTGGCCTTGTTTATTATTTATAGACAGAAACCTGACACAAGGCAAAATCAGGAAAATTGAAGAAACTGGGTCAATTTTACATTACAATCCCTTGGAAAATGAGGTAATTTTGAAGAAAATAAAAACCTACAATTTTTTCCTACAGGGCTGTGTTAACTGAGTATACTACTAAAAAGAAATACATAAAAACACAAATGTCCTTGCATACTTGTTTTTTTTCTATTTGCTATAAGTGAAGTTTTTGATGAAATGTAATGGGTAAATGGAATAACAAGACAGTGTAGGAACATTTGGTGAGTGCCAGCAGGGCACCCAATCCTTTCCTTAAATTTTCTAATGCATTTAGAGCAGGTTATCTTTTGTTATGGTCCAAGCATTCCTTAGACTGTTAGAATATGTCTATGACAGTAGAAACCTCTGGCTTTTCTGTATCTTGGCCTAATACCACATATATACCTAAGGGTATCTTATCTGTACACTGTAATACAAATTCTTTCTTATTTTGCATTCTTTATAAAAGTGTATATAATTTACAAATAAATGTACATATATATGGGGTATGTTCTCATAATTTCTTGGTGGATAGGAGAGTACAAGCTTTACCACTAGGAAGCAGGGTGGTAAGGCAGTGGCGGCAGGTGAATGAACATCACTGTATTTCACTGCTAGGTGTCTGTGCTCAGGATTCACACCACTAGGAAAGAACTCTTGATTACATGTCAATTACTAAGATGGGAAACTGGCAACATACGGGGTTTTCTGACACTAGAAAGAAAAGAAATTCACTAAGCAAAAAAATAGCTACTAAAAGGAGATAATTTACAGTGAAACAATGAGTTGCCATGCACCAATTAGTATTCCATGAGAAGGGCTAAATTAGTAAAAATGCTAGTAGAAACAAAAGACATATATTTATAATTGGAGACTAACGTAACTCAATAAGAGATAAAAAAAAAAAAGCAAGAATATATGGTTAGTAAACAGAGTACATACTTTTTTTTTTTGCCATTGCCTGTGACATTACATAAGTAAATAAATGAAAGGGACGCAGAAATATCTAACTCAATTTTACCAATATTTATTGGGTAAGTTTTATATACCAGGCACTCTGTTAAGTAAAGGTAATATAATGCTGAATAAGACACTTGTTAATAACTGGCAGGAGGCTGGCATTATGTGTGTGTGTGTGCGCACGTGTGTGTGTGTACATACATATATACACACACTCCAACATACTCTCTCTCTCTCCATATATATATACGTGTCTTTATTTTTGTGTATTAGTTATCCTTGGAAATTTGTAGATACAAACATGAGATCGGTCTACAGACATCCTGTTGCCATTGCAATGTCACTTAGTCACAACATTATCTATGGCATCATGGAAAATAAATTCATTCCTCCTCATGCTATACATTCTTTCAGGCTCGATATCCTATCATCCTTACTTAGCATTTTTAACTCACAAACTTGATTTTGTGGCACCCTAGTGGTATCCTTGGCAGGTGGATGGAATTTGGCGACTTGCACATTGGCTCTTAAGGTCTCACTTATTAAGTGTTTTGAAGTGCTTGAAACAATTAGACATATTACATTTGTAATTATAATCTGAAGTGTCATGAGGATTTAATGAAGTTTATAAATGGTGTTAGATGGTTAGGAAAATTTAATCTATCAAAATTAAAAGTTAATTGGGCATAAACCAGAGAACAAGGAAGGAAAGACTTTAAGTGTTTTTAATTCTAGCAAAAAAACTTATTTCTTTGAAGACCTGTTTTAGACCCAACCAGGTGATTGGACTCTCAAGCGACTTGCAGCAAGTAGGAAGGGCATTGGCTTGCATCCGGGATGCCCTAAGCACAGTGCTGCAGTATGAAGAGGATGTGCTATCTGGAAAGGTGTCAGCTGATAACACTGTGGGCCGCTTCTGGATGAGTCTGGTTAACCAAGTACCCAAGATGGTTCCCCATGACTTTGAGACCATGCTCAAGAGCAACATCAATGACCCACTGATGGTGACCTACCTGGCCAATCTCATGCAGTCATAGACTGCCCTTAATGAGAAACTTGTAAACCTGTGAATGGGCCCCAAGCAGAACTCCTGCCAGTCTGGGCTCCCCTAGGACTCAGAATGGTGTGAAGTAGAATGGTTTACTAGTGATTTGAGTCACACTGACTCAGTCAACTGCTTGCAACTCTGAATAAACATAGTCTACCTTCTGTAAATGAATGAATGAATGAATAATAAATAAAATGAGATTTGTATGTTAAGTATAAGGCTTAAGAAATATCTATTAATTGGGGAGCCTGGGTGGCTCAGTTGGTTAAGCGACTGCCTTCGGCTCAAGACATGATTCCGGAGTCCCGGGATCGAGTCCCGCATCGGGCTCCCTGCTCAGCGAGGAACCTGCTTCTCCCTCTTACCCTCCCCCACTCATATACTCTCTCTCTCTCTCTCTCTCATTCTCACTCTCTCAAATAAATAAATAAATCTTTAAAAAAAAAGAAATATCTATTAATTGTAACCATGAGAAATTAAATATTAAATTACAAGTAAGCAGAAACATTATTTTCCTTATGTAATAAGCCTCATAGACTTTTTTTTTTTATATGTTTGCACAAGTATCTCTGAACTCCAGGGCGGGGGAGCATTTGGAGAAGAATGTGAGAATATCTTTATATCCAAGAAATAATAGTGCAACTGAGCTAGAAATGTATATAAAACAGCAGTCTTTCTATTGCTTTGTCCCCACACTGAAGTCACATTCGGTATATGGTCATATACCTCAAAACAGATATTGAGACATTACTAAAAATCTCACAGGGACACAGAATAGAGTATTCTAACAGCATACACCAAAGCAGAAATTCAATATACTACCCATTAAATATCTTTTTAAAATCTCAATGTCTTATTTTTTCCAACCCATAACATTTCTTCTCTCTTTCCAACAGACTATAAATTTTCACTCTTATCAGGAAAATGTAATGTTCTCCTTTGTTTAAGATAATCTCTCTCTCTCAAAACTAAAGCCAGTACCCAACAAGACACTGAATAACTATTTTTTATTAAACATGGCCTTAGGAGAGACTTGTCCCCATGTCATTATGCTGATCAAAGCATTTACCTTATAAAACACATTCCCTGTGAGGAAGGAGGATTCAGCAGCTGATAAAAGATAATTTTTCTATATCAGGAGAGTTTGAGTACCCACCTCCGTAGAGTGATAGGCCTCAATGTTAAGCTTTGATAAGAAATTTTTAACAAATATTTGCTTTCATGCCAAATATAAATCTAGAATGCTTTGAATTAGTTCTATGAAATGCATATTAAGTTAACAGTAGCTATTAAATACCACATTAGTTGAAGATAGGAGCTGATAAGGAATCTGGAGATTATTGATGAAATTCAGAATACTGCTGTTAAGAGAGACTACGAACTGTAGCCATAAATAAAAATAAAATTTGTTCACCACCTACAGATGATCTGAAACATATTTCTATAAAAAGTGAATGGTATGAAGTCTAAATGAAGTATCACTGGTCAGAAAAAATAACTGTAGTACAGGTTTTGGGTTGTAGATTAGTCAGAAATTCAAAGTTACATGTACCCAAATTATATCATATGATGAAAAAGTGCTTATGAAGATAAGACACTAATATATGTGGTATGATAACACTATCCATTTACCTATACACTTCTCTAGTATCCAAAAGTATTTGTAAAAGCATTTACAAATTGTTTATAGTTTATTTATAGCTTATAAACACATCTATATGTGCATATTGAAACATTGTATATGTAACAAATTAAAAATAAATACATGACAAAAACAGGATGAAGGGAAAGTGAGAGAAAGTAATACACAGAAAATGTAAAACCATAAAAGGCATGCAAATTCTATCATCTAATGAAAGTGAAATAAGAATGATTTGGATAAAACATTTTCCTTGCCCTTAATTCTTATAGTTCATTCCAGGGCAAACTAGAACATGAAGCACACCTTAATGAATCATTTGCATAAATACAATTAGAGCAAGTCATATGAATGGACTTTATAAAGGCACAAATAATGTCATCCAAATATTCAACTCATTGATGGTACAGCTTGATACAGGGTTAATATTTAGTGTCAGGAAAAAAGGAGTAAACTGTGTGTACAACGCTGTTTAAAATAAACTCACATTATGTCTCCTAAATAATAAAAAAAAAATTAATAAATTAAAGGCAATAAACTAGACTTTTTTTTTTTTAAGATTTTATTTATTTATTTAACAGAGACAGAGATAGCGAGAGCAGGAACACAAGCAGCGGGAGTGGGAGAGGGAGAAGCAGGCTTCCCCTTGAGGAGGGAGCCCGATATGGGACTCGATCCCAGGACCTGGGATTATGACCTGAGCCAAAGGCAGATGCTTAACGACTGAGCTACCCAGGCGCCCTAAACTAGACTTTTGATGGCAATGTGTTTGAGTATTTAGATGAATGCATAATGAGTGTCTCCTCTGAGTTTGTAACCATATGGTGTAACTGAGATAAAGCAAGTATCTTTATGAAATAATTTGCTATCCTTGAGTATACATCATAAAACACCAGATGTATTGATAATTTATAAAAATGATTTTTTGAATAATTAATGCAGAATTTTTATGGCAGTAATAGATAGTTTAGCTACTTGTAAATTAGACCTCTCAGATCTTATCATTTGTGTTAAGCATATTAGGTAGCAGAGAGTGGTACATAGAAACCCAGCTGAGAGGCTATCACCCTAGTCTCAACACTTACTAGCAAAATGACTTTTTTTTTTTTTAAGATTTTACTTATTTATTTGACAGAGAGAGACACGGTTAGAGAGGGAACACAAGCAGGGGGGCAGTGAGAGAGGGAGAAGCAGGCTTTCCGTGGAGCAGGGAGCCCGATGCGGGGCTCGATCCCAGGACCCTGGGATCATGACCTGAGCCAAAGGCAGACGTTTAATGACTAACCCACCCAGGCGCTCCACAAAATGACTTTCTAAAACATGAATTGCTCTCAATGTCTTAGTTCCTTTATTTTTAAAAGCCTTATAACAAATAGAAGGTTTATTACAGTGATTAAGTCAATCAGTGTTTGTAAAGCTAGTGGATTAGGATGTAATATATAATAAGCAGTTTGTTAATGTTAGTTATTATCTAAAGATGAAATTAAATTAATGAAGAATATGCTTATTTTATCCCCAAAGTATCTTCATTATTTTCATGAAATAAATTTTATTTTTATACTAAGTTAATAATAAAGGAACAAAGTATAAAAAAAAGTGCATCTTAACAACATCTTTAAGGGCACATACAAATTAGTCCTATTTTAAAAAAATATTTTTGACTAATATCCATTAAACCTGATTAATGGTTATAGCTGAAAAACAGAATTGGAATGGGTTCAGGGATACTAGTTTTTTTCACCTCCTAACATGTAATTCAAAAAAGCATTTTAGGGCGCCTGGGTGGCTCAGTTGGTTAAGCGACTGCCTTCGGCTCAGGTCATGATCCTGGAGTCCCTGGATCAAGTCCCGCATCGGGCTCCCTGCTCGGCGGGGAGTCTGCTTCTCCCTCTGACCCTCCCCCTTCTCATGTACTCTCTCTCTCTCATTCTCTCTCTCTCAAATAAAAATAAATAAATAAATCTTTAAAAAAAAAAAAAAAAAGGATTTTATTTTTCATTATTTTTAACTTATATTTTGTGTCTTTTCCTACATTTTTCTTTGTCAAAACTGTAATATACACTTGTGTGTGTATGTGTGTGTGTGTGTGTGTGTGTTTGGAGAGAAAGAGAGAAAGAAAGCAAGAGAGAAAGAATATCAAATCTTGTGCTAGATATTAGGAAAACTGTAATTAAAGAGAGACCGTATCAATTGTCCTATCTTGAAGTCATAAAAACCCAATTATGTAGAACTGAGATGCTTTGTAGCAATTTTCTTTCTCTCCAAACACACACACACACATACACACACACACACAAATTAGGTAGTTCTATTTGGGTTTACAGACATGTTTCCTTTATTCTATTAACATGTCTTTATTTGCTAAACTCAGGAATTTTTGCCAGGGGTTTACCTCAATATTCTTTTAGAGGTATGGCTCGATAATCTGAGGAAGTATCAGAAGAAATGTTTTACTGGCTGATAATGTGTTCAGATGCTGCTTTCCCACAGACAGCACTGAATATATAATCTGGTTTCAATCACTGGGGCAGCATCAGCATGGAATCATTCCCGAAGGAAGTTTGCATTCCTTTCTGTCCCTGAAAGCATATTGCATAGGTGGGCTGAATAATGTTTATCTCCAAGGAAGCTCACAATTAAAATGATTAAGTGACATGCTCAAGAAGATTGGAGTCAGGAAGAGAATGCAGATATTCTGAAATCTAGTTTCGTATTGAAGGTCAATTTGTCATGAAGGCTGTTTCTATGCAAGTGAGGAACAGTTATCTTCTCATTCATAGTTTCAGGGGTTCTGAGTATTAGCAGGAAAGCTACAGCCCCAAAATGGAATCGCTTATGTCACTTAATGCCCCACATCAGCAAACTAAGACTTAATACCTGACCTAAATGCACTTTCAACAGCCTTCCACCCATGAATGTCTTCTTTAACCTAGTCAGCACTAGGAAATTTACTGGTAGACCCTTTCTGGTCCCCTTAGGAAGGTGACCTTGCCTAAGACAACGCATTCTTTGCTAATAATTTCCTTTTCTTCTCTGTCTTTAAAACCCTTTTTCTTTCTGCAGCTTGATGGAGCTCCTTTCGATTTGCAAGATGGGATGCTACCCAATTCATGAATCATTTATTAAAGCCAATTTGATCTCTTAAGTTAATTTACATTTTGTGTTGTTTAATAGATTTAGTGGCAGAGGCATAACTGAAGGAGAGGCTTCAGAGACAGTGAGAAACACAGGCATGGTTCCTGCAAAGCCCTTTCAGAGTTCACTGTTTTTCTGCCATTTCCGAAGTCTGTGGGTAAGTTCCTTCCCTGTTTTGAGCTCTGCTTTCTTTGTGTTGAGCTACAGATCTAAGATCTAATTGGCTTTCCAGTCTAAGGTTAATAGATCAGTCTAGGATGACAGACTTCTAATAGAGTGCCAGTCAGCCTTTGGTTCAGTCTGTAATTCCACATTGGAATCCCTTCCTAAGTTCCAGTCCACAGTCCCCATTTTTAGGATTTGCTGGCTTGGTCCTTTCCTCAGGTCCATTCTGCCATCTCCAATGGAGCCTGCTGTTCCGTCCACACTGGGGACTGTTGATGGTGCATGCAGGGCGTTCTGTTGGCCTTCTGTCTGCAGTAATTTCTAAACCCTGGACCTTGGTTCTGTCCTCAGATTCTATGCTGGGAATCTCTGGTGGCAGTTGCAATTCCCCATTTATTCTGAATTAGTCCACAGTCCCCATTCTTTGAGGTCTGCTAGTTCAATCCTTTCCCCAATCCCTAGTTCTTTGGTTACTGCTACTGTCCACAGTTCTGTTTCCTTAGTTACTGTTGGTTTCAGTTAATGTGCACATGAGGTAAAGGCTAATTGCTTACTAATGGGGATCTCAAAGGCCAAAAAGCTGCAAAAATTGGTGGGTATAGGTTGAACATTTAAAAGCTGTCAGAGTTCTATTAATACCTAACCCAAAAACTTCTATGTTCGGAAAAGCTGGTCAAGGACTGGGTAAGACTGACACTAAGTCACCCACCAACCTCAAGAAAACTTCAGTTAATAAGGTACACTGTGAAACACCACACAATCCCAACTCTGCAGCACATCTCTCTTAAGTATCAATCTGGCTCCAAAAAACCTGAAGGCTTAGCTAAAAACAACAACAAAAAATAAATAATAATAAAGATGGGAACCTTAATTTCTAGAGTCAAGCACATCACCTTCCAATACACATGCTTATTTAATATCTAAGAACTATGGTCTCAGAAGCAATAAGTAACTACAGAAATGGCATGATCTTATTAAGCTTGTTTTGTGTCCTAAAAGAATTTTGGATTGATAACCGACACATTGAGGGCCCCAAAATAAGGCAGGACAGAAATAGGAGTTGCAACCCATCGGTGGCTTTATATGGCTGGACAGAAATGTGAGTTAAACTCTGTAGCCAGGGTTCTACCAAACTGCTCCAGCCCTCAGTGGAATTATAACCTAAAATTACAATGGTCATTATGAGGAACGTTCCAATTAGATAGGATCACTTAAGAAGTGCACTTAAAAGAAAGATTTCAAAATTCCAAAAATAGCTTCATTAAAAGTTTTGTTGCAAAAAGCTGATAAAAAATTAAAAAGACACAAAAGTTACCTAATACAAAAGACTACAAGATTGATGCAAGTTTTACTGCTTCCCTCTATCCCCCTTTATTTAAATACTCATTCTACTTCTCTTCTATCTGAATTGCTTTTATATGACTGTAAACAAAAGTCCAGATACTCGGGTCTTTTCTGGTGAACCACTATAGTACTCCTTAAAACAGCCAAGGGAAAACTAAAATTTAAAAACAAAACAAAAAACTTGCTGAATTCTAGGGAATATCAGAACAACACTCCATATTAAACCCCACTCAAGACCTCCAGATGGGATCCTAGGAAAACTGGTATAAGCTGGCTAAGTCCTTCTCTAAGCTAAATGTACCCTAGGGAAAGAAAAACATTCTAACATAGGTGGATGGGTATGTTAGTCCTTCAACATCCAGGCTACAATCCTACAATTTGAGGAATTAAAAGCAACTGTCCTCATCTTAAAAATCTTTACAAAACTAGAAATGCAGCTCTAGAGGCAATTCAAAGTTTATCTATTGCTTTTACCAATCCCCAAACCTCCCCTATTTATCTCAAAAATATTATAAATTATTGGCCTTAGGAAACCAAAGTCCTTCTTGGAGGAACTTGCATTCTTTCCCTGTGCCTTTGAGATAAAAAGATTTGAGATTGGGGCACCTGGGTGGCTCAGTCGGTTAAGCCACTGCCTTCGGCTCAGGTCATGATCCCAGGGTCCTGGGATCAAGCCCTACATAGGGCTCCCTGCTCAGCAGGAGCCTGCTTCTCCCTCTGCCTCTGCCTGTCTCTCTGCCTACTTGTTCTCTCTCTCTCTGTCAAATAAATAAATAAAATCTTTAAAAAAAAAATTGAGATTAAAAGTACAAACCTCAGGGAGGTACCTCTTATCAGAAGTAGAACTAAAGGGGTAAAGGTCATTTGAAACTTAGACAAATAAAAATCCTGCGTCTTCTCCACAAATATTAGTAGAATAAAATTTAGCCATCTGTGCAGGTAACCTTAACTTATTCTATCTGCAAAAAAAAAAAAAAAAAGTTTGGATCCAACTCTTCTTTTATAAACTAGTGAGTTTTGCATTATCTTACCTGTCTCATGATTAAAAATTTTAAAACACTATCTATAAGATCTCTGTTTATGTATTTATTTGAGCCTATATAGAAGTGTGGCGTTTTCTTCTGACAAATGGTATTTCTTAAAAAAAAAATTTAATTGGTTTAAAAAATAGCTGCTTGAAAATTTTGTCAATATTGTAGGGTACTCTGTCATGAAAGCTGTTTCTGTGTGAGAAACAGTTATTTTCTCATTCATGTTTTCAGGGATTGTGAGTGTTAAAAAGAAACCACAGGCCCAAAATAAAATCACTTATGTCACTTAAGGTCCCACATCAGCAAACTAAGACTTAATACCTAACTTACTAACTGCAGTTTCAACCCCCTTCCACCCATGAATGTCTTTGTTAACCAGTCAACATGGAATTTCCTGGTCAGCACCAGCAAATTTACTGGTAGACCCCTTTTAGTCCCTTTAGGAAGGTGACCTTGCCTAAGACAATGCATTCTTTGCTAATAATTTCCTCCTTTCTGTTTCCTCACTGTCTTTAAAAACCTTTTCTTTTCTGCAGCTTGATGGAACTCCTGTCTATTTGCAAGATGGGATGATGGCCAATTCATAAATCATTCAGTAAAGCCAATTTGATCTTTAAATTACTTAGCTGGATTTTTGTTGTTTAACAGGAGTAAAGTGTTTGAACTAGAAGAAATACACATAGCTTATACATGTGTTTTGGTTTTGGTTTTGGGTTTTTTGGGCAAGAATTTCTCTTTATCTAGACCTTTGATAAAGAATATTCTCACTTGTATAAATCATTTTCTGTCAAGTTCTTATAGCCAAACTGAAAAACTAGAATAAGAAAAAAGCAACTTATTATTTAAAGAAAACTCTTTTGGAGATTTTGCTATGTTTTGAAATAAAATATTATGGTAGAATTCATCACTTAGAGAAAACAGATTTTACACTTTTAATAAAGTTTTTATTCATAATTAGTTTCCACTTGTTCAAATGTGTTGGACAATAACAAGAAAAGATAGATGTTTGTTCAGAGATTCATGTAGTAATCTTTACAAGGGATGTCAGCCAAACTCAGAACTTTCCAATATTTTGACAAGCAAAGACTTTGTAAAAGAAATCTAACGCAGAATGAAAACCCACTTCTGGAGAATAATTATTTCTATTCCTTGATTTTACTTTATTGAATGCAGGACAGTAGGAAGGACAATGCATTCTAGAATATTTATTGGAAAGTATCAGAAAGTATTCTATTTTTCCACATTTCAGACAGCAATAATACACATTTAATGTTAGATATTACAAAGATGAATGACAAACACCATGGATTCCAGGTTTTTCATTTATTTATAATGCAGTGCAATTCTCGATCCTCTCAATGTATTTCAACATTCTTTATTTTACATTTGTGTATAGAGAAGGATGATCATTTTCTATGCCCCTATTCTAGTTCTTTATTTACAAAGAAAAAATGCACAGAACTCTATTAGAAAAAATTCAGTATCTAGTTGCTATTGCTTCTGGTGATTTTTATTTATTTTCTTTATGCTGTAACATTGTTCTTCATGAAACCCCAAAGTCTACATACTGAACAGGAAATTATGATTGTCTGATTATTAGTTTTGATATAATATTACATTTCCTTTTTCACTCACTTAACTAGTATATTTCAAAATACTAGCAAATTGGACTTATCATGTGCTATTGTTTATCCTGTTTTAATTTATTACTATACTTCTTTCAAGATATGTGATGTGTCCTATGGTCTTTTATGTAATATTTTCTTTTGAAGTGAGATATTTTGCAATTTTATGCGGCTCACGGTTATAATTATTTTTCAAGTATGAAATGTCTGTAATAGCAACCAATTCTTAGTTGAATTTTAATTTCCCTGGTCTCTCAACAACATATTATCATTAACCCCTACTTTCATTTTCCATTATCTCTCACTAAACCACAGAAATATTTGGCCCACTGGCCAATATTCTTTCTTCAAATGTGCATACAGGCTTAGCTCCTGGAGTGATCAATTAAACAGTAAAATAAGGTCACATTGAAGCTTTCGAATATTTCATTTATGCTCCATTGTTTCTCTATAAAATCCCCAATCCTACAAATTATATAAAGTCTCTACCAAACTCTGGGCCATGTCTCTTCATATACTTGGCGTTGCTCTAGAAATAATTAAATGCTTGCAACTTTCAACAAACAATCCACAACATTTTTGAGAACTTTGCTCTTCCCTCTGTCCTTACTACCTTTCCACACCACTGTGTCACCGTACTGCCAAAGTTAGTGGATATTATTTTCTCAGAAAACATCTTTGTTAGTTGCCAACTGCTGTATAGTAAATCATCCTCAAACGTATTAGGCTAAAACAACCACTATTTATAACTGCTAACAATATAGTGGGTTGGCAGTTTGAGCTTCTGCTAGTCTTCTCTGAAATCACTTGTGAGGATGCCCTCAGGTGGCGCCTTGAGATTTCATCCTGATGGTCCAAAATGCCCTCACTCATATGCTGGAAGTGGCATTGGCTAATGGTTTGAGAAACTCAGTTCTCCTCCATCAGCCTTATATCCTCCAGTAGACTGCACTGCACTTCTTTATGTGGCCACCTCTGGATTGTGCTCCAAGAAGGCAAAAGTGAAAGACACAGAGCTTCTTGAAGCCTAGGCTTTGGACTCATAAAACCTCACCTTTTCCATACACTATTGGTCAAGACAAGTAATAAGGCCAGTACAGAATACAAGGGGTAAGAAATAGTCTCCACCATTTATAAGAGCAGCAGACAAATCACATTGCAAAGAAGTATGCGCAGAAACATTTTTGCAAACGATCCTTACTGTTTCAAGTTCCGTATAGTTTTTTCTTTAATAACTGGAATTTAACATTGCTTCATAACAATTATAAGCACATTTTTCTATATATATTTTGGGGACTCTGATAAGCAGGTTTCAGGAGAAAATATATTTATGCATGATGTAACATATTACAATTATAAATACCCATATACAAAATATGTATATAAATATATATAATATATAAAATATATAAATATACATATAAATTATATAAAAATGTGTAAATATACATGAATATGTATATAAATATATAAAACATATTATAAAAATATGTAATTAAATATACATATATACATATATATCTCTAAATATCTTTTTTTTTCCACTTGAGAGTCTCCAGAGAGAGAAGATTTATTGCAGGATAAATGATATAGAAGCTAAAACACCACAGAACAGATCAATGAAAATAGGAGCTGATTTTTTGAAAAGATCAACAAAACTGATAAACCTCTAGCATGACTCATCAAAAAAAAAAAAGAAAGAGAGAGAGAGAGAGAGGACTCAAATAAACAAAACTACAAATGAAAGAGGAGAAATACCAACACCACAGAAATGCAAACAATTGTAAGAGAATATTATGAAAAATTATATGCCAACATACCAAACAACCTAAAAGAAATAGATAAATTCCTGGAAATACATAACCTGCCAAAACTGAAACAGGAACAAATAAAAAACTTGAACGGACTGATAACCAGCAAAGAAATTGAATCAGTAATAAAAAAACTCCCAATAAAAAAAAGTCCAGGAGCAGATGGCTTCACAGGCAAATTTTTCCAAACTTTTATATAAGATTGAATACTTAATTTTTCTAAACTATTCTGAAATACAGAAGAGAAAGGAAAAACCTCCAAATTTGTTCTATGAGGCCAGTATTACTCTGATACCAAAGTCAGATAAAGACACCACAAAAAAAGAGAACTAGGCCAATAATCTCTGATGAACACCGATGCAAAATCCTCAAGAAAATCCTAGCAAACCAAATCCAACAATACATTAACAAAATCATTCACCACAATCAAGTGGGCTTTATTCCCAGGATGCAAGGATGGTTCAATATTTGTAAATCAATCGACACGATACATCACATCAATAAAGGAAAGGATAAAAACCATATGATCATTTCATTAGATGCAAAAAAAAAAAAATCATTTGACAAAGTACAACACCCATTCATGATAAAAACCCTCAACAAAGTAGGTTTAGAGGGGATTTACCTCAGCATAATAAAGTCCTTCTATGAAAAGCCCACAGTGAACATCATACTCAACAGTCAGGAACAGCACAAGGATGTCCACTCTCACCACTTTTTATCCCACATAGTTCTGGAAGTCCTAGCCATGGCAATCAGACAACAACAAACAAACAAACAAACAAATAAATAAATAAAAGACATCTAAATTGTTAAGAAGTAAAACTTTCACTATTTCCAGATGAATATAGAAAACCCAAAGACTCTACCAAAAAACTACTAGAACTGATAAATAAATTCAGTAAAGTCACAAGATAAAAAAATCAACGTACAAAAAAGTCTGTTGCATTTCTATACACTAATAATGAAGTAGCAGAAAGAGAAATTAAGAAAACAATCCCATTCACAATTGCACCAAAAATAATAAAAATACTTAAAAATAAACTTAACCAAGGAGGTGAAAGACCTGTAGTCTGAAAAATATAAAACATTGATAAAATAAATTGAAGATAACACAAAGAAATGCAAAGACATTCCATGCTCATGGATTAGAAGAACAAATATTGTTAAGATGTCTATACTATCCAAAGCAATCCCTATCAAAATACCAATAGCATTTTCCCCAGAACCAGAATAAATAATCCTAAAATTTGTATGGAACCACAAAAGACCCTGAATAGCCAAAGCAATCTTGAAAAAGAAAAACAAAACTGGAAGGTATCACAAGTCCAGATTTCAAGTTATATTACAAAGCTGTAGTAATCAAAACACTATGGTACTGACACAAAAACAGACATACAGATCAACAGAGCAGAATGGAAAACCCAGAAATAAACTCACAATTATATGGTCAATTAATCTTTGAAAAAGAAGGAAAGAATATCCAATGGGAAAAAAGACAGTCTCTTCAACAAATGGTATTGGGGAAACTGGACAGCTACTTGCAAAACAATGAAACTGGACTTTCTCTGTCACCATACACAAAAATAAACTCAAAATGGATTAAAGACCTAAGTGTAAGACCTGAAACCATAAAAATCCTAGAAGAGAGCACAGGCAGTAATATCTCTGACATCAGCCATAGCAACATTTTTCTAGATATGATTCCTGAGGCAAGGGAAATAACAGCAAAAATAAACTACTGAGACTACATCAAAATAAAAATCTTCTTTTCCACACAGTGAAGGAAACAATCATCAAAACTAACAGGTAACCTACAGAATGGGAAAATATATTGCCAAATGATATATTTGATAAAAGGTTAGTATCCAAAATATGTAAAAAACTGATACAACCCAATACCCAAAAAACAAATCAATTAAAAATACGCAGAAGACATGAACAGACATTTCCCCAAAGAAGACATACAGATAACCAACAGAGACATGGAAAGATGCTCAACATCACTTATCATCAGGGAAATGCAAATCAAAACTATAATGAGATACCACCTCCCACCTGTCAGAATGGCTAAAATCACAAACACAAGAAACAATAAGTGTTGACAAGGATGTGGAGAAAAAGGAAACTTTGTGTACTATTGGTAGGAATGCAAACTGGCACAACCACTCTGGAAAACAGTATGGAGGTTCCTCAAAAAGTTAAAAATAAAACTACCTTATGTCCACTAATTGTACTACTGGGTATTTACCCAAAAACTCACAAATCCCCTATGTTCATTGCATCATCGTTTACAATAACCAAATTACTGAAGTGGCCCCAAGTGTCATTGATAGATGAATGGATAAAAAAGAAGTGGCATAGATATATACAATGGAATATCATTCAGCCATAAAAAAAAAAAAAAACAATGAAATTTGTCATTTGCAGCAACATGGATGGAATTAGGGAGTGTAGTCCTAAGTGAAGTAAGTCAGTCACATAAAGAGAAATACCATAAAATTTCACTCATATGTGGAAACTAAGAAACAAAACAAATAAGCAAAGGCAAAAAAAAAAAAAAAGAGAGAGAGAGAGAGAGTCAAACCAAGAAACAAACTCTTAATTATAGAGAACAAACTGATGGTTACCAGAGGGGAGGTGGGTGGGAGGATGGGTGAAATAGGTGATGGAGATTAAAGACTACACTTATCATGATGAGCACTGAGTAATGTATAAAATTGTTGAATCACTATATTATACACCTGAAACTAATATAATAATGTACATTAACTATTCGGGAATTTTAAAAACTTAATTAAAAAAAGATTTATTTCAGGTACATAACATTAATACCAAACTGTAGTATCATTACATTTGTCTACTTGGTATATGGATTTAAAAATAGATGACTCATTAAATAAATGTATTCTTATATAATAATAAATGTAATATGACTTTAATCATGGAACATTTATTTCCATTTTTGTACTTAAAACAACATTCAATTCTTTATTTAAAATACTTTATTTTCTATGATTATAATTTTTTGATGTTTTTTGTGGGGTGTTTTTTGTGTTTTGTTTTGTTTTGTTTCTCTGTGGGTTTTTTGCTTTATAATATGGTTTGGTAAATTAACCCAATTCCTTGAAACTCATTTTATGCAAACAATGAAACCTGTCATTCATGTTATGAGGCAAACTTAGGTTAATATTCAAGAAAATGCTCTGTAGCAGCCTTAATAATTGAAAGATACAGACATTTGATATTTCATTGCTAGAGTTTTAGTAATAAAAATAATACATTTTAATTATTTAATTAAGTTGAAACTTGTGCACTTTTGTTTTTTAATGGACATTTACCTGGAATGTGAAAAGTGCTATGCTAGGCATAGGAGATTCAAGGCCACAATGTCCCTACTCACAAGATATCTCCAATTTACTGAATGACTACTATTTTTCTACTTTGTTCTGCCTTTTTAAAAGTACTCTATTACATTTCTAGAATGAAAACATCTTGGGCACTCAGTGAAACAGAGTTCATTATGGCTGTGTTGAGCACATCTGGCAGCAAGACCATTAAAATCATTTATAGCCACTGAATCAAACTGTGGTAATCAGTCTGCATGCAATTGCCTATTGTATGTTATTTATGGATTCTTCTGTTAAGAGAAGGTGCATTTCTGAGTTGTTTTACTAAAAGTTCTGTCTGGGATAGAATGCTATATATTAAGTGGACATAGCCTGTATTATCACCAAATGAACAATTGTACTTCTAATTATCAGCCTATTTACTGAATAAATGTTATGCTGAGAAAGGGGAAGTGATGTAACTAGTTTTACCCATTATGTACTACACAATATAAAGAAATGAATGATTCATTGATATTATATGATGCCCTGTAGAAAGTGGAATTTTCTGGTATTATATTTTAGCTATATGGGTATTACATTTATCTTGAAATTTTTATATTCAAAAAAATTATAATTACATCTACTCAAACTATTCATGACACCAGAAAATCATTATTATTAGCATATTTTGGGGATAAAACATTAGATTCCTCTTAATATAAAATGTTTTTGTATTTAAAAATGTTTTTTGGTATTAGATTTATAAAACATCTATCATTATAAATACAATATGACCTTTTTAAAAATTGTATTTATTTATAGGACAGAGATAGAGCACAAGCAGGGGGAGTGGGAGAGGGAGAAACAGGCTCCCCGCTGAACAGAGAGCCCAATGTGGGGCTCAATCTCAGGACCTGATCATGACCTAAGCCAAAGGCAGACACAACCAACTGAGCCACCCAGCCACCCCCGATATGACTTTTAAAATACACTATTTTCCTTTTTTTGTAGTTTAAAAATTTTCTGCGCAAATATTCAAACTTTAGAAAATTTACCTAAGAGACATTCTAGGCTAGATAGTCCTTTTTTGTAGAGGATTGTAGGATACATTTAGCATAATCCTGGCTCCTACCAATTAGATGCCAATTACACTGCCCCCTTTAGTGTGACATCCACAACTGTCTCTAGATATTGTCAAATATCCCTGGGGGTGGAGGTTAAGGTGCAAAATCACCCCTTGTTGAAAACAACTGAGTTGGGTCATACACAGGATCTTCCTTCTTCAATGTCCGTAGAACTTTTCTCAGTAACTTTATTAAGGTATTGCACATTTGCATAAGTGGTGGAAGATATTGGAGTTTTAACAGGCAAAACTGGAGAGGCCTTGCAGAACTTCCCATGCACCCACTGAGACCCCATAAAGGCTATATATTATAAGACTACACTGGCCCTAAAGTAATGATTATACTACACTTGCTTTAGCAAGCCTAAACTCAAGTCTCAAGATGATAAACCAGTCTGCCAATGAATTAACTATCTGCTACAAGAAAATTCAACATATTTATTTATTTATTTATTTATTTATTTTAAGATTTTATTTATTTGAAGGAGAGAGACACAGTGAGGCAGATGCTTAATGACTGAGCCACCCAGGCGCCCCAAAATTCAACATTTTGAAAAGAAGACATCCAAAGCCAGACACATAACATCCACAACATAAGGCTTATAATGAAAATTAGTAGACATATAAATAAATAGGAGGATGAACACGTAACTAGGAAATAAAGAGTTTTAAAAAAGAGACTGGAGAGGGCACAGGTGTCAGAATTATCAAACAAAGATTTAAAATAGCTATTCTAATTGTGTTCAAAAATTTAAAGTAAAAAGCATAATGAATGAAGAAATGGTGAATCTCAGTAGACTAAAGAAAATCATTAAAGAGAAAAACTGGGAATTCAAGAACTGAATATTACCAATGTATGAATTAAAGATCTACTGAATGGGCTCAATATTACACTGGACACCACAGAATAGAGGGGATGGGAAAAAGGACTGAAAAAACAGTTTCAGTAGGTTGTGAGAAAATACCATGGGGTCTAACATATGTGTATGATAGTCTTAGAATAAGGTAAGAGAAAGAAAGGGGAGTGTAGCGGCAGGAAAAAAATAGTTTGAATAAAGAATGATTAAAATTTCCCAACTTTGTCCAAAATATCAAGCTACAAATAAAAGACCCTCTATAAAATATAGTGCAATAAGTACTCAAGCACTCAAATAACTGAAAACCATAAATAAAAATAATTATTGAGTATATCAGAAAGAAATGATGTCTTATATTCACTATATTCAGGAATGATTGTAAGATTGATGGTAAGAATGATGTCTGGCTTCTCATCAGATAAAATGGAGGTGAAAGAAATTAAATTAGTTGCTATCTGGGCAAGAGTGGGGCACTAACTGAAAAGGGGACCCAGGGTATATTCTGGGGAGATAAAAATATTATAATCTTCAATTACAGTGGTAGGTTTGTCAAAACTCATTGACTTGTAGACATCAAATCTATGCATTTTACTGGAAATAAATTCTACTTCAAAAATTATTAAAATGATAAAAATTATATAGATATATGGGAGTCATAGAAATATTAAAAATAGAGAATTGCCAAGTTTGAATTACTATAGGCACTGTTTGAAAATTAATTCCATATTGATCCATGTAGAAAGAGGAGAATTTTTAAATTTCAAAGATGTAGAAGCTTATTTTCATGAATGGAATTTAGGGATGGTTTCTCAAGGAAAAACAAAAGAACAAAACTAGGAACTATGAACAGAAAAGTTTGATACTTTCAACCACGTAAAATTTTAAACATTAGATTCATCAAATAATTACATAAAGTATAAGCCACAAATTCAAAATAATATTTGCAGCCCATATAAATTACTAATAAATATATAAATAAATTCTAAATATAAATTTAAAAATTTATAAAATATAAAAATTTATAAAATTTATAAAAAGCCTAATAGAGAAAAAATGAGAAAATGATATGAAGGCAATTCACATAATAGTAATCTATACTGACTAATAGACCATAAAAATGCATTCAACATAATTTGTAACCTGGCAAATACAAATTAAAACACACTGAGAAAATATTCTACATCATCATATTTTTAAAAATTAACAAATTTGACAATACTAAGTATTTAACAAAATATAAAGCAACTAGAAATAGAAATTCCATGCATCAGCAGTGGCTCAAGTGGCAAACAACTACAGAGATTTTTAATTTTATTAAACTAATATTTAATTTTAAACTCAAAAATTATACATCTGTATACATTATTTTTTAATTTTTAAGGAAATCTTCAATATTTTTAATATTACACTTGTTTATAAATTCCATTGAGAAAAATGATGACCTCAGTGCCTACAGACTTTTAAAAAGAAAAGTAAAAATTAAAAAAGTATGGTACTGGCACAAATATAGACACATAGAATAGAAAGACCAGAAATACGGTCAATTAATCTACAACAAATGAGGCAAGAATATAAAACGCGGACAAGAAACTTCAATAAATGGTGCTGGGAAAACTAGACAGCCAAATGCAAAAGCATGAAACTGGACCACTTTATTTCACCATACACAAAAATAAACTCAAAATGGGTTAAAGAACTAAATGTGAGACCTGAAACTATAAAACTCCTAGAAGAAAACAAAGACAGTAATCTCTTTGACATTAGTCTTATTATCACTTTTCTACACGTCTCCTCAGACAAGGAAAACAAAAGCAAAAATAAACTATTGGGACTACACCAAAATAAAAAGCTTTTGTATAGCAAAAGAAACCATTAACAAAACAAAAAGAGGCAACCTCCTGAATGGGAGAAGATATTTGCAAATAACATACACGATAAAGGGTTAATACTCAAAATATATAATGAATTTACACAACTCAATACCAAATAATTAATTAATTAATTAATAATTCAATTGATAAAATGGTCAGAGGACCTGAACAGACATTTTCCCAAATAAGACATACAGATGGCAACGGACACATGAAAAGATGCCCAACATCACTAATCATCAGGGGAATGCAAATCTAAACCACAATGAGATATCACCTCACACCTGTCACATTGGCTAAAGTAAAAAAGACAAGAAATAACAAATGTGGTGAGGATGTGGGGAAAAAGGAACCCTCGTGCACTATTGGTGAGAATGTAAATTGGTGCCATCACTGTGGAAAACAGCATGGAGTTTCCTCAAAATATTCAAAATAGAAATGCCATGTTATCCTATAATTCCACTACTGGATTTTTACCCAAAGAAAACAAAAGCACTAATTTGAAAAGATATATGCACCTCTATGTTTCTTGCAACATTATTTACAATCGCCAAGATATGGAAGCAGCACAAGTGTACTTTGATAGATGAATAGATCAAGAAGATGTGGTACATACACACACACACACACACACACTCTCTCTCTCTCTCTCTCTCTCTCTCTCTCTCTCTCTCTCTTTGGAACACTACACAGCCATAGAAAATGAGATCTTGCCATTTGTGACAGCAGATGAACCTAGAAGGTATAATGCTAAATGAAGTAAGTCAGACAAAGACAAATACCATATGATTTCACTATATGTAGAATCTAAACAAACAAACAAAAACAAAAAAACAAAAAAAACACCCAAAAAACCAAAAAGCAGAAACAGGCCCATGAATACAGAAAACAAACTGATGGTTGCCAGAGGGGAGGGGAGTAGGGGATGGGCAAAATGGGTGAAAGAGAGTGGGAGGTATAGGCTTCCAGTTATGGAATGAATAAACCACAGGGATAAAAGATACAGTATAGAGAATACAGTCAATGGTATTGTAATAGTGTTGGATGGTGACAGATGGTAGCTACACTTGTGAGCTACACTTGTGAGCATAGTACAACATACATAGTTGTCAAATCACTATGTTCTACACATGAAAGTAATGTATCATTGTGTGTCAACTATATAAAAAAAGAGAAGAAATAGAAATAAAAGTACTATCAATTTAATATTATAGATTTCATATTTGGTATTAAAAATAAAGTGAAAAACTTTCCATATTTTAAAATATATATCATTTATCTAGTTACTTCTAATTTCGACAGGTACCTTGATATATCTTGTCTACAAACTGCCTTTCCGAAATTGACTGATTCCACTAAAGGCCACCTAACTGATGTTCAAACAACCTTGGCATCGTCTTTGAGGCTTTTTGTCTCTCAGTTCCCACATCCAGTATTTCAGCACATCCTATGAAGGCTATTGTCAATGTCTAGCCTGAGCCAACGACTTTCTCCTTTCCTGCCTTGACCATAATAATCCCCTCTTTCTTTTACCTCGGCTTTTGATACAGCATCATTTTCATATAGGCTCCCCATAACAGTTTTATGAAGCAGCCAAGGGATATATAAAATATTAATCAAATCATGTCATTTATTCTACAATAATAATTTCTAAATATTTTTCACATAATACTATTCCCTTGAGATTTCTGTGAATAAACCTGTCCTGTATTCAGGTAAATTTAAAATCTCTTCACTTCACATTAGCTATTCAAAATGCATGTCCCAATTTTTTAAACTTTAAGTTATTCTACATTAAGTATTCTTTTTTTCCCACTTAATACCTCTCAATGTGTAATGGTAAATTGTTTTAGGAAATATTGCCCATCTGTGCAGTCATCTTCTCTAGAGTTTTTTAAATTATGGAAAAATACAAAACTGGTGTAATAAAACACAGTACTTCTGTGCATTTATATATGTATGTCAAAGTATATACATATGTATTTATGTGTATATGTAAATATATTTCTTTCTATATTAGTTTAAATAAATGAGGAATATTTTATTCATATCTAGTTGATGGAGATCCCTTTTATATTCTTATGAAAATGAGTATATTTAATGGTGTAAAATGCAACAACTATTTTAAAATATGTAAAATATCAATACATTTTACAACATATTATTTAACAATGCTTTGCATCTATCAGCTTTAATAATATTTGTGTTGGATAAACAATACCACTTAGGATTGATAAAACTTACTTAAATCATATAGTTTCATATTTAAAGATCTGGGTTCCCTTATATTTTTGGTAACTTGCAAGACCATGTGAATTACTATATCATTACAAATTGGAAGTTTTAACCTGCAATGTATTCTGAAATGATATATAGCTGATTTTAACTTATATTGTTAGGTACACTGATAAACATAACTTTATTGTTACTGTAAATAATTAATTGTAATGCCAACTTACAGCAATGAAATTACATGAACCAGATGGTAATGAATAGCAGCAATTCATCTCTTCAATTAACAGTTATTAAGCCCTTATTTGAATGTCATATTCTATCCAAAGTTCTCAGATTACATATCTATTGTTACTAATGATTATAATCTGTAAATATGGTGACTATTAGGTAGTGGAAGAGGAATCATTTTCAAGAAAAGGAATTTAATACAGTGAATCAATTTCAGTCTTAGAGAAAAGTTAGCTGAAGGACTGAAAAGACACACTCAAAAAGCAGAAACTGCTGGAGCTGAGATCATTCTCAGGCTGGCCACACTCACTGGCCACTACTATTGCCATTTCTACATGCATGGCCATTTAAGTACAGCACGGTTTTTTTCTGAAAAGGACTTTTCATAGCCTCTTGCCCTCCCTTCTGCCCCAGCACTTCCCTTTGAAAGAACATAGTATATTGAACCTGCCAAATGTCTTTTGTAGTCATCTTGCTTCAGAGTTAGGGCAAAATATATAGTAATGCAGGTATGGAGCTGAGAGACACCTGGCACCTTCTAGCACAGTAATGAGAATAATCCTGACAACTCTTTCTTGAGAATTTAATGTGCTTTTAAGCTGACTGCTAGAAATCTCAACATACACTATGCATGTCTCATCGCATGCTTATGTTTATGTAGCAACAAAATTAATCTAAGCTATACAAAAATAGACCAACTAGATTACAATATGTTGTCCATTTAATTAGCATAATAAATGCAAAGAAGGGATAATCTTCTCCAAATCACCTAATCTCTTTCAGTTTTATCTCCCAGTTATAGTAAGGATAAAAAATCATTCAACTTGGAAATTCGAGAATTTTATTGGGAAAAATTTAGCATTATGTTAGCTGTTAGCATGTACTAAGCTCTCACTGTGCAGCAGGGATAGTGCAAATACTTTAGATGTTCATTCTCTCTTTTAATTCTAGAACAATCCCACAAAGTAGGCATGACAAAATTAATAACTGACCCAAACCCACATAACTGTTAAGAAAGAGAGTCAGTGTTTGGGTCCTAACACAAACCAGGAGATCAAGTTCATTAAACACCATATCACATCGCTTCTACACCTGGTCAATGCACAAATACAGAGCCTAACAGTTCTCTTGGTTATTTTTCCTTATACCTAGATCTTAGCTGACTCTTTCTTAGATCTCAGCTGACTCTTTCTTTCCACATAACGGTGTTAGCTGACTCTTTCTTTCCACATAACAGTGTTCATACCCCTGCCAGTGAATTATGTCATCTAACCCCATCTTATTATCTGCTTCTATTTAGTCTCCCTTATGCAGTTTGTTTATAAGTATATTCTTATATCAAATATCATGCTTTCATTGTATTTTATATAACAAAAGCAATAATTATCCCATTTTCAAAGGAATAGAAATTAATTCTACATGTATTATTTGGGAATGAAATCTGTTTGTGTTAAATTCTGATTTAAAACAAAATACAGTGGTTCCCCCTTATCTGCAGGGGATCTGTTCCAAGATCCCTCCAGTGAATGCTTGAGACCACAGATAATACCAAACCCTATACATACACTGTTTTTTCCTGTACATATGTATCTTTGATAAAGTTTAATATATAAATTAGGCACAGTAAGAGATTAACAACCATAACTAATAATAAACTATAACAATTCTAAGAATATACTATATTAAAAGTTAGGTGAATGTTGTCTTTCTCACTCAGAATATCTTACGGTACTGTGTTCAGCCTTTTTCTTCTTGTGATGATATGAGATGATCAAATTTTATGTGATGAGATGAAATTAGATGAGGACAGGGGCTCCTGGGTGGCTCAGATGGTTAAGCGTCTGCCTTCGGCTCAGATGGTTAAGCGTCTGCCTTCGGCTCAGGTCATGATCCCAGGGTCCTGGGATCAAGCCCCGCATCGCACTCCCTGCTCCGCGGGGAATCTGCTTCTCCCCCTCCCTCTGCTTCTCCCCCTGCTCATGCTCTCTCTCTCTCTCTCTCTCTCTCTGTATCTCTGTGTCTCGAATGAATAAATAAAAAAATCTATTAAAAAAAAAAAGAAAGAAATTAGATGAGGACATAGGCATTGTGACATAGCATTAGGAAACTATTGACCCTCCGATGCTACGCCAGAAAGAGGATCATCTGATTTTGGACCTTGGATAACTGAAGCCGTGGAAAGTGAAACCACAGATTAAGTGGGACTACTATATTGAATAAACAGACTTGAAAAGAGAAAAATGATGAAAAGAGAATGCACATGTTGAGCAGAGCACCATGCACCAGTTACTAATTGCAGGGGAAGATTAAACACTTTCTGTCTGTTGCATCTAGGTATGGGAGTCACTGAAGAAAACACAACACAGTTATGCAGTGGATAGAACATTGCTTTACTCAGAAAAGAGACAGAGCAAGACGAGTTTCAATAATAGGTGTTGGTCCCCATGACTAGGGAGTCTCTCCAGGCAGACCACACAGGGCAACTGATCCATGCACACATCTTGCGCTACAGGGGAAGACCTCAACCTCTCCTCACAGGACAGATGTAACAGTGGGGCTACATGATGCATGTGCCTCAAGCAGAGACAAAAAGCACTCATTGAGACTGAAACAGGAAAAGTATTCCCACACAGGGTGATAAGCTCAGCACAGGCTGTGTGCGCCTTTCATCTCTTGGTAAGGAAATGTTCCAGGTCCAAGACCCATTCTTATGCTGCCTAGTGGGGGTCAAAAAACAATGCATATTTTAACAAATTAATTTTAATTTTAACAAATATAATTATATGTTCCTTAGGCTTGTATTATCTTTTCCTTAAATCATTACATGTTGAAAAAGGAAACTAAAAATTTTTTTCTTAATTCAAGACATCATTTTTTGTCTTCCCTTTACGTCAGTGTCTTTTTCTATTTTTGTGTATTTTTTCTTTCAGTGCCATAAGTGAGAAAAATACAAGTTTTTCAAATTCAAAGACAGGTTTCTAAACATTTATAGGGAGTTTGTTTACTTTTTGTTTTGATTGAACCAAATAGAGAAAGCTTCTATCACAAAACTCAAAGTTTCTCAAGTAATTAACATTTTTGTTTGTTTGTTTGTCATGGTAAGCTTCTTCTTGAATCAACTTTAGATGTTAGCAAAAAAGCTCTTTCATTTTCTGGAAAAATAAAATTGAAAATGGCCATCTGCTCAACCTTCTGTTACCAGAGCTGTCTCCTAATTGTCTGTCTGTAGCATATTTTCAGAAGTGCAGGGGGAAGAGGTGACTAATATAAAAATGCATTTGTTGGTATAACCTGTAACAGTTTAGAAATACATAAAACTAGAATAAGAATAATCACTAATTAGGTAAAATTTTAATTTGAACAACTCTACAGTAGTTTATATTCCTAATCTTCAAGTAAACATTTTAAAACAGAGGAGTCATTTTAATATCAGGTACTATCATCTACAATATGCTTCCTTTTCCATTCAAACCCTCATAAGAATGAGAAATAACAGGACTTACAAATAACTTTCCAGTGACTAAGGGCTTTCATGAGTATAGCTCAGAGTATACTCTGAGATAGATACTCTGAGAGAGAAAGATAACTTGTGGGCTTGCAATCTTTTTTTTTAAATATCTTTATTTTTTTAATATCTTTAATATCTTCTTAACATTATCCTATAATTTCGATGCATATATAAAAACTAAATAGAATGTCACTAAAAGTTAATTTGACCTCTCTAATATATAAATAAATTCTAGAATATAAATGAAAATAAATCTTAGAGTTGTTTCAAAGTTAAATAAACTAAAGCAGCACAAGAAATACATTAATTGCCCTTATAGCTGTAAATGAGAATATGAGTAGAAAATTTGATTAGAAGGAAATTAAGATAGTGATTTAATGGTAGTCTTACAATATGAAATAATTTCTTATTTGTTATAATGTGTATAATAATCATCAATCTTAAAAATATTTTTGAAATATCAGCATGAATCATTTCCCTAACAATGAATGATCTCTTTAAAAAGGATGTGGACATTTTTGAAAATGTACCAAATATCTTTTTTTTAATTTCACATTTGTTTATTTTTTTCCTTGACTACTTTTATTTTATTTTTCATTACGTTCATAGCAGACTATCTTGGTGTAATATAATAAAGAGGTACTAGGAAAAAAAAAAGACTAGCCCAGATTTCTCCATCCATTTCTCCTATTTTTATCTAACAAGGGTTCTGCCCTAGGATATTGGTTGTGTCTTAATCCAGAATTTTTTTTAATTTAAATTCAATGAGCCAACACATAGTACATCATTAGTTTCAGATGTAGTGTTCAATAATTCATCAGTAGCATATAACGCCCAATGCTCATCACATCACATGCCCTCCTTAATGCACATCACATAGTTGCCCCATCCCCACACTCCTCTCCCTTTCCACAACCATCAACTTGTTTACCAGAGTCAAGAGTGTCTCTCTGATTTCTTCCCATTCAGTTTTCCCTCCCTTCCCTTATGGTCCTCTGCACTATTCCTTATATTCCACATATGAGTGAAACCATATGATAATTGTCTTTCTCTGACTGACTTATTTCACTTAGCCTAATACCCTCCAGTTCCATCCACATCGATGTAAATGGTGGGTAGTCATCCTTTCTGATGGCTGAGTAATATTCCATTGTATATATAAACCACATCTTTATTCATTCATCTGCTGAAGGACATCTCGGCTCCTTCCACATTTTGACTATTGTGAACATTGCTGCTATGGACATTGGGGTGCAGGTGACCCTTCATTTCACTACATCTGTATCTTTGGTGTAAATATGCAGTAGTGCAATGGCTGGGTTGTAGGGTAGCTCTATTTTTAACTTCTTGAGGAACCCCCATACTGTTTTCCAGAGAGGCTACACCAGCTTGTATTCCCACCAACAGTGCAAGAGTGTTCCCCTTTTTCCACATCCTCATCAACACTTACTGTTTCCTTGCTGTTTCCTTGTCTTGTTAATTTTGGCCATTCTAACTGGTATAAAATGGTATCTCACTGTGTTGTTTTTTTTTTTTTTTTTTAAAGGTTTTTATTTATTTGACAGAGAGATAGAGAGCACAAGTAGGCAGAGTGGCAGTCAGAGGGAGAGAGAGAAGCAGGCTTCCCGCCGAGCAGGGAACCCGACGCGGGGCTCCATCCCAGGACCCTGGGATCATGACCCGAGCCGAAGGCAGCCGCCCAACCAACTGAGCCACCCAGGCGCCCCCTCATTGTGGTTTTGATTTGTATTTCCCTGATGACAAGTGATGTGGAGCATTTTTTCATGTGTCTGTTGGCCATTTGTATGTCTTCTTTGGAGAAGTGTCTGTCTCTCATTTCTTGACTAGACTATTTGTTTTTTGGGTGTTGAGTTTGATAAGTTCTTTACAGATCTTGGATACCAGCCCTTTATTTCATATGTCATTTGCAAATATCTTCTCCCATTCCGTAGGTTGCCTTTCAGTTTTGTTGAATGTTTCCTTTGCTATGCAGAAGCTTTTTATCTTGATGAAGTCCCAATAGTTCACTTTTGCTTTTGTTTCCCTTGCCTTTAGAGACGTGTCTTGCAAGAAGTCACTGTGACCGAGGTCAAAGAGGTTGCTGACTATGTTTTCGTCCAGGATTTTGATGGATTCCTGTCTCACATTTAGCCTTTCATCCATTTTGAGTTTATCTTTGTGTATGGTGTGAGAGAATGGTCGAGTTTCATTCTTCTGCATGTGGCTGTCCAATTTTCCCAGCACCATTTATTGAAGAGATTGTCTTTTTTCCATTGGATATTCTTTCCTGCTTTGTCGAAGATTAGTTGACCATAGAGTTGAGGGTCCATTTCTGGGCTCTCTAGTCTGTTCCATTGATCTATGTGTCTGTTTTTGTGCCAGTACCATGCTGTTTTGATAACAGCTTTGTAAATAACTTGAAGTCAGGCATTGTGATGCATCCAGCTTTGGTTTTCTTTTTCAACATTCCTCTGGCTATTCGGGGTCATTTATGATTCCATACAAATTTTAGGATTGTTTGCTCCAGCTTTGTGAAAAAAAATGTCGATGGTATTTTGATAGGGATTGCATTGAAAGTGTAGATTGCCCTGGGCAGCATAAACATTTTAACAATATTTATTCTTCCAACCCATGAGCATGGAATGTTTTCCATCTCTTTGTGTCCTCTTCAATTTCTTTCATAAGTGTTCTATAGTGTACAGATCTTTTACCTCTTTTTGTTAGGTTTATTCCTAGGTATTTTATGGTTTTTGGTGCAATTCTAAATGGAATCGATTCCTTAATTTTCATTCTTCAGTCTCATTGATAGTGTATAGAAGTGCAAATGATTTCTGTGCATTGATCTTGTATCCTGCCACGTTGCTGAATTGCCGTATGAGTTCTAGCAATTTTGAGGTGGAGTCTTTTGGGTTTTCCACATAAAGTACCATGTCATCTGCAAAGAGTGAGAGTTTGACTTCTTTTTGCCAATTGTGCCTTTTATTTCATTTTGTTTTCTGATTGCTAAGGGTAGGACTTCTAGTGCTATGTTGAACAATAGTGGTGAGAGTGGACATCCCTGTCATGTTCCTGGCCTTAGGGGAAAAGCTCTCAGTATTTCCCCATTGAGAATGATATTCACTGTGGGCTTTTCGGAGATGGCTTTTATGGTATTGAGGTATGTTCCCCCTATCCCTACACACTGTGAAGAGTTTTAATCAAGAAAGGATGTTGGGGCGCCTGGGTGGCTCAGTTGGTTAAGCGACTGCCTTCGGCTCAGGTCATGATCCTGGAGTCCCTGGATCGAGTCCCGCATCGGGCTCCCTGCTCGGCGGGGAGCCTGCTTCTCCCTCTCCCACTCCCCCCTGCTTGTGTTCCCTCTCTCGCTGTGTCTATAAATAAATAAAATCTTAAAAAAAAAAAAAAGAAAGGATGTTGTATTTTGTCAAATTCTTTTTTGGCATCAATTGAGATATACAGAACATTCCATCCTAAAATAACAGAATACTTATTCTTCTTGAGTGCACATGGAACTTTCTCCAGAATAGATCACATACTGGGTCACAAACCAGGTCTCATCTGATACCAAAAGACTGGGATTATTCCCTGAATATTTTCAGACCACAATGCTTTGAAATTTGAACCCAATCACAAGGGGAAACTTGGAAGGAACTCAAACACTTGGAGGTTAAAGAGCATCCTAATAAAGAATGAATGGATTAACCAGGAAATTAAAGAAGAATTTAAAAAATTCATGAAAACTAATGAGAATGAAAACACATCTGTTCAAAACCTTTGGGATACAGCAAAGGCAGTCCTAAGAGGGAAGTACATGCAATACAAGCCTCTCTCAAAAAATTAGAAAAAAAATCTTGAATACACAAGCTAACCTTACACCTAAAGGAGCTGGAGAAAGAACAGCAAATAAAGCCTAAACTAAGTAGGAGAAGAGAAATAATAAAGATCAGAGCAGAAATCAATGAAATAGAAACCAGAAGAATAATAGAACAGATAAACAAAACTAGAAGCTGCTTCTTTAAAAGAATTAATAAGATTGATAAACCTCTAGCTGGACTTATCAAAAAGAAAAGAGAAAGGACCCAAATTAATAAAATCATGAATGAAAGAGGAGAGATCACAATCAACACCAAGGAAATACAAACCATTTAAAGAACATATTATGAGCAACTATATACCAACAAAATAGGCAATCTGGAAGAAATGGATGCATTCCTGGAAACTTATAAACTACCAAAACCAAAACAGGAAAAAATAGAAAATCTGAACAGACCAATAACCAGCAAGGAAATTGAAGCAGTAATCAAAAACCTCCCCCAAGGGGCACCTGGGTGGCTCAGTCGTTAGGCGTCTGCCTTCGGCTCAGGTCACGATCCCAGGGTCCTGGGATCGAGCCCTGCATCGGGCTCCCTGCTCAGTGCGAGGCCTGCTTCTCCCTCTCCCACTCCCCCTGCTTGTACTCTCTCTCTTGCTGTCTCTCTCTCTGTCAAATAAATAAATAAAATCTTTAAAAAAAAAAAAAAAAAAACCTCCCCCAAAAAACAAGAGTTAAGGCCAGATGGCTTCCCAGGGGAATTCTACCAAACATTTAAAAGAGAAATAATACCTATTCTACTGAAGCTATTTTTAAAAATAGAAATGGAAGGAAAATTTCCAAACTCATTCTATGAAGCCAGCATTACCTTCATCCCAAACCAGACAAAGACCCCATCAAAAAGGAGAATTACGGACAAATATCCCTGATGAACATGGATGCCAAAATACTCGTCAAGATACTAGCCAATAGAATCCAACAGTTCATTAAAAGGACTATTCACCAAGACCAAGTGGGATTTATTCCTGGGATGTAAGGGTGGTTCAACAAATCAGTCAATGTGATAGGTCACATTAATCCAGAATTTTAAAAGAGTGATAAGGGGGCGTCTGGGTGGCTCAGTCGTTGGGCGTCTGCCTTTGGCTCCGGTCATGGTCCCAGGGTCCTGGGATCGAGCCCCACATTGGGCTCCCTGCTCCGCGGGAAGCCTGCTTCTCCCTCTCCTACTCCCCCTGCTTGTATTTCCTCTCTCGCTGTGTCTCTCTGTGTCAAATAAATAAATAAAATCTTTAAAAAAAAAATAAAAGAGTGATAAGAAAATCACCTCTGCAAGACACTACTAAGTCAACCATCCATTAGGGATGGTTGGGAGGAGTTAGAAAAAACTAAATCTAAATTTTATCTTCTGCTTAAAACAGAGATACAAGCAAGTCACATTTTCTTAGGGCTCAAGTTATTGGTACATCATGAGCATTCTCCAATTGGGATATGTGATACTTAAATGGCAATTATTTAATTTTTTTTTTTGCTAGTCAGCTGTATTTAGCACACCATGTGATCTCTTCCTTGAATTTGTGTGAACAGTCACATAGTTTCACAATATCAAATGATAATTCCAATGGAAAACATCATTTGTCTATGAAATGTTGGCAGAAATTTTTATTCCTTATATCGCCTATATGATTTTTCCTTTGAGAAGGAAATAGGATTTTTGTTTTACATATGTCCATTTACTATTACCATGCTCAGCGATTCTTTGCAATAAAACAGAAGCTTTAATTCTTGAGTTTCATTTTGTGTATTCAGATTTCATTTATGATATATTAACCATGAATAAATCTAAATAGTAAAACCTATGATTTTTTAACAAGAATTTTTTGGTGAATTTTCAAAAAATTCTATTGGGAAATTCTAAATTGTTTAATTTATTATTTATTATTTATTGATTTTCACTATCAAAATGGGTACTTTTTTTTAAAGATTTTTATTTATTTATTTGACAGAGAGAGAGACAGCGAGAGAGGGAACACAAGCAGGGGGAGTGGGAGAGGGGGAAGCAGGCTTCCTGTGGAGCAGGGAGCCCGATGCGGGGCTTGATCCCAGGACCCTGGGACCATGACCTGAGCCAAAGGCAGATGCTTAATGACTGAGCCACCCAGGCGCCCCACAAAATGGGTACTTTCCATAAACAATTTATTTTCATCTTTCTTAATTCTTCTGTTAACATAAAAATTCAGTGAGTATTTAGATTTTTTACATTTATTTTAGTTTGCTATCAAATCTTCACTTGAAAACTTTAACACTTATTACATGATGTGCTTATATGCCTTGAGTAATTCCTAAAGTTTTGTGATTATCTACTCTTTGTTTAAGTGGAAAATGGACCATTCATTACAACAGGTTACATGTTATGTCCTTTTTATCATCAAAATAATCACATGATGGAGAGCTACCTTTTTAAAGAAATCAAGTTTGAGGAAGTCTCATGTCACATAGATAGATGCTGGGAGTTCAACTCAGGCCTTTCTGATTCCTAAAGACATGGTGCCATGCTGCCTTCTTGAGAGTGGTCAGCACATAGTATACCACTTGAAAATGATATACTTTTTGCATGAAATTTTATTAAACTTCATCATGGCAGTATACCCCTCACACATAGCACTCTTACCATCAAAAGGCTGTAATAGTTTAGCAATGGGATGGACTGCTTTCTACTGATTTTCTTTTCAAATGTGCACACTCAGCTATAGAGATTACAGAAGGTCAGAATTAGAGAGAGTGCAAACATTTATCAGAGTAATAACAGATCCACAATGCTATAGTCTCACTGTATCATTCTAACCCAAGTTCCTCACTTAAGTTTGGCTTCATATGAGGTATGGATACATAAATTCTACATATCAGAAATTCTTCCTTTGCAGGAAGACCCTTATTTCTCTTTCTCTATTAATCTTGTCCCACCTACTTTCTAACTTCTAGGAACTTGTCATTGATGGAACCCATGCTCATTTTAAGGTGCTATTATTTCATTCCTTTTCTATAGAATTTATCATCTCCTTCTGTTATGTCAAAAGGCGTTTAAGAATGAAGGACAGTGCTATCAGACTCCATTTTAAACTAGAAATTTTTGTAACTTTTAAGATAACCTTTGTGGGTTTTTTTTAATTTTTACTTAGTCTTAGGTGATACATATTGGAGTATGAGTGGAACATTTAGATTTAACGGAAGACTGCTACTCACTGATGTGATTTTTCAGTGGTTACATACAGATATATTTATAGCAAAAAAAAAAAAAAAAAAAAACCTCCCTCAGGTTGCTGTGTGGGATGGAGGCTGGGGCAGATGCTTCAGGTGATGGTGGCAGGACCATAGTGGTAGGCATGGAGGTGATGAGAAGCGGTGTGTCCTGTGATGCATTTTAGAGGTAGAACTAACAGGAATTGCTAATAGTCCATACAAGTATACAAAAATGTCTTTAAGACCCTGATTTCAACTATTTTGGCTATATAATCAGAAGTGACCTTGCTGGACATTATGGTAATCCTATTTTTAATTTTCTTAAGAACCTCCATATGTTTTCCATAATACCTGCACCATTTTACATTGTCATTAAAAGTGCACAAGATTTCCAGTTTCTGTACATTCTTTCTAACACTTGTTATTTTTTGTTTGTTTTGGTTTTCTTGATAATAGCCATCCTAATGGGTATGAGATGATATCTTATTGGGGTTTTGATCTGCATTTCTTGAATGATTAGTGGTGTTAAGCTTGTGAATATGCATATACTTCTTAGCCATTTGTATGTCTTCTCTAAAGAATATCTATTCAAGGTCCTGTCCTTTTAAAAATGTGGTTATTTGCTTTTTCCACTATTGCATTGTAAGAGTTATTTATATATTTGGGATATTAGCCCCTTATTAGATATATGACCTGCAAATATTATCTCGCATTCCATACATTGCCTTTTCATTCCACTGAATGTGTCATTTGATGCACTGAAGTTTTAAATTCGATGTTGTCCCGTTTGTTTATTTTTGCTTTTATTGCCTGTGTTTCTGATGTCATATCCAAGAAATCATTGCCAAATCCAATGTCCCTCTATGTTTTCTTCTAGGAAGTTTTTAATTTGAAGTCTTATAGTTAGGTCTTTAATTCATTTTGAGTTAATTTTTGTATATGGTATAAGATTAGGGTGCAAGTGCATTCCTTTGTATGTGTAGATAGTTTTCCCAACACCTTTTGTTGAAGAGACTGTCTTTTCCCTAGTCTGTGGTCTTGGCACCCTTGACAAAGATCATGTGACCATTATATAGAGGCTTATTTCTGGGCTCTATACAATGCTTTTAAATTATCTACTTAATGTTACTTCACATTTCTGAGGCTTTGTTCATTTCATTCTTCCTGTTTTTAGATTATAAAATCTCTACAGATCTATCTTCAAGTCACTGATTATTTCTTCTGTCAACTCAAACTACTGTTGAGTCCTTATAGTATACTTGTTATTTCGGTTACTAAATTTTCAATTCCAAAATTTCTGGTTAGTTTTTATAGTGATTCAACAATTCTATACATTACTAAGTGCTCATCATGATAAGTGTTCTCTAAATCCCTTCACCTATTTCATCCATCCCCCCCCCACCTCCCTTCTGGCAACCATCAGTTTGTTCTCTATATTTAAGAGTCTGGTTCTTTGTCTCTTTTTTTTTTTCTTTGTTAATTTGTTTTGTTTCTTAAATTCTATATATGAGTGAAGTCATATGGTATTTGAGAAGACACACCTTAACCACACTTACCAGAATGGAATGAGAACTGGTTTATTCAAGTCCACCCTTATTTGTCCATTTAAGAGATATTCATTAAAATTTTAATGGTTCCTTTTACATCTGGTAAAATACTTTTTACATTGGTAATTGGAAAATTACAGTTTTATATTTATATTACAAATATAATAATGATAATAACAATAACTTAAAATAACAGTAGAAAATGCTTCTAAATTTTACCCCTGAAACTAATATTACACTATATGTTAACTAACAGGAATTTAAATAAAAACTTGGAAAAAAAAAAAAAAGAAAATGTTTATAGAGTGCTTGCAACATAGAATACATAGATCTATAACTCCCAATTTATTCGTGCATTTCATCCTCATAGCAATTCTACAATGTAAGAATTAATATTATTTTAATTTACATTAAAAAGCACTGAGGTCTAAGGAATTTAAGTAACTTACTCATAGCCTTGTACACATCAGGTCAGAGCAGGGATTTTATACCTGCAGTCTGTCTCCAGACCAGGTGATACCGATCACTGCAGGGCTTCTTCTGTAATAATGAGCGTTTACTCTATGCCAAGTACTATTCTAGGCACTTCACTTGTCGTATCTCATTTAACTTTCACAACACTTCTAGAAGCTAGATACTATTGTTATCTTCAAATAGAGATGAGAAAAAATTTATGGAGGCTTGAAATAGGGTTAGTACACAGCATGCAATTTTTTTTACTGAGCTGATAAACTTTAACTCTAATTTTATTTCATTCCTTTTATACTAATGAAGCCACCATGCTCTGGGTTGAATTTTCATATCCAAAAGCCTCGGGTGAGGACTGAAGCCAACAAAGAAGGAACCTGTGCTAAATAAGTCTAGAGAAGTAGTTGCAATCTAGAAGGTCTGGGGATTTACAACATAAGCCTTTATTTTAAAAGTAAATAAACATCAGATATTAAGGGCATGATCTGATCCCCCCCACCAAATAATAAAAGCAAAAACAAAACAAAACAAAAAAATCCACCATGACTGCATCGTGAAGAATGATTGTGTGATCTGTACAAGTGTGCAGATGAGTTAAATCTGTCTTACAGTATCCAAGGCAAGGTATGATAGAAAGTTAAAGATTTCTTTGAAAGGGATGCAGAGGAGTAGACTGATTCAAGAAAAAATAAAGTCATTATGTTTTAGTAAAGGATCGGATTTGGAAGTATACAGGATAAGGAAGAATAAATAGTGAAGGATTGTGGCATTGAAAATATCATGGATGGATTTTCCATTTCTGAGGTAGAAAACAATAGAAGGGGTACTGGTTTGAAGGGAAGTTCAAAAAATTATTCAAAGTGCTCGGTACATACTAGACATCGATAGAAATTAATCCCATTTCATAACTTCATGTAAGTTTTTTCCTAAGAGTGTTGTTTGAAAGAAGAGAAAAATAGGTATTTCTTCTCAAAGTCTTAAAAGAAATTCTAACTTATGGGATAGAAAAAAACAATTTCATAGGTTTTCACAAAATGTATCATAAAGAAGATTTATGCTGCCTACATGTTTTACATTATTCTTTGGAACTCTTTGTCTCATAAACAAAATGTCTTATGACAACACAAACATTTCCTGCTTATTCGGTCTTCCAATTCATGCTGTCTGTTGTATTATCATGGCTTATATACAAGGTATGACATATTCTGTTCAGAGTCATTCTCGACATTTCCAGGATTTATTCTGCACAAAGCATTTCATCAACATATACCCATTTGCATTTACAATTTTTTTTCAACCTTGTAATATATTTTTTTACCTTACAGCTCAGGTGATCTCCAATCCAGACAGATTTGGAATTGTGTATTGTTTCTATCATATGTAAACTGAGACATCTCTGGGTTGTTTCATAAATTAGTACTCATTTAATTGACAAGTTATGTCCACAAAGCTCACTTATTTTTTTACGATTCCCTAAAGTATCTTGGCAAATGTCAATATTTTATAATTAAGCTTCTACTTTGCTAGAAAAGAGACCGAGAAAAAAAGAGTGAGAGTAAGAGGAACAGCAAAAGAGAAAGAAAATTCACTGCATTATTAGGCAAATAACCTTGGATATATTTCAAAACAAAGCTTATGTATATATATTACTTCTGAAAACTTAGAAAATCTTTTTTCTGGAAGATTATTGCTAATCCTTGTCAAGGAAAAAGAACTAAATCTTTCATAATATATATCACAAACAGTAAACTTTAATAATGTGAATATATCTTTGATTACAATTCATTTATAACATTTAAATTAATAAATGAAGATAGTTTTTTTTCCTGCTTAGAAATAATACAAATTAACTTAAATTCTCTTGAACACAACTAGGGATAATGTGTCCAGACTAGATGAAAATATAGCCCACGTGTAAGTAAATTGTAATACTACAAGCTATACAAAGTTGCAATGAAATAGAAGTTATCTGGATGTGTGCTGTGATAAAAAAACTAGTTAATAACTTAATATTTCATAAGATTTTTAACCAATGATATTTAAATAGAAAGTTCTGACATTGGTGGTGCTCTTTTCCATACTTTGTTTCTGTTAATCTTTCACTAAACTTCTCTATAGGCTATTTCCAACAACTTCAAGGTTAGTCTTGAAATTAAAGAAGTCACAGGATGTGCTATAAGAAACAAGCAAGAAAAAGTTATGTTTCTAGGCCTTGGTATGGGATGGTGTATTTAAGGGCAAATTCTTTGACAGTGGGCCTATTCTGGGTTACCTAACCTGCCATCTTTTTAATCTCATATCTTCCATCTCCTTTGGTCATGCACAATGCCGGCAACTTGGGCTATTCCAAGGGAGAAAAAAGGGCATAGTGTTTGAAATATCTAATTTTCAGCTTAAGCCTAATTCAGCTCCAGTTTGGGAACTGATGGGTTTTAGAGGATGTCAGTGGACTGATTGAATTATACTTTTAGAATTGTATTTTTAGCAAAGCAAAGAAATGAAGGAAAACATATTATCTATATATCCTATTTGATAGAAACATGAGCAATCCGTAGTCTAGAAATTCTAGGAAACAAATATGTTCTCTTAATTTTTAAAACTCTTACACAGTAGTTATAAATTATGAGAATATTGAAATCAGAACAAATAAACAAATCAATAGAAATTTTATATTACACTTAGATTTCCAAAGTAATTTAGGCTCTTATAATCCAAACAGATCTCCCTAAATCTTTGCGTACTCCCCTTTGCTCTCCAGTCCATCTCCTACAAGGTCATACTTTCTTTTTTAGTCAGGCATAAATCTTCTGTTTCTTCCTTTACTAAGATGTTTTTTTACCCATCTTCCGTGGTCTTCAGAAGAACAGGGTCACTGTTTAAGAGCCCTTGTTGCCTCACCACGTTTGCCTGCTTCCGTCTGGTTCTCCTACACCTTTTGCAGACAGTTTCAGGAAGGTTTCAAATCAAATTATCTGCAATATTTTCTCCTCTGCAAACAGCACAGTTTTGCTCTCTTCTCTGGGCTGTCTCTGAGGAAGCAGACTTTGGAGGAAGCCTACTCATCACATAGGTATGTACAACTAAAATGTGTTAATACTATAGTTAATCATCACTCAGTGGGAACAAAAGCCAATGGGTAAGTACTTCTTCCTGTCCAGTACTCCAGTACACAATTCTGAGAAACAGTCTCCATCCTCCTTACAAAGTCTCAGGTGGGACTAATGCCCAGTTTTTCAGTGATGCTAATAAATACTCTGAGTAGTGTATCTAATACTATCTTTTCCTCATTCCCTCACTCTCTCAGGCCCCTCCCTTCTGTTCTTTGAGGTTATTTTCCAGAAAAAGAATCTGCATATAAGTCCTTTTTTCAGGCTCTATTTTTTGGGGAAATCCAGGCTAAGATTGTCATCTTAAGTAAATACTCTGTGCAGAAAACTAAGATAGTCATAAATTAATTGTGATTAGAAACTATGAAATTTCAGATATGGAAGATTCTATCTGATGCCAAGATCCAGGCTTTGGCCTTAGAAAAGTATACTGTGTGGATACAGAATGAGGGTCCACATCACTGTGGCCACTAAGCACACGAAATACTAGGACACTGGCAGAGGTGGCCAACATTCTACTGAGCCATCTTTTAATATTTACACCAAAATAAATAAACAGTAAAGCCCTTCAAAAATGGTTTCCTTTGGGGCGCCTGGGTGGCTCAGTCGTTAAGCGTCTGCCTTCAGCTCAGGTCATGATCCCAGGGTCCTGGGATCGAGCCCCGCATCGGGCTCCCTGCTCTGCGGAAGCCTTCTTCTCCCTCTCCCACTCCCCCTGCTTGTGTTCCTGTTCTCGCTATCTCTCTCTCTGTCAAATAAATAAATAAAAATCTTTTTAAAAAATGGTTTCCTTGTTTTCCAAAGTACAAATGGGAAAATTTTACAAATTTCCCTAAAATTCTATGTGGTTTTAGGTCTCCTCTGTTGTTCATTTCTTGAATTAATCTGTCTCTTTCCTATATATATGTTAAGCTAAAAAAGGCCCAACAGCCCTAATATTAACAAAAACAAAGAGTATAAGCAACAAGAATAGTAATAGCCTCATTTACAGTATCACTTAACCTCATAGTCATACAGGCTAGAAAATAAAATACTCATCATACATGTCTGTGGTTTTCAAAACTTTGGCCCTTAGGGGGAAATGTAACTTGGTAAATACTTTAGGCATTAATGAAATATTTGAGAAAAAAACCAAAACAACACAAAACCATGATCATGAAAAAAATAACCACTCTGATGCACATTTCTTATATAAGGACAATATTCCCATTGCTAAGAGGAAGAAATAAAAGATGGTAAATAAGTAAGAAAAGAAGTTATTAGGTTCTATGATTAGGGGAATTCTGCTCACTGGAGCCAGAAACACCTCAGACTATGTGGATGCAGAGTAAGTCTAGGAAGATGAAAATGTGATGAAGCTCTAGGAAAACAGAGTATATTTGAATTGATGGAAATCTGGTCTCTGCCACCAGGAGGAACAGAAATCTATAAGATATTAAAATGAGTTATGGAAAAACACAATTAGAATTAGTTTTTGCACCATCAGAGTGTGGACTGAGAGTTAAAGCTGATGGAACTTTAGGGAACTCAAATTTGCAAATACTGTGCCAGGTAAATAGCATGTATTGCACTGTATGATAATTTTACTTAATATAGAATGTGAAGACAAAATGTGAAGACAAAAATTATAATGAGATGGAATTTTAGTTGCTGAACTAGAATCAAAAATAAAAAATAACTTTAATCTTCCTAGTTTTGCTTAAATAATGGCTTACTGAAAAAATCTTATGCAAACTCAATTGTGTGAATATAGTTCACTAATAGTATTTTTATAGAAGTTCTTCCTCATTTCATTTCTGTATGCTAACCCTAAAACTGCAAGTTAAATTCAACTTGTCAAAGCCTGAAGCCATATTTTGAGGTAGATATGTACTTCTGTCAATTTCAAATTATTCCACTGTATTATTTTTCTCAAACAGATCTTTTTTCAATTCTTATATTCTGATAAAATTTGGATAGGAATTCTATACTTCTGAACTAAGAGGTTTGATACAGAGATTATATTTAAGTAGATTTTATCCACAGAAAGATCAAATGTAGATATATGCCAATACCATATTTTAATGAATATTTAAAGTAAAAATATTTTATGCCACTATTTTTAACATGGGTGAATTAATCTAGAGATTCAATAGATTATAAATTACTGATAAACAACTAATGAAAAATGTCATAAAACAATTTCAATTATTTTTTACTCCTTTGTGAAATCATGAAGGTTGAAAAATATAACAGAATTCTTTTTTTTTTCAGGATGATGATTATTTTATTTTACTTTTTTTCTAACTTTTTATTTAAATTCCATTTAGTTAACATGCAGTGTAATATTAGTTTCAGGTGTACAACTTAGTGATTCAACACTCAAATACAACACTTGGTGCTCATCATACATGTCTGTATTTTATTTCCTTAATTCTTATTCCCTATTTTACTCATTCGCCACCCACATCCCATCTATAGCAGAATTCCTTAATATAAGTTTTTAATATCTTAGTATTATAAAGACTAAGTCACTGATTAAACTAGATTTCCTAATTATCTTAAATATGGTTGTGATAAGGGGTTGGAGTCAATTCATTTATTTTGGGTATACTAAATCATCACATGCCCTACACGTTCCTTATGCCTTTCTTCTGAAATTTCAATCAAATTCTATAGTCAATTACAACACAACTTCACTTAATATCAAAATTTTTTTAAAAAACTGTATGAGAAATACTCTGTTAAAAAGTGCTTAAAATTCCTCTATTGATTTGATTTTTTTTTATTTCAGACATTTCACTGAAAATATGAATTATACACTTTAAAAAATTGTTCTTTAATACCAACCTAGACAATAATTTAATAGAATTATACATTTTAAAACAGGAGTATTATATAATAGAGGTTTCTTACTTAATTCAATTTGAATTAATCTATGTCTGATTTAAGCACAATAAAAATTTTGTATAGTTGAGATTTACTGATAATTTGAGTTAAGAGAATCTGTAATAATTTTATCCAGTTTATTTATTCTCTAACCATTCTTCCTGCTTTTCAAGTCTATTTTATAAAGACTTTTTAATGCATTTCAAGTAAATAATTGAACATTTACCATGAAAAGACATGCTGTGAAATTATGCTTTCTTATTTAAAGCAATATGCTTATTGAGGTTTAGGCTTGGCTTTTCTTAAGAAGAAAATAATCTTTGGATTATTAAATATATTATTGACATTAAAAAGCAATTGTATTTTTTTTCAGTTTCAAAAGTGACAACATTTGACACCTAAGGATACATTTTATTTTTTTAAGACCAGACATTCAACCTAGGGCATAGTGGTGGTAGCCATAGCAACAACCACCTTCATCAGACATACTCCAACTTCTAAACCTAGATTATCTCAAACACCTACTATAAAGCCCTATCAGAAGGAAAGCCATGACCATTGTGGGCCATAAAAGCTTTTCAAATCATCTCTACTGTCCTGACAGGATACCTGGATTCAAGAAAATTGCAAAGTATATGAAAAGGCAAAGAAAGACCCACTCTGAAGAGATGAGGCAATCATCAGAACCATACTTAATTATGGCAAAGTTATAGTAATTGTGTAACAAAAACTATAAAATAACTACTATTAATATTGTATTACTATTATTAATATTGTGTTAAATGCTCTATTGGAAAAGGTGGTTCTATATGCAAACTTAAATGGACAATTACACCAGACAGATAGAAATTGTAAGAAACAATAAAATGGAAATGCTAAAAATAATATACAGAGTAAAAGAAACAAGAAATGCTTTTGATGTATTCTAAGCACAGTTGAGGAAAGGTTCAGTGAACTTGAAGATAAGTCAATATAAATTATTCAAACAGAAATACAAAGAGAAAAGTGAGTGAAAAAATACAAGAAGAGATTATCCAAAAGTCATGGGATATTATCAATTCATCTACTATATGTACACTTTGAATTTGAAAAGAAGAAGGAGAGAATGGGGTACAAGAGACATTTGAGAAAACGATGGCTACAAATTTCTTAAAATTAATGACATATATAACACCACAAATCCAAAGAGATCAGAAAACCCCAATAGAATGGATATACTAACCAGGACATCCATGCATTGGAATATTGTTCAGAAATTTCAAAAAAAGGAGCATACTAGCAATTGTTGCAATAGCAGGTATGAATAATAAATGCATTTTTCTTTTTTTTTTAAGATTTTGTTTATATATTTGACAGAGAGAGAGAGCACAAGCAGAGGGAGCAGCAGAAGGAGAGAGAGAAGCAGGCTCTCCACTGAGCAGGGAGCCCCACGTGGTTCTCAATCCCAGGACCCTAGAATCATGACCCTAGCCAAAGGCAGATGCTTAACCAACTGAGCCACCCAGGCACCCCATAAATGCATTTTTTCTAAGTAAAAATTTCTAAGATATTTATAAGTGGTTCTCCTAGACACAAAAGCTAAAACAATATGCTTCCTTTATATAACACTCTGGTAAAGGCAAAACTATAGGGACTAAAAAAAAGATTAGTTCTTGTCAGGATTTGGGGGAGAAGGGAGATAGTTTTAATATAAAGGTGTACTACGAGACAATGTTGTAGATAATATTACATTTTGTATGGAATCATAGTTGTGTATAAACAACTATTTGTATTTTTTTGAAAACCATAGAACTGTACACCACAAAATACAAGTTTTACTGAATGGAAAAAATTTTTAAATCTACCAGGATGTTGGAGGGGGAAGGAAATGTAGACTGTGATAAATGAATCTAACTACATTATAAACTACATTATAAATTAATCACATAACCACAATGAAAGGGATGGGGAAGACAGGAACTGACCTGGGTAAATATGAGTCTAAAGACAAAAAGACTTTTACAAACACATTGTACTTCATGCAAGTTAATGCTAAACAAACAAATAAATAAGGGGCGCCTGGGTGGCTCAGTTAGTCTGATTCTCCCTCTGACCCTCCCCCCTCTCATGAGCCAAAAATGTGAATCCATAAATGTGAATCCATTTATAAATAACTTAATAAATAAAATACACAGAGTGACAACTCTTTTTTACAGAAGAATTTTGATTCATAGATGTAAAAGAAATTAGAACACCACTATTAGAATAACCCAGGAATAATTGCTACAGGCAGTGATGGATGATCAATTTAGAAGGTGAATGTTTAAACAGAAACAAAGTATTTACATAGTGTCAAAATACCTCCTCAACTACATTTGATAAGTTCCAAGAGAAAAAAATAGTAAGTTTATATTGTGGCAGACACCACCTTAAGCAAATGAGCAAGGTTAATATCACTCCTAACATATACAGCCATAATGTACCCCCTAATATGAGGCAATGAGGTAACACAACTTCTATAAGTATCCTTCTTAATAATGCATAGCTTCAATTTAATAATGAGTAAGTCATCAAAAAAAAAAACAAAAACAAAAACAAATTGAAGGGCATTCTATGTAACTGGCTTTTATATTTCAAAGTATTTTAAGATAAGAGAAGATTAAAGGTTGTCAAAATTGTATTCTGGCTCAGGATCATAAATACAATTTATAGTTATTATCTGGTTTAAGGGAAATGATACTTTGAACTTAAATACCCAGAGTACATCTGCGCCTACTCCAAAAGAAACAGCTCTATTATGTGTGGTTAAGAACTCTGATTACTGGGGCACCTGGGTGGCTCAGTTAGTTGAGCCTCTGTCTTTGGCTCAGGTCATGATCTTGGGATCCTGGGATTGAGCCCCATGTTGGGGGGGGGGTCCCTGCTCAGCAGGGAGTCTGCTTCTCCCTCTCCCTCTGCTTCCCCTCCCCACCACTCATGCATGCCCACACTCTCTCTCCCTCTCTTTCTCTCAAATAAAATCTTAAGAAAAAGAAAGAAATCTGATTACTGATATATGGCAGACATTCTGTATCTTAAGAAAAAGAATAAACAAATATAATACTTCAAAGGCCCAAACACTTCCTGCTAGATAGTTAAGAAATAGCAATATATTGGGCGCGTGGGTGGCTCAGTTGGTTAAGCGACTGCCTTCGGCTCAGGTCATGACCCTGGAGTCCCAGGATCAAGTCCCGCATCGGGCTCCCTGCTCGGCAGGGAGTCTGCTTCTCCCTCTGACCCTCCCCCCTCTCCTGCTCTCTCTCTCTCATTCTCTCTCTCAAATAAATAAATAAAATCTTTAAAAAAAAAAAAGAAATAGCAATATAAAATTTCATACTCTGTAAGGAATTCACCTAAATTCAATTAAGAAAAATAGCTATGCATATTTTTAATATCAATTAAAGAAATTTAATCCACACCTAAAATCTTTCCTGTAAATAAAGCTGCGATGTAGATGACCTCAACAATGGGTCCTACTAACTATTTAAGAAAAAATAATACCAGTTCTGCAAAATTCTTCCTGAAAATAGATGGGGTAGAACTAATTCCTAAATCTTTCTATGAAAGTAATATTACCCTGACAGAGTACACATCATGTGCAAAAAGACATCATCAAGAAAATCAAACAAAAACTACAGCTAAATATTTCTGGTGATCATAATATGAATTAAAATATTGTTTATAATATACAGAATCTGGAATAAACCAAATGTCTAACACTTGATAAATGGATAAAAAGACTGTGGTTTCTCCATTCAACAGCATAGTACTCAGCTATAAAAAGGAATGGACTCCTCGGGACACCTGGGTGGCTCAGTCAGTTAAGCGTCTGCCTTCAGCTCAGGTCATGATCCCAGGGTCCTGGAATCGAGTCCCCCATCGAGTCCTGCTTCTCCCTCTGCCTCTGCCTCTCTCTCTCTCTATCTCTCATGAATAAATAAATAAAAAATCTTCAAAAAAAAAAAAAAAAAGAATGGGCTCCTTATACATGGACGAATCTCAAAAGCATTAGGATAAGTAAAATAATTTAGATTTGAAAGATTCCAAGTCATTTAATTGGATTTTTATGACATTCTGGGAAAGGCACAACTCTTTGTCAGATGTGAGGGGGCAGAATTAGGAGAGACATGACTGCAAAGAAGCAGGAGTAGACATTTTAACTTGATGGAAATAGTCTAATTACAGTGATGTATAATTGTAGTGATAGTTGCATGACTGTATAAATATTTTAAAACTTTTTAAATTTGGGGAGCCTGGGTGGCTCACTTGGTTAAGCGTCCAGCTCTTGATTTCTTGATTTTGGCTGGGGTGGTGATCTCAGTGTCGTGGGATCCAGCCCTGAATTGGGCTCTGCACTGAGCGAGGTGCCTGCTTGGGATTCTTTCTCTCTCCCTCTGCCCTCCATCCCCCCTCCACACAGGTGTGCGTGCACCCATGTGTTCTCCCTCAAAAATAAAAAAAACCTTTTTAAGTTGTACAAATATAATTAATAAATTTTTACATTTTTTATTATATGAAATAGATAATTTTAAAAGAATATGCATTAAGGAGTTTGCTTGATAAAGTCTTTACTTTTATATGTAATCTGACTTGGGAAGACGTGAATCTGGGCATTCTAAGTTAAACATAGCATCAAAGATAAAGCAACTAGGTTAGCAGTTTCTCCGTTTCCCCAGACCCAATGTTATACCAGTCTGACATTCTAATACCTAGTCAGAATAGTTTCTCAGAAAAAATAGTGGAGGGCCACGGAAAAAGATGTGGTTCTTAGCCAAATAAATAATGCTGAATGTTAAGTCCAAGGAATGAAACAAGGGGTTTTCCAAGAGACTGTATCAAAGGTTAAGAAAAGCTGATGCAAGTTTATGGAGGGAAGGAGCAGTCACTAAGTGAGTTTGAATATTATAGCTACTATATATTTGTATGTATAATGAATGTAATACAATCTAACTCTTTTGTAATTTTCCTGAAAGCAGATTAGTTAATTTATGCCCACAAGATGCCAAAGAAAAGTCTGTAGTAAACAGATACAATTCTCACTGTGCTTTGGAATTCTTCCACATTTTATCATTTCAAATATGTTTTTTAACATTTTAATTATATGAAATTGAAAAAAAAATACTGAAATTTGATTTTGCTATGTGGAAGAACAGTCAGATTCTTCAAGAAGAAAAAAAGCAACTATAAACTCTGACCTGAAACTCATTGCGTATTTTGATTTTTCTCCCAATGCAAGTGGTAATTCCTTCTGCCTTACCCACATAACAATTAGTGTCATTATCCACTGTTTTATCATAATGCTATGTATAGCAACCTGTAAATTATCATCCAAACCCTCTAAAACTTCACAGTGGCTGACTATAGTAAAGTTTAATTTATTGATTACAATTTCCAGTTTTAATATCCTACTGATGAATGTAGTCCTTTGCTCCACTAAGATGTCAAATCCCGCAGGATATCATGTTGAGCTAGAAAGATCTAAGAATAGCAATGATTTGAATGAATATAGCATTGTACTTCTCGTACATTTTTCCTTGCCAATACTGTGTATGAAGATTTAGAGTTAAAAAAAATAGAGAAAAAACTGTTTGTCAATTTTAATAAGGACCAGACTAAATGTACTATTAATATCACACTGACATAATGAAAAATCCTCAGTCTAAGATCTGAACACTGAGAAATCTAAAAGTCATATATGGTTTCCTTTAATTGTGCATTTAAGGCTATAAAGATATAAGAAATATATAATCTTCATAAATCAAATAAACCACATGCTAAGGGAATAAAGAATAATGCTGATAATATTACTTGTGCAAATGACTTAGATGTTAAGTTAAAGAGAATAGAATGAAATTAAGAGCATTGTACTGTTCAGTATGCAGAAGTTAAGTAGAGTAAAAATGTAATAGTGCAAGGCATGGAATCCTCCATTTTACTCTCATAATAATAATAAAAATAGGGGCGCCTGAGTGGCTCAGTCGGTTGAGTGCCTGCCTTCGGTTCAGGTCATGATCCCAGCATCCTGGGATCAAGTCCCACGTCGGGCTCCCTGCTCAGCTGGGAGTCTGCTTCTCCCTCTCCCTCTGCCTGCTGCTCTGCCTACTTGTGCTCTCTATCTGTCTGTCAAATAAATAAATAGAATCTTTAAGAAATAATAATAATAATAAAAATAAAGTTGGTTTTCAGAAACCAATTTTTTTGCTGATGAGTTTAGAGAGGCAGTTATTTAGATACAACTAAATAACTAAATATTAGGATAAGTAAAATAATTTAGATTTGAAAGATTCTATAGCACAATAAAGTGGTTCAGACTTTTTTTTTTTTTTTCAAATAAACAAAAAAAAGCAACTTAAGAGTCCTATGTTAAGATTATCAGGCATTTGCAACAGACCTGAGAAAGAAATTCTGGTTATATACAAGCCTCTTGACCTTATTTATGAATAAGAAAATGAACATTTGTACTTGTCTTACATTTCTCTCCCTCTCTCCCTCTCTTTCTCTCCACCACCCTATTTTACCACCTCATTATGACAAGATGGTTGCAACAGTGTCAGGCATCATGCCCTCACAATGCAATGTCTAAAAGTTGAAAGAGGACATTTTTTAAATGTTCTTTTAAAATGTCAAATGTTATTCATGGAATATGTTGAAAGGCCATCTTATCCTAGATTCTTTTTTTTTTTTTTACAGATTTTTATTTATTTATTTGACAGAGAGAGAGAGATAGCGAGAGCAGGAACACAAGCAGGGGGAGTGGGAGAGGGAGAAGCAGGCTTCCTGCCGAGCAGGGAGCCCGATGTGGGACTCGATCCCAGGACCCTGGGATCAGGACCCGAGCCGAAGGCAGACGCTTAACGACTGAGCCACCCAGGCGCCCTATCCTAGATTCTAAAAGCTATTGAATGTCAAGTGTTTTGCTTTCAGAATATGAGCTAATATTAAGTATTCATACATTTCAAAGAGCTAAGATATCCACAAAACCAGAACAACAACAAAATATCAGTCATCATTGAAAGATTTGTTTTTAAATCATTGATAGTGTTTCAGAAAGTGAATAAAATGTTTTTAAAAAGATTTATTTATTTGAGAGAGAGCACAAGTGGGGGAGAAGCAGAGGGAAATGGAGAGAATCTCAAGCAGACTCCCAGCTGAGCACAGAGCCTAACATGGGGCTCGATCCCAGTACCTTGAGATCATGACCTGAGCAGAAATCAAAAGTCAGAGGCTTAACTGATGGAGCCACTCATGCACCTTTTAAAATATGTTTTATATAATGTTAAGTATAAGCAAGAAGAGAAATGTTTATAAACTAGTTTTCCTCAAATGGAAGCTTTAATAAATACAAGATCCATTAAATGTTCCTGAAAAATAATTCCTTGCTCAATGAAGCTTGGGAAATATAATTCATAATCACTTATGTAGAACCCTTGGTAGCCCTGCTATAAAGGACTTTTTATGTTTTCAACCTATAGAAATTGTGTGTGTGCACAAAACTGTTAATAAAATGTTGCTTCAAATTATGAAATGAAAATTTTCTGCTCTATTGAAGGATAACATTTCCACAAATCATTGAATTCAAATATGAAATTGCCTTAGGATGATGATCTACTGAATGCATTCCACCTTCATTACATATTCGGTAGGCTGGTATTGAAAGAGATTACAGAAGACAATCATAAGTGCATTGAAGATATGAATGTATATTAATAAATACCTTATTAAAATCAGATTCAAAATTTAGATTCAAAATTTGATACTCAAGTTGTTAGTGAGCTAAACCATGGAGCTAAGGACTTTCTTATCTTGCCAATATTCTTTAAAAAATCAATGTAAAGGGGCGCCTGGGTGGCTCAGTCGTTAGGCATCTGCCTTCTGCTCAGGTCATGATCTCAGGGTCCTGGGATTGAGCCCTGCATCGGGCTCCCTGCTCCTCAGGAAGCCTGCTTCTCCCTCTCCCACTCCCCCTGCTTGTGTTCCCTCTCTCGCTGTTTCTATGTCAAATGAATAAATAAAATCTTTAAAAAAAAAATCAATGTATAAAAGCACCCATTTATAATCTTTTGTGGAATCATATTTATTTTTCTATGATTTTATTTCTTTATTAGAGAGAGCATGTGCATGAGAGTGAGAGAGAGAGAGCAAGAGAGCAGGGGCAGGGGGAGAGGGAGCCTGAAGTGGGGTTTGATCCCTGGACCCTGGGATCATGACCTGAGCCAAAGGCAGATGCTTAACCAACTGAGCCACCCAGGCGTCCCTGGAATCATAATTCAATGAGTGTTTTAAGGTCTTCCATTTTTTTAAAGAAAAATAGGAATATTGAAATTCAGAATTTTCTCTCCTTGAATCAAATTACGTAGTCTATATATTTTCTCAAACATTAATAATACTAAGAAGAAGAAATGGAAACCATAGAAGTGAGAAATAGAATTTCTGAAATTAAAGATTTACTGGGTAGACTTAGCCAAATGAACAGGGCAGGAGAGTAAGTGAACTTGATGGTAGAAAAACAGAAATAATCCAACATGAAGAACAAAAAGAAACAATATTTCCAATAATAATACCTGGAGCCTCAAGGACACATTAAATGGCATCACAAGGTCACAGTGCATGGAACTAGAATGACAGAAAGAGAGGATAGGACAGGAAAAAAAAAAATACTTAAAAGATCTCATGGCTGAGGGCGCCTGGGTGGCTCAGTTGGTTAAGCGACTGCCTTCAGCTCAGGTCATGATCCCAGGGTCCTGGGATCGAGTCCTGCATCGGGCTCCCTGCTCTGCAGGGAGCCTGCTTCTCCCTCTCCCACTCCCCCTGCTTGTGTTCCCTCTCTCGCTGTGTCTCTCTCTGTCAAATAAATAAATAAAATCTTTAAAAAAAAAAAAAAAGATATCATGGCTGAAAGTTTCCCAAAATCTTAGGAGAGAATTTGTAGATAAATGTTAGAAAATCAAACAAAACATGCGAATAAAACTGAAGGCCACACCCACGCACCCTAGATCAAAGTGTTTAAATTCAGAGATAAAAAGCAAATTGTGATAGCAGCAAAAGGAAAATGACATATAACATATAATGAAAAAGCAATCCAATTAATGAGTCAATCAAAAATGATGGAGACAAGAAGAGTGCACATTTTTAAACTGATGAAGAAAAAAAAAGATGTCAGCCCCAAATTCTCATTTCAATGATAATATAAATCATGACTGAAGGCAAAATAAAGACATTTTTGATAGAAAGAGAACAAAAAGAATGTTGCCAGAAGAACTGAACTAAAAGAAAGCTGAAGAAAATTGCTCCAGCTGAAAGGGAAATGATACCAGATGGCCTCCCAAGTTCCCATAACAGAACAAAGAGCATAAGAAATGGTAAATATATGTGTAAATCCAAAAACTTTTCTTTTTTGACACATTCTTCTTATTTTTTATAAAACATATATTTGATTAAGACTAAAATTATAGCGCTGTCTTGGAGCTTTATTATGTAAGCTTGTATTATTACATATAATCATTATAATGTAAAGACAGATTATAGTTTTACAAATTCTAAGATTGTAATATAAGCTGAATCAGAAGACAGAATAAATGGAAAACTCTCCAAATAATTTTATGGAGTTTGCAACAAAAGTGTTCAAAAGTGAAATTATATTTAAAGTGTATCTTTTATAAACCACATAAAACTGGGCTTTGTTATTTATCCATTCTGAAAATGTCTGCCTTTGATTATTATATGTATGTAATAATGCATGCATATATGTGTAATTTTTGATATGATTGGGTTACTATTTTAGCTTGCTTTCAAATTTTCTCCTCTGTTTTTTCTTTGTTGTTTCTCTGACCACCCTTTGCAGTCTCTTTTCTCTATTTGAATGTTTTCTTAAATAGATCTTTAATTTGCATGTGTATTTTTGTACTGGTTACTCTGAGGTTTATAACATATCCTCAGGAGATCTCACATCTAAAGATATACCAAAATATAGTAAAATAAATCAAGTTATTTAATTTTGGTTCACATATATAATCATAGACAAAATGTGAAGGAGAAATGTATATCCCGTAACAACATTCATTAAAATTATCTTTTTTTTTCTCATCAACATTCTATACCCCACCGAATTTCTTTTATACTTCCTTTATTTTTTATTTATTTTAAAAGATTTAAAAAAAAAGATTTTTAAAAATTTCTTTATTTGACAGAGAGATAGCACAAGTAGGCAGAGTGGCAGGCAGGGGGAAAGGGAGAAGCAGGCTCTCTGCTGAGCAGGGAGCCCGATGTGGGGCTCGATCCCGGGACCCTGGGATCATGACCTGAGCCGAAGGTAGCCACTTAACCGACTGAGCCACCCAGGCACCCCTATTTATTTTAAAAGATTTTATTTATTTACTTGACAGAGAGAGAGTGAGAGAGCACAGAAGGGGGAGCAGCAGAGGGAGAAGGAGAATCAGGAGCCCAATGTGAGACTCCCTCCCAGGACCTTGGGATCATGACCTGAGCCGAAGGCAGACGCTTAACCAACTGAGCCACCCAGGCACCCTATAATTCTCTTTTATATACAAACCCAAAAAAATGCTCTCAAACTTTTTTTTCTTTTCCCTAACTTGCTTTTTACCTGTTATCTACCCCCCACTTCAGATTATACCTCATAAAATCCTCAAACAATTTTGCACTTAAAGGATCCTCCTAGAATCGGATTATAGTATATGAAGAAAAAAAATGGGAAGAGTAGAAGCTGTTCTCCTTAGATTTAGATGACAAGGATAGGGGATCACAACTATAAACAATCCTACATTAATTATTTTTGCATTCAGTTCTAATAAACATTTGTACATAGTACGGAATTATTTCAGATGTAACTAGTCTCAGTTTTTACCACCCACTTTTTATTCATATTTCCCATGACCCACTTTTAAGCTCTTTAATTAGTGTAGTAGAATAACATGATGCTAATGTCACCAGCTCTAGATTGAAAGTGTCTGAATTCAAATGCAATCTCTATCATTTATCAGGTGTGTAACCTTGGGAAAGCTACTTAACCACTGTGTCTTTGTTTCTTAATCTATAAAATGAGGATAAGAATAGTAACTTACTCTTACAGCTGTCATATGCACTACATTAATGCATTAAAGTTCTTAGAAATGTGATTAACATTTACTATTCAGTAAATGATAGGTATTTCATTTAGTTGGAATCCATCTTTAAGGATATTTTTGTCAATAGTGCTGTGGGGGAGGTCTATTTTATAAGCCTTCACATAAATAAAAATATGTTTTAGTTACTTTTACAATTGAATAAGCAAAAATAAATTGAGGGATCACAAAACTGGCTCTCAAAACTGTAAAATAATCCCTCAAAATCCCATTTTTACTAGAATTTGGTATTGCAGCAGTCTCAGATTACCTGAATTTTTTCTCTCTGCATGTAACTTTATCTACCTGAATTTCTTTTATGGTTATAATCCAGTCGTATTTTTAGAGTGTATCTATTTTATTTGCCTTTTAATTATTATCGTTGCTTGAATTGTAGTGGTGATCTGACACATAGTTCGCATATAATTTTTATATGAGAAAGATTCAATCCAAGCACATTGTGAATTTAATTTTTTTTCAGTTCTCCTTCAAAATACAAATTTTTCTATATGTTGGATCCTGTTTTGTGTTCTTGTACATCATTTTCTTTCTCATCATATTTGTTCCTTTGCACTTCGCTTCTGTATTCTGAGAATGCTATTCAAGTTTGCCTTCTATATTACCATATTACTGATTTGATTTTTCTGCAGCATCAGTTCTCTTCTATCCAAAGACTAGTTTTCTCAGTTCCGGTGTTTCCATTAATTACTACTATGCCTCAGTTCACTTGCAAGCCTTCCTCATCCCTCCTTCATTTTGCTTTCTTAGCTTATTATCTCTTTATAGAGGCAAAATTCTTTTATAGTGATCTGAATTATGACAGTCTTCTGAAATTTGATCCTGCATCCAAACGATTGTGCTTTAGAAGTATCTGCTTCTTCTGACTCTCCTAGATTCATTTACTTTTCCCTTTTATTCATTACATTTTTCTTTTTTTGCATTATATCTTTCTAATTAACTTTCTTCTAACATCATTACTAATTCTGTGAAATGGTGAGATATGTCCAAGTGATTATACCATAGTTCATTTTGAATTATGTAGTATATAATGCAAGACAATAATATAAGGTCAGGACTACAAAAATTGACAAATGTGTGCAAGGTAGAAGATGCATGTGGAAAAGGAAAACTACTAAACTCTGTATCATAAAATTCTTGTTGATGTGACTTGGGACACTTAAATCAGTGCAGGAGGAGCAACTCAGATCAATGTTGGGTATATTACTTAAATCACATTCTCACCTTGACAGATTTGAGTATCTCCTAGTTTGCTATTTATTATATAGATGTATCAACCACAGTTCCATTGACTTATGTCTTTTTCTATCCTTACTTCATGTGTTTTTTATTCAATATAAGCAAAACATGTAGAAAATATTGATACATAGCTTCTACTGCTGTTTGAGTTATTGTTCTATAATTCTTATTTCATAGGCCACCAACTATCCCTTCCTCAAAATATTCCTATAATCACACACTGCAACTTTTACTACTATACATTTCCCTAATGCAGTTTTAATCAATTTTGCATTAACTGAGTAAGTGAAGTTATTCTCTTTTGTTACAAATATATTTTTGTTATCAAATATTCTGGTAGCATTTGAGGTGGTAAAGAAAGTAGTTCTCTGCATCACAAAGTAATGAAGGAGGTCAGGTTTTCTACATAGAAGGTAGACTCGATATCAGAGTCAGTGGACAGATGGTAGGAGAGGCATGAAGTACCATCTTATCTATTTAGTATGGTCTCTCTTTCATAGAGTAAAGCCTATGTATCACAAAAGCAAAGGCCTAGGTTGGTTTTATCTCAATCCCATCCCATCTGCTTTTTTTTTTTTTTTTTTTTAAGATTTTATTTATTTATTTGCCAGAGAGAGACACAGTGAGAGAGGGAACACAAGCAGGGGGAGTGGAAGAGGGAGAAGCAGGCTTCCTGCGGAGCAGGGAACCCGATGCGGGGCTCGATCCCAGGACCCTGGGATCATGACCTGGGCCGAAGGCAGACGCTTAACGACTGAGCCACCCAGGCGCCCCCCATCTGCTTTTTAATTAGTATCAATCCATCCCAGATTTTGGTATTAATGGCTTATGATTTTTAGCTTCCAATGCTATTGAGAATGTTTGCTTTTTCTGTATTTGCATAGACGTCTTTAAATGATGAACCAGTAGTAGATGACTTAGATTCTGTTTTAAACTTGAGCAAGATGCTTCTAGATTTTAAAGGTTGGATAATGCAATGAAGTGGTACAAATTATTGATTAAAAATCCATGTCAAAGTCAAGGTGACTTCATCTTTCATTCTTCCAACTAACAGTTTAAATGCCTACCATCTGCCAGGCATGTTGTCATTTTTAATGATGGACTGAGAATCATAAATGTTTTCAGCTTCATGAGGTTTGATATTTATTGAGGCAGCAGACAACATATAATCACACAAAGACGAATTTAACTCTGATAAGTACAACAAAAGAGGGTGGTGGATGGTAGCATATTATAAGTGGTAGAATATTATAGTTTGCCATCTCAGGGTAAAGACAATAAACTGACACCCAAAGTTTAAGCAGGAGCAAATTATCACATGGAGGCAGTAAAATTACAAATATTGATGGGCAAAGGTCTTGAGGTGCAATGGACCATGGTGTGCTACTAGATGGAGAGTAAAGTGGATTAATACTTGGCAAGGTGAAATATCTGTTAGAAATGCTTGAGGAGTCTTACTGGCTATGTTAAATGTTTTATTCTTTACCTGAAGAAGAGATAATTAGGGGCTCCTGGGTGGCTCAGTCGTTAAGCGTCTGCCTTTGGCTCAGGTCATGATCCCAGGGTCCTGGGATCAGCCCCACATAGGGCTCCCTGCTCGGCGGGAAGCCTGCTTCTCTGTCTCCCACTCCCCCTGCTTATATTCCCTCTCTTGCTGTCTCTCTCCCTGTCAAATAAATAAATAAAATCTTTTTTTAAAAAAGAGATAATTAAATTTATTTCTTGATATTATTATATTGTCTAGAACTCCTCTTTCCAACAAAGAGCCGCTGTGCTGGCCAAGAAAGTTGCACTAGTCATTTTCACCTGTCCAATAGCCATATGTGGTTTTGGCTACCACATTGGACAGCATACATATATTTTCATCATTGCATAAGGTTCTACTGGATAGTGCTGGTGTAGAGAATGTAATGTGAATTATATGGGAACCAGAAAGGGAATAGTTAACCCAGCAGCAAGGAACTTGTTGTCCAAGTAAGAGACAATAGGAACCGGTATGGGTATCAGTTTACTAGAGTTGTTATAACAAAGTATCATTGACTGTGAGGCTTAAATAACAAAAATTTAGTCTTTCATAATTTTGGAGGCTAGAAGTCTGAAATCAAGGTGTCCACAGGGCCATGCTCTCTCAGAAGGCTCTAGGTGAGAATCTATTTCATGCTTTTTTCTTAGCTTTTAGCATTGCCAGCAATCCTTGGCATTCTTTGGATTATGGATCCATCACTCCAATCTCTGCCTCTGTCATCACATGGCCTCCTGTCTAGGTGTTTTGGGTCTTTGTTAAATTCAGAGTTTACCAATGCAGTATCTGATATGTAGATATATAGCACACTCATTGGCATGCCAAATTTTTAGAAAACATACCCTGAGAGTGTGTAGGTACTACAGAGATCTTCCAAGTTTGATTTGATGTCCACCTATCTCTTGCCTTACAAATCTACATCTTCTACACAGCTGGAAACAGGAATGTTAATTGCTAGAGCCATTTCAGGTTTAGGAAATAATAAACTTTTGTCTACAAAATGCAATCCATCTTCCACTCTTTTTTTTTTTTTTTTTATTAAACAGTTAAACTGGAATAACATATGTCTTATCTAGACATCACTTTTCACATGCATCCCTTATCGAATTCTGAAAATTTAATGCATTCAGTTAAGAACTGGAAAACCACTTACAGCGTATGAATTCTATATATAGTGCAATGAGATAGATATGTTCCAGGAGATATTTTGGGTACCCTGCCTTAATCTGCCCAAGACATATCTATATATCTGAATAATCCAAAACAAATAAAAGAAATAAACTTCTGAATACTCTCAATATTCCCAAATAATCTGGAGTGATATGAAGCAGAATAATGTTCTATTTCTTATGAAGACTTATGGCAATCAGTCCCTATTATTCATTTGCTCAACTCTTACTTAACAAATATTTATTAAGCAACAATTATGTGTCATGCACTGGTTTAGTCAGCGCATTCTTCATGGGCACGTTGATCACAGGGACTTTCTTTTTGTTTAACTCTCAATGAATTTCATGGAAGTGTCTTGTATCCTATTGCAATGAGCAATTTACTTGTTTATTTCTAGGTAACATGCACTGTATGCTTCTGCAAATTTAGTTTATGTGCCTTGTCAATTATATTCATAGCATATTTAATCCTCACAATAAACCCATTTGATAAAGAATATTTTAATCATATTTAGAAATGAGCACACATATGTCCAAAAAGGCAAATGACTTTCTAAATACTGGTAAGAAGTAAAGCAGAGGTTAGATACAGTACAGATTAATTTCATGCTCTTCATTCTTAAGTGCTCATGTAATATCTTAATGTTTTTGATCTGCTCTAATTTTGATTCTATCTTGGATATATACGTTCTAACTTTTGTGACAGTAACTCCCCCATTTATGTTACTGTCTGATCCTTGCTTTAACATTCAGGGCCAATTTGTCTGTGTTTGCTTGTTTTCAGACATTGGAGAGACTGCCCCCTTACTCCTCATGTGTCTTATTTTCTTTGATGCTTATTTCCATGGCCATTCTGCCATTATCATATACAATTCTAATGAAAGCAGTTGAAGGCATGATGTATATACATTTGGGTCTTGTGGATCATTTGTGACATTTGCCACAACCAAACAAGAAATGTCCCATCCTAATAAATATATAATTTATCAAGGAAGACAACTGTTAAACCAAAAATAATGAAACAAATATAGCAATATTTAAAAAGACACATATATGAAAGAAATTTTTAGAAGATACATCATCATACTTTCTCATTATTATTAGTTCTACTCTTTGTACCACCTAATTCAGAACTTAATGCTGCTTAGACTTATTTTCCTTTGTTTCTTTGTTGTTACTCTTGTCTACCTAAGCAGGTTACAAATAATATGAGACCTTTAACTTAACTATAAACTTAAGATAGTGCTAAATATCTATGAAACATTCAATAAATATTTGTTGACTGATTATTACAATTAAGTGATAATAAAATAATATAGTTTATTCTTTAGAATCAATTTCACAACAGAAGAACGTCATCAATAAATATTAAGTAAACATTCAGAAACCAAATGAATATTTTAAATGGGATCCATATTCTTAGATTTGAATTTCACATAGTAATGAAAACATTTCATGTTTTGTTAACTTACAACTATCAAATTTATAAAACAAATGCTATAAGATGCACATGTTTAACAAACAAAAACTTTGGAAGCCATCAGTGTAGAAATTAAAATGCCTGCCTTTTAAAATCATTTAGAACTTTAGAATAATACTTTTCATTTATAACAATGTGAAATTTTCATGAAAGTATAAGCCAAAAAGCAGTTGCTCTAATCAGAATCATCAAAATGCCATGGAATTTGTAAAAGAGGGGATTTATCGACAGTACGTGTCATGGTCTGTTTGAACACAGCTGCAGTTGGGATTTTCAAGCTGACCCCCATCTGGATACAACTCTGATGCCTTCTGAAGGATTCTCAGCAGAGCCCAAATGACCAACAGAGTAGGTCGAAACAGAAGGACAGATGGTGAGGTAAGTGAACAAGACAATAATTTTCAATTATGAAGAAAAAATCTTACTCCCTTGATTTCCTAAATATATTCTAGCATTTGAAATTTATACCCAATAATAAAGAACTTGCTTGAGGTTTTGAGGAAAAGGGAGCTATGTGTGAATCAAAGTTGTTGGAAAGTTGTTTTTTTATTTAGAGAGACTTTTTTAAAGCATTTTTCCTGACTTTAGAATCTGATTTTAGAAACATACAGAATCATTAAGAAAGTCCCCCTTCTTAGAAGTCCATTGTTTAGTCTCTGGTTCCAACTAGAATTTGGTTTTAAAATAGCTGCAGACTAGACACACACAGACTACCTTAATAGCATTAATACTAAGGATGTTTCTCTTAACACATGAACTTCCACATAATATAACCCAATATATTTACTGTTTCAATCGCCAGAAATTATTGTCCAGATCCCCTCTTAAAAAGTTCCGCAGTTTGTAACAGAGTCTCAGTTTCTCCCATTCCCCACCCAAAAATAAATTAATCAAATCAGTGATCAGGAGAATAAATATGTTACCTGAGACCAAAAGTGCTTTTTTATTTTAATTTTCATTAGTTCTATCTTTGCAAGTTCTTTGTTTAGGTGTATAAACCTTCAAATATATTATTTGTATGTGTATAGAATTCTCACATTATCTATCTAACTAATACATTATCATCTACTGTGGGCAACATAACTGAACATCATGTAAGATTTGTTAAAATACAAAAGAAGAAAATATAATAGTAAATTTTTCTATTAATTGGGTGGATGGCCAATGAGTACTTAACTATTTAATCTAATAATGCAGAAAAACTGCATTACTAAATGTGTATTAGGACATTAAAGTTCAGGGGTGCCTGGGTGGCTCAGCTGGTTAAGTGTCTGCCTTCAGCTCAGGTCTCATGATCCCAGGATCCTGGGATTGAGCCCCACGTTGGGCTCCCTGCTCAGCACGGAGATTGCTTCTCCCTCACCCTCTCTCCCCCTATTTGTGCTCTGTCTCTCTCTCTCTCTCAAATGAATAAATAAAATCTTTTTTTAAAAAAAGGACATTGGAGTTCATATAAGTAGCTTCCAAATTGATCTAGTTTATAGAAGTACAGTTAGAAAATGTATTATTATAGTTTAAAACATAGTAAATAACCACGTTTGTCATCCTACTCTACAAAACTTCCCAATATATTATCATAATTGTCACTTTACATTGAATAAATACAGAGTCATATTAAATAACTGCCCGGAATGGCCAGCAATCCCTGTACCAACGGATGAAAGATGACTCCAGACTTTGCTGTGAAAGAGAGAAGGCAAGGGGGTCAACGCTCAGAGATGCAGACCCTTTGCTCTTCTTTGCTCCTGCTTTTATTGGTCCCTCAGGATAATCACAAATCCTTATCACTGTTTCTCAAGCACATGATGTGTGACAAGGGGTCTTACTGAAACTGGGAGGAACGATACGATATGCTAATCGGCGCGTTCTACTACACATAGCCCAAGGGACAATGCATACATCTCTTAGATCACAGGGCAGCTATTTGGGCTCAGAAAGCTTCAGGGAAGGTAACTCCCCCCAGCATTCCTATGGCAGAGTGGTCACGGAGGCCTCAGCGTTCCAAAGGCCCACGCGCTTCTCCGAAACCCTCCCTGCCCTCAGCCGCCTCCGTGTTACATTTTAGAAGTCAGGTATTATGGCTGATCTCATGCTCTACATTAACCTCCAACAAATAACTTCCCCAATTTCAAATAGAAATTAGTAGCTGAGCAAACATTGGAAGAGTATGCTTTCTGAGTTTAAATTACTTGTTTTTTCTATTATACAGTGCTACCTAAAATGTATGTTATATGTAATTTCAGGTTTGGAGTGGTCTGCAGAAGAATGAGAAAAGGTTATATTTCTGGCAATTGTGAGATAAAATATTTTACTGTTTCATTTATTAGTAGGAAGTTATTCCAGGCAGAAGTTATGATAAACATACAAGTTTTCTTCAATGTAGAATATATATGAGTAGCTAATTTCTTTCCTTTTTTTTTTTTTTTTGGTAATTTCTTATTTGATATATTCTACAAAAAGAAAAAAAATCTGCTAAATACAAATATCATGGAATTGGCACTTGGTAATGTGTCTAAGAAGAATTATGTTATTTTATCTATCAAAACTTCAAAAGAAATAAGTTTCAGAAAGGGATCACATTTTCCTATGAGTTACTGAAACTTGGCTTTTAATTTGATCAACCATGGCAGAAAATACTTTGATGTAAAAATATAATCACCTAACCCTTAGGGAACTCACCAATTGTACCTTCCTTTTCAGAACTGTTCCAATAAATTAAACATATTTAAGTAATCTCAAGTTTATATAAATTTCATTCCAATGAAAAGAATAATACTGGATTCTGCTTAAATGTAGAACGTAGAAAGAATAGAGTTATTCTCACTAAACAAACTTGGTGAATAGCAAAATGAAAAATCATTTACCTTGATTTTTTTAGTTTCTATACTTCATTCTATCCATCACCTCTTATTTATTGAAGGTCTGTTTTTCATCAGGAGTTATGCTACCTGGTGGGGATACAAAAATGTTTAGGACACAACTCCTTTTCTTCTAGAAACTGAAAGTAAATGAGCAAAGAGACAGAGGAATGGTTTTAAAACTGGATGGCCTGAAGGTGCAGGGTTCATAGTGTTTAAATTTTCAACCCATAGGTCATATTCCTCATCCTTTGTCTAATTCCTTGACCCTCTCTTTCATGGCACTTATTTTATTTTTTATTTTTATTTTTTTTTAAAGATTTTATTTATTTTTTGACACAGAGGGAGACAGCGAGAGAGGGAACACAAGCAGGGGGAGTGGGAGAGGGAGAAACAGGCTTCCCGCTGAGCAAGGAGCCTGATCCCAGGACCCTGGGATCGTGACCTGAGCCAAAGGCAGACGCTTAACGACCGAGCCACCCAGGTGCCCCTCATGGCACTTATTTTAATAACATAATATTATTTACTTTTTTGTTTATTTCCTCTGCCTCACTAAGTAGAATATAAGCTACATAGAAATGGGGGGATCTTTGTCTATGATTTTCACTTTTTATAACAAGTTGGTAGAACAGTGACGACCTAATGAATGAAACTATACAATTTTACACTCCTTTGTCAATCTTTGTATGGAAGACACAGCCCTTTTTTTCCTTAAGTGTGGCTTTAATGACTGGTGTTCTGCATAATCTTTCTTGAATGGAACTCACCTATATTGTGCCATTTAAAATTTGGGATTTTAATTTTATTGAAAGCAGAGAAAGGAGAATGAAGAGAGAGTCTACAGTAATATATCTATGTGGAAAATATATCTCAATAGGGTTCCTGAAAAATCCGGAATTGTGGGTATATTATTATTATAGATGTTTCTTTGGGAAACAGACCTTAACCTTACAGTGCATTACTCCCAACACATGTTAACACATCACCATAGGAGAATATAGCTTATATAAAGTCAAAGAATCCCACATAAAATGAAAGCAGAATAATAAATGAATTAAATATTTCCTATTTTCCCCAGGCTTTAGGAACATTCTGCCATTGTCAAAATGACATACAATGCGACATATTTTCCATACTTACTGTATTTGCAGAGTACTGAGGTCAGATTTTTAGAGGAAGAAAAATTATCTTTACATTCATAATACATTTATAATATAAAATAGTAATCATATTTTGGCTCATTAGATAAATATTTTTGTCCTTTTTCTATAATTCTTCTGCTTTTAAAATGTTATAGTAATTTCTTTTTATATACCTGAGTGATAATATCTATTATATTTGCAATTAGAAAATGTAATTATTACTAAATTAGATTTGACTAAACATACATTCCAGGGTTAAAAGTATGTGGCCATAACTAGACAGAACACCTTTAGATCTCCCTTATTACAGTAGATACAGATTTTCTCTATTGTAGTAGACATAAATTTATTTTGGGGAAGAATTCATACCATCAAAATCCATCTCTGAATTAAGCCAAACGAGAAGAGAATAATGTATCAAAATGGAAACCTTTAGGATGACTTTCAAAAAACTAAATTGTTATTTGATAGTCTATAGTCATTGTACCAAAAGGTGAATATTTAGAAAAAAGGTCAATAACATCATTTGGATTTTACTCTTTGGATGATTTCCACATTAGATATCAGTATATTTTCTATTATGTCTTCCTTTTGTGGAATAACAAAATGTTCTTAATTTCAATACTAGGATTTTTTTTTTTTTTTCCCTGAGTAAATGATTTTTTTTTTTTGAGTTTTGGTAAATAGGCTGAATTAACGGCTCCCAAAGATATCTAGATTCTAATTTTTTTTTTTTTTAAAGATTTTATTTATTTATTTGACAGAGAGAGACACAGCGAGAGAGGGAACACAAGCAGGGGGAGTGGGAGAGGGAGAAGCAGGCTTCCCGCTGAGCAGGGAGCCCGACATGGGGCTCGATCCCAGGACCCTGGGATCATGACCTGAGCCGAAGGCAGACACTTAACGACTGAGCCACCCAGGCGCCCCTAGATTCTAATTCTTAAAGCCTGTACATATTACCTGATATGGCAGAGGGAATTTTGAAGATGTGATTAAGAATCTTGAGATGAGGAGATTACCCTGCATTATCCCAGTGGACCCTAAATGTAATCATATGTATCCTTCTAAAAGAGAGACGAAGGGAAATTTGACCACAGAAGAGGAGAAAGGGAAATGATCACAGAAGCAAAGAAACAGACATTTGATGATGCTATATTTCTGGCTTTAAAGATGTTCAAGAAAAGGATTGTGAGCAATGACTGCAGTTCTAGAAGCTGGAATTGAAAGAAACTGATTCTTCCTTAGAACCTCCAAAAGGAGTGCAGGCCTACCAAAACTGGTTTTGGACTAGTGAAACCCATTTCAAACTTCTGACCTCCATAGCCATAAGACAATAATACATATATGTTATTTTAAACCATTAAGTTTGTGGTAATTTGTTATAGCAACAACAGGAAATTAATGAACATAGTAAATCATGTAACTATTCATGCTAGCTTTCTTGCCTTTGTCTTTAAAACGCTAAGATCAAACTGTTATCACAATTTTAATCAGCACAGTTGGTTGGTCTCAATAGCATTCATTTTACTCATGGACATTACTCTCAGTTCTACCTCATTTTCCCTTCATCGCCAATCACTTCTGATTTTCAACACTATCCAATAATATTTTGTTGTATTGTGTGCATTATGTAAGGTCAGCCAAAGGCATCCAACAATTTCATTTGCTTTCTTTGATTTTCTTTCTTATCATTTTCATCTTAAGGATCTGGAGCTTTGTAATGGATTTCCTAAAATATGATGATTCTTAGTGACCTTCGAAGTATCACACAAAGGAGATTTTTATCTCCCAGTGGCCCAAGGCACTGCCTGGTAGTAAGTTAAGGACTTAAGAAGATACTTTAAATCTTATACACTCTAGACTCCTATTAATGACACTGAAGCAGAAGGTACTAAACATACTGTTATGTGTGCAGCAAACACAGCAGGTTTCATGATCTATATATTTTACCCTTCCTGCAAAACAGTATTATACAGAAAGAATAGTAAAACAAATACCCACTGATCATGTGCTTTGTATTGTTAAGAGACAGTATTTTATGTTTCTGAAGCATGGCTTCAGCATATGCTTCTAAAGCATGGCTATGAGCTTGTGCTTATGTAAAGGAGATCAGACATCACTCATAAATTTTAACAATTTTAACAAACCTTTGCTCTAAGTGTCAAAACTATGTATGAGATTCCCATATCTATCTGTAGTTTGATTTTTTTAAATAGTTGAAACTTAAAAACTAAATTAAAAAATTTTGTTTATAAAAAAACAAAATAAAAAATATGTATTATCATTTTGATTAAGAGATAAATAAAATAAAATACTCAAACTAAGTAATTTCCAAAAATGAAAAATTGATTTTGCTGTGGTCAAAACAACTACAAATATTGACAAATTTTGCATGAAAAGTTTTTTTAATATAGTTTAATTTTATCTCAAAGACTCAGTTTATAAACATCAGTTGAATTTAAAAAAAATAAAGGAGAGTACTGAGATTAAGAGTTTCAGTGATACAATATCAAGCTTAATATTAAGTGAAATTAATCAAGAAATATACTGACGGTGAACATAAAATTTATTCAATAAATTTAATCTTTAGGCCCATTGCTGTGATGAATAATATAGGGTATCAAATGAAATATAAAAGTAACAACTACGTTGTCAAATCTCATAGTTCACTAGAAAAATCTAATAAATATAAAACAATTAAAGAATAACTAAAACTATGAAAAATTTACAGATATTAAATACAAAAGGTCACCAGAAAAAAGAACCTACCTTCCTTCAATCTATATTTTCCCTTTTGTTTCTTTTCACCTGCATTTACTTCCTTATGAGGTCATTCATCCAATACTATATGAGAAGCATTATGTAGAGACCCAGAATAAAATTTGACCCATATAAAACATCTTGTTCTCAAAAACTTACATTCTAATGAAGAGTCACAGCAATCTTATCATTATGGTAACTGTGCTCTCTTCTAATTGATATTTAGATATCTTAACATCCTCAACTGGCAAAAACTTTACATTCTAATGGGGCACTGATATATATTAACATATATTTTATCATAAAAAGTGAAAAATGTGAAAACAATGGATCGTGGATCACCACATCAAAAACTAATGATGTATGGTGACTAACATAACATAATAAAATAAAAAAAAAAAAAGTGAAAAATGTTGGAAGAGGTTATTCTCAAGTAGAATGATTGATTAGTATACCTTTCTTATCAGGAAGAATCAGGATAACAATATATTTTGAGAATATGTTCCATGAATGGAACTTTGAAGTGTAAGAGATATTCTAGGTGAAAAATAGGGCACCTGGGTGGCTCAGTTGGTTAAGCGACTGCCTTCAGCTCAGGTCATGATCCTGGAGTCCCTGGATTGAGTCCCGCATCAGGCTCCCTGCTCAGCAGGGAGTCTACTTCTCCCTCTGACCCTCCCCCCTCTCATGTGCTCTCTCGCATTCTCTCTCTCAAATAAATAAATAAAATCTTAAAAAAAAAAAAAGAAAAAGAAAAGGAAGAGTTCTATTTACATCAGTATTTACTACTAGATAATCAAGAAACAGACCCACTCAAAGAACATTAAAAGATATGTAATTCAAAATGTATTAAAATGAAATAGCAGCTGATAAAAGAATATATATCTGAGTACACAAAAGGAAAAGAAATACAAAAGTGGAATAGAGAAAAATAAAGTACTGACATGGTGACAATGTGGACTTGTTGGAGTGGATATATTTGGGTAACCAAAGTGCTTGAGTTTATAGCCCACAAAAAAATGGCATAATTTTGGGCCCATATAAAGTGAGAATTGAACATAGCACTCTTGCATGTAAGTATAACAGCAAAGCTACACTGAAATGCTACAACCTCAATGAATGGCTGGATTAAGAAAATAAATTTACTTAATAGCACAGAAAGAAACATGGGAGATTAGTCTCTGTAGTTCTAAAACCCAGTGTAAAAAGTTTCCATATTCTATTCATAACAAGACAGCAAACACCCTTTACATTTGAACTTCGCCTATATGTTCTCTGGACTTTCCAATAAAACTCAGATAGAAATATTAACCTAAAACATAATTACATTCGGTTATACCATATGGGTATCTGACAGAAGTAAACCTAAAGCCACTGTGGAGATTGTCACACAAGATTCCCAAGTTTTTCCATAGTTAAAGACTATTTAAATTTAAAAATAAATTTAAAATAAAAAGTGCAAACACTCAACAATATAAGCTTTCAAAAGTGAAAGTCAGAAGACAGAATGGATTGAAAAATTAGAAAGCCCAAAACTCCAGACAATAGAATTATCTGACAGAGAATAAATTATGTTTAAAATGAGTGCAGGTATGAAAGAATAAAACAATTTTTTGTGAAAAAGATCAGTATGAAAACAGTTGAATGAGGGGTGCCTGGGTGGATCAGCCAGTTCAGTTGTCTGCCTTCTGCATGGGTTGTGACCCCAAGGCCCTGGGATGACTCCCATATTGGGCTCACTGCTCAGTGGAGAGTCCGCTTCTCCCTCTGCCCCTCCCCCTGCTCATTCTCCGTCTCTCTCTTTCAAAAATAAATAAATAGAAAATCTTTAAAAAAGGGAAACAATTGCATGAAACATAAAACTTACAGAAATACAAAAGTTGTAATTAAAAGGTTTAAATATGCATGTTTTTAAATGTGGGAAAATACAGTTGATGTACTTTTTTTTATCTCACTAATCTATATATGGTCACATTACATATAAAACAAATATAAAAAGACTCTGCAAGGTAGAGAAAAAAAAGGCAGTCCAGCTAGGGACATTAGGATCTGGGGACTGACACAGTGATAAATTCCTTGGGTTTTCTGTTTGCCTCATATATCCTAAGATTGAAGCTGAAGAAACTGGTAACTTGTTAACTCCAACAGTTGTAAATAATAAAAGCTCCAACAAAGTCTTTTCTCTCTATTCAAAAGACCAGAAAAGGAGCAGCCTAGAAACACAGAAAATATTTCAATAACAACCATTCTGCTCTAGTCAAACACCACAGAAAAAACTGTTGCTGCCCCATTCCCATACGCATACCAGGAAAGGTGATGAGGGAGATAAGACTTCACTCTCCACACTGTGACAAGGTATCCAAAACCTCTGCCATCCTAGTCCCAGAAAAGCCTGAATAGGGACCCAGGATTTTTACTTCCACCTATATAAGGTGACAAGACCTCATGGGGAGCATGGAATTCCACCTTCATCCAGCAGGAAAGATACTACTCCCACTCCATGCTGGGGTGGTGTGAGAGGCAGGCCTAATGGAGAGGCTTTTACTACTGCCCAACTGGAACAAACCACACAGAACACACTAAGAGAGGAGACCATTTGGGGACCTGAATGCCAGGCCCTGCTCAGCAGGAAGAGGAACCCTCCTCTCTTGGGAATCAATTGAGGACAAGTGAGGAACCTGGACTTCTATAAAAGTGATGAGGTAACACCCTCCCTCCTCACTTTCACTGCTGGAGAGGTGTCAGAAAAATATAATAAATATAAGTGTTTATTTTTCTCTGACTAAAACACAATTACTTTTAAGGTCTTGTAGGGCCTCTTAGGTACATATACCTTGCTTTGGGGACTACTGTTCGAGACAATGGAAATGTCCCATGTGTTGTTTTTTGTTGGTGATGTAGTCAGGAGTAGCAAGCTTATTCTTAACAAATAATTATTGAATGGATTATTGAAAAGATTCTAAAAGTACATTTTTACACAAAAAATACAAATCAAAAATAGTAGTTGTTCATCTGTTAAATTTCTAACAACTTGTTATCAATTAAGCACAATAAAAAGCAAGAATCGGTGCCATAATCAAGTGGCACAATTTATATTTTGAGAAGAAATGATTACTTAAGGAAGAGAAGAAAGACCTATTAACATTTCATATCTTGCTAGAAAGATCCATCAGAGTGCTACACGGGTATGATTTAAGAAATGTGTGCGCTACCAATGTATATGGCTAACCAGCATTATAATTCAATACAGTTCTGCCTAAATGAATACTAATGTACCTCATCAAGATGATGCAACATGAGACAAGTGATTAGGAGTGACTAAAAGTAAGCCCTCCGTTTTTATTCGCATGAAAATTAATATGCTAAACAGGAAAATTTAGGGAGAAATTAATTTCACATAATGGTCATTTCCTCAGTGTTTTAATCAACTTGGTGCTCTAACAAAATACCATAGACTTGTTGACTTAAAACAACAGACATTTATTTCTCCCAGTGCTGAAGGCTGGGACATTCAAGATCAAGGTAGTACGGACAGATTTGATTGCTGGTGAAAACCTGCTTCCTGGCTTGCAGATGGCTGCATTTTGTTCTGCTGTGTGCCCACATGGCAGAGAGAGCTATCCCTTACTCTTATAAAGATATTAATACCATGGGGGCCCCACCATCATGAACTCATCTAAGCCTGATTACCTCACAAATATCCCACCTCCAAATACCATTACACTGGGGTTGAGCTTTGACATATGAATTCTGGGCACAAACATTAAGTCCACAACACTCAGAAAGCACATGTAAGAAATAGAATGTAAGGGTATGATTACAAAATAGTTAATATCACTTGGAAGAGAACATAATAACTAATGAAAGAAAAATTAATTTCATTTCTTGACCTCAAGCTTTCTGCTGATTTTGAAATATAAATAATTATGTTGTTCCTATTTGTGTATTTTGTTTTTCCTGGTAGAAAATATTAGAATGTGTTCACGATTATTAAATACCAGGGCACAGGTTGTGTCTCAGTGTTTTATGTTTTCCTTTTGTCTTTGTTTGCTTTTCTTAATGATTTTAATAAATGTGGTACATATAATTATACTACATAATATATAATTTCAGATATATATAATTTTCACAGAAAACATCCCTTAATTTTCTGTATTTAATTTATATTCTCATTATTTACTTTTATAATATTAACTATCTTACTTTATTACTTCAGTTTGTACATTTTAATCTGCTTGTATCTTGGAAAGTTTAGGGGGCAGTTTTTCCTAAGCACAACAATTTTCAAATTAATCAACCTGAGATTATGAAATTCCTGACTCCACTATGGCAACAGTATCAGTATTTTCACTGAATTAGTAAATGTTCAGAATCCCAGGATAATAGGATTAGACTTAATGCATATGATTTTGGATCTAATTAACATAACCGACATCCCATGTTGGTATTTTCATTTTAATTAAATTAAAAACTGCCTACTCCTATATGGTTGAAGAAATCCAAAAGATACTGCATGACAAACATAAAATGTGTTTTAAAAATACACTGAGTATAACCCATCCCTCCACCCCCTTCCCCTCTTAGACGGAAACAATGGATCGTGGATCACCAAATCAAAAACTAATGTATTGTATGGTGACTAACGTAACATAATAAAATAAAAAAAATAAAAATAAAAAAATACACTGAGTAGTATTCATCTTAGGGACTTCTGAAAAAGATAGTGTATAAAATATTAATTTTTAAGGAACTGCATGATTTCTATTCCTAGTCATTGTATTAGAGAAGGTAGATATTCTTCTACCTTTGTCTTTGAAATTTCCAATCCTTAACAGATAAAACTGCCAATACAACTTAACAGATTCCATTTTCCATAGAAAGGACACTCTTCTGCTTTCAAATATGAAAAATTCATTCATTTAACTTATTGCATTTTCATGTTTTGATTATTCAAAAAATATTTGAATTTCCTACCAATACTGCTTTAATTTAGAACTTCTCTAATTCACCACTCCACTTTGTTATTGTGTAATTTACTACATCTAGTTTCTTTGGTTTTTCTCTTATCATACTGCACTGCAATCATTTTGGTCTTTCTCCTTTATTATAATGTAATTTCCTTGAGGAAAGAGCCAAGTTATTATGAATGAGTTCTTCACAATTGAAAACAGAAGAGAATCTTACATATGTGGACACTGAGGGTAAAGATAAAAATTAGGGGTAGCCTGAAGGGAAAAACAGTGCCCAGAATGGACACTGGGAGCAAAACAAGGAAACAAACAAATGACAACAACAAAAAAGGAAACTTTTTGCCCAATCATTATTTGCCCCTAAGTCTAATGATGCTAAAAGAACTTGCATGTGCAATTCTCATTTTAGAGGACACAATAAATGTTTGGTTGAGGAATCCATTCAAATTAAAATGCAGAGAGAATCAGCTAAAATAGTAAAATGAACATAGCTATACTTCCTCCAAAAAATCAAGTAATATTACCAGAACAGCACAAAAATGAGACAGGACTGTTAAGCAGTTAGAAGAGACACTGAGAAAAACATTGATAAGTATTAATCAATTTAGCACAGAAATATAAAGAAACAAGCTGATTCTTGCAAAATACCAATATTGGAAATTGGGGTGAGATTCCTGAACATAAAAAAGATTTTTTTTTCTGCAACTCTGTTTAAGAAGCAGACAGATGGTTAACTAGATTTATTGTGGGGGATCATTTCATAATATATAAAAGTATTGAATCACTATGATGTATACCTGAAACTAACAGGATACTGTATATCAATTATATTTCAATTTTTAAAATTTAAAAATTTAAAATAAATAAAAATAAAAATGATAACATTCTGTACCTTTCACAAGAACCCTCTGGGCTCTCAAGAATAGTTCACAAACATATGCAGGACAATAATGAATCAGGGTTTCTAATAGATGGCTACAACTAAAAAATATATAAAGTACTTATTTCTCCACATCCCATTCCTGTTACTCATAATTGGGTAACCACCTTATTTCATCCAGGCAAAACATTAGAAGCTAATTCTTGAGAGAGTGAATTAGAGGGACTCAGAACAGGTAGATCCAAGGCAAAGCTGAGGGCATTTTCTGGAGAGGGGAATTTAAGTGAAATTTTGGATAGTCAATGTTGAATTCTTTCAGCCATCTCCCCTCATTAAAATCCTAGAATTCTGAAAAGTTCTCAAAAGTACATACATACACATGGAGGGAGAGAAAGTTACTTGTATCACAACATGATTGTAAATGAGAGAATTTATACTGAAGTATTTCCAAATGTGCAGCTGTAGCTACTTGTTTACCTGATATTATTTGGAGTTGCTTAATATATCCAGAATTCAACTGTGATAAAATATATTTGCAATAATGCCTATTTTCTTTAGTAAGATTCTGAAATCAAAAGACACATGGGGCTACATATCGCAATGTAAGACTGATTATCCTTGTAAATTTATCTTTAAGATGCAGATATAGCTCTGATAGCTCTGCGTAGAAATGAAATTGTTTCCTGCTAAAACCACCTGAGGATGAAATTAAACATATTTTAACTCAGCTATGCCCACAGGAGGTCTCCGAAAGAGTCTGTTTGTGCAGGAAATGTATGAATTGCTTTTCTTACCTCCTGAGGTGATCCATGATGATGACCTCTATTGAAGAAATAAGTGCTTTATAGCTTCCCCAGAGTAGAGGAAGTACCCAAAAAAAAAAGGGCAAAATAAATAAGTAAATAAATAAAAACTTAGCCTCCAAAAAGATTTCAAATGAGGAGAGCTTCTCAAATAAACAATTTTTCAGTCATTTAATCCACTAACTGCTAATAAGGGAGCATGCTTTCTACAGAAGGGTTTGTCTTGCTTTTGTAAATTTATTTTTTCAGATTTTTGAATCTTTGAGGACATTTGCCTAACCTATACAGTTTGGGCCATTAATGCGCCAAATTGTTAAATAATAACAACCTACCACCGATTAAGGGTAAAAGTTAATAATCAGGGCCAATAACACGGTTATTTATAGTAAGATAAACATTGAAATAAAAATAACCTAAAATATAATATGGTAAGGCTCATTAGAATGTTTACTACATAGAATTTTAAATTTTGTTTAGGTACTAAAAAGAAAGTGTTTTCCTTTTTTTTTTTTTTTTTTAAAGATTTTATTTATTTGACAGAGAGACACAGCAAGAGAGGGAACACAAGCAGGGGGAGTGGGAGAGGGAGAAGCAGGCTTCCCGTGGAGCAGGGAGCCCGATGCGGGGCTCGATCCCAGGACCCCGGGATCATGACCTGAGCTGAAGGCAGACGCTTAACAACTGAGCCACCCAGGCGCCCCAAAAGAAAGTGTTTTCCACTACATAATTCAAAGAGGTAAAGTGCTGGGTATATCATTTCATACTAGTCCCTATACTATCATAGAGAAATCATGAGTAGTGTTAACTGTAAAAACTCTTTAGTAAAATAAAGCTCTATTACTTTATCCTCCTATTTAATCTGAATATTATTTCATTTAAGTATATGAATATTGGGAGCATAAATAATCTTAATGGATTAAAATTTAATGGAAAAGCCTAATCAATATCTAATGGCTATAACAATATATAATTTTTGAATTACAAATTTTAGTATAATTGGCTATAAAATGTCTCAAGTGAAATTTACAAAATATATATGCCAATGTGTAATAAATTCAAAGAGCCAAAATATGGGGCGCCTGGGTGGCTCAGTTGGTTAAGCGACTGCCTTCGGCTCAGGTCATGATCCTGGAGTCCCGGGATCGAGTCCCGCATTGGGCTCCCTGCTCAGCGGGGAGTCTGGTTCTCCCTCTGACCCTCCTCCCTCTCATGCTCTCTCTCATTCTCTCTGTCTCAAATAAATAAATAAAATCTTAAAAAAAAAAAAAGAGCCAAAATATGTTAAAATTTATGAAATTTGGGGCGCCTGGGTGGCTCAGTTGGTTAGGCGACTGCCTTCGGCTCAGGTCATGATCCTGGAGTCCCGGGATCGAGTCCCGCATCGGGCTCCCTGCTCGGCGGGGAGTCTGCTTCTCCCTCTGACCCTCCCCCCTCTCATGCTCTCTCTCTCTGTCTCATTCTCTCTCTCAAATAAATAAACAAAATCTTTAAAAAAAAAAGAGAAATTAAAAATATTTGTTTAAAAGAAAAAGGTACAAATTTCTGGTTATAAGATAAATAAGTAGTAAGGATATAATGTACAATATGATGACTATTGCTAAGTCCTGTATGATAAATAGGAAGTTATTAAGAGAGTAAATCCTAAGAGTTCTCATTACAAGGAGTAATTATTCTTTTTTTAATCTTTTTTCTTCATTTCTTTTTCTTTTTATTGTACTTATGTGAGATGATGGACGTTAGCTGATCATTTATGGCAATCATTTTACAATATATGTAAATCAATACATGTTGTGAGTCTTAAACTAATATAATGATGTATATCAATTATTTCTCAATAAACCTGGAAAAAAAGTTTTAAAAATATCCAGTGATAAGCAACTCAAGGACTCCTTGACAGCCAGAGGAATTTTGCATTAAACAGTGTCCAGCTATAGGAAAATAACACACCTTTAGGTATATTTTCCTTAGTATAAGCACCATATATAATGTCAATGGCAGAGACTTTTGTTTTTTTCACTGCTATACCCTTAGTACCAAGAAAAATACCAAGAACAAAATATGTACTAAGCATAGCATTTATTGAAAGAATGAATGGTATTAACTACAAACATTAGCAGGAAATAGTTGAGAGTAACATAGGAATCTTAAAATTCAAGACTAGAAGCCAATATCTGGAAGGATTTGGGAAATGTGGTAGAAAGTGTGGAACTAAGAGTGCCTACAAAAGGTTTAAACAAGATTGCCACCTGATCCCTAGAACTGAGAGTTCCAGTCCATTGTGAAGCTAGTGGAAAGGTTGATTTCGTAGTTAATTAACTATCAGGGACACTTATAATAGGGATAATTAGAATTAAACAGCTTAAATGAAGTCCAAAACCCTATAATAGTTATACAGATGCTTCAGCAGAAATCTCATAGTTACATGATTTTGAGTGAGATCACATGTTTTTACAATAGCTTTCATCAGCTTTCCAAAGGGGAATTTGACATCTTTTGTTGGGTAAGACCAGCAACTTGCATTCCCTGTGACAATACAGTAGTGTTCTTCATACCTGGGATTCAGAGTTCTGGCTGGACTCATAAAGGTGAGACCGAAGTTAGATACTGATTACGAGTAGAGGACTTGGGAGCACCTGGGTGGCTCAGTCAGTTAAACATGTGACTCTTGATTTTGGTTCAGGTCATGATCTCAGTGTCATGGGATCAAGCCCACCTCAGGCACCATGCTCAGCTGGGAGTCTGCTTGAGATATTCTCTCTCTCACCTCCTAATCCCTGTCCTGTTCTGTGTTCTCTCTCTTTTTCTCTCTCAAATAAATAAATCTTTTTTAAAAAATAGGGGAGGACTTGGGTTTTCTTAGATAAATAAAAATTGTTTTCTAATTAGAGAAAATTATGTGAGGTAAGTAAACATGTTGGAAAGTATAAAGCATATTCAATATCAGAGATTAATGTACCATATTAGCAGAGAGAAATAAGTCATATATTTTTAAATAATTCAATGGACTCCTAAGCCCTAAAATTCAGCAAAATCCTATTGAAGACAAATCCTATTTGAAGCATTCTCAAAGAAATAGAAGCCTGAACAATCACAGACTTTAACCACAATCATGTGGAATGCCTTCTCTAAAGCTACTTATTTGAAATAAAACTTTTGAATTAAAGAAAAGTTCAGGAGGACATTTTCTATGATAAGAAAATAATTCTCTACTTAGTTGAGAAACATTTTATGAAGTATTACAATATTATTTCTATACAGTTGGTAAATATTTTCTGACTACAATTTAGACGGTCAGATTGTGAAAAAATTGAAAAAGCCCTAAGAGAAGTATGAATGGATCTATCATATTTAAAGGGACAAGGATTGATATAGATTGTGTCACTGAATAAACCTAGCTTTCTGTGCTCAAGGAACTTCTAACAACAAAAAATTGTGTAATTTTTATATTTAATTTTTTGTTTCCTTTAATTCTGTACTATATTATAAAACCAAAATAAAACCACCATAGTATAAGTTCTAATGCTAAAGATCTATTTGAAAGCTATAGTTTGCTTATATATATTTTTTAAAGATTTTATTTATTCATTTGAGACACAGAGATACAGAGAGAGAGAGCATGAACAGTGGGAGAGGCAGAGGGAGAGGGAGAAGCAGACTCCCCGCTGAGCCAGGAGCCCGATGTGGGACTCGATCACAGGACCCTGGGATCATGACCTGAGCCGAAGGCAGTCACTTAACCCACTGAGCCACCCAGGTACCCCTCTTATATTTTAATCATAACAAATATAATTACATTTTTCATGTAAATTTACACTTGTACAAAAAAGTGTATTTCCTTGAGACATTATCTTGTCATAGCACTAGGAGCTATGTGAGCTATAGAGAGATTCAGGGAAATATAAAGCACTATCCCCTACATACCTCACCACAGGATAGGTATCTATAGGGGAAAAATTGAAATAGTTCTCAATATCAAGGGTTTTCTTTAAAAGGTTTTAAAAAAAATCAGTAAGTATTTTCAGCTCTTTGGGCCATATGGTCTCTGTTACAACTACTTGATTCTGCTACTGTAACACAAGAGCAGCTATAGACAATATTTCAAAAATAGGTGTGGCCTTAATTAAGAGGGTAGAATTTATGTTAAGTGTTCTTACCACACATACACAAAACATAATAATAGTAAACGCCGTAGGAGGGAACACCGGGATGTGATGAATATGTCTGTGGCCTTGTTGATAGTGATGGTTTCACAGGTGCATATTTACCCCCACATTCACTGAGATATGTACAGTGAATATGTACAACTTTTTACATATCAATCATACCCCAATAAAATGTTTTAACAAATAACATTAAAAAATAGGTATGGCTGTGTTTCAATAAGACTTTAATGTAAGTATCTGGCTGGATTTCACCCATGGGCTACAGTTAGTCTATCTCAGATCTATACGAATATTTCCAAATGGACTGAATACTCTTTAAATACCTGTTAGTATTCCATGAAAGAAAACATTATTAATGGTAAAGGCAGGTTTCAATTAGAATACAAGCTGAAGCAAGTCTCTAAAAATTGAGATTTGTCTAGGAAAGAAAGAAGAGCAAAGACTCCGGTCATGAGAAAAATTAACAAAAGTGTGGTGACAGAGATCAAACCACAAAATTGGTCTAGTCGCCAAAAAGGAAAAAAAGAAAAAGAAACCTTTGATGAGGAGCAAAAGAAATAAGAACTGGTTCTGAGTTTTTTTTTCTTTCATTTTCTACTTCTAAGTAATAAGTTATGTCATCCTTGCCATGAGTTTCTGGAATTTAAGAGTCACACTTTTTTCAAGAGTTCTTTCTCCCTTCTCTGAATGGCATTTCCTACTAAAACTATAGCCTACATGTCAGTGGACAGCTGTGGCCTAAATATGAAGCCCAACTGCCTCAAACGTGGAGAACAGTCTAGTGATTACTCAGGAACCATCATAACATCAATGATTCATTCTCTTCTCAGGCCTTAATCTGGAATTCTCCCTTTACAGCAAAAAGAAAGAGAATAAAATCTCCCACAGCAAACGGGACAGAACAGTGTTTGTTTAGCCCAGGTAACAGAGACGAGCTGGCCAGAATACAGAGCCCTGACATTAGATCAGCACAGAGAACTATAGCAGTTCAATCACAGCCAGGAAAGGTCACCCCCCAGGGTAATAAATAACCAGCAACAGTGTGATTTTTGGAGGAAGCAACCTTTTCTAATACAATTGAGAAAATGCTCATCTTTATAGTAAAGTCAACAGATAAGTAAGTTTTAGCAAACAGTAAGTTATCTGCAACAAGACACTGGCATGACAAAGGCTCTTGACCTGTTAGGAATCTCATGGGATATATAAAGAAGAGCAGCAGAATACGTGGATGAAAAAAGACAGTCTAGGGCAAATCAAAAGGAGGTATTTTTCTTAATCACATGAGACAAGATTTTCACAAGGCCCTGACAAGACAGTCTGAAGACTTCCCTGAGCTTGACTAAATTTAGACAGGCTTCTTCCTGACTCTAGGCCCTGACCTCCCTTTTCTTAGAGCATTTTCTTTAGCAAACTTGTAATTGTAAATTCTTTCTCTGATCCTTTGAGAGATAAAGCCTTTTAAAAGCCTCTTGCCAGTTTTATAACCCAAGAATGTCTTCCTCAAGGGCCTGGGAGTCATTTCTTTGAAATGTAAACATGAAGGAAGATAGAGCCGCTATCCCCCAATCTTCAGTGGGCACTTATTTCCAACGTACAAAATTACTTCGCGTCATGAAGTTAGAAGAAAGTTAACTTTCCTTCAGGTAAAGCCAATTAGCAAAATCAGATGGTCTATGGTTTCTGCACCCGTTCTTTTTTTTTTAATATTTATTTATTTATTTATTTATTTATTTATTTATTTATTTATTTATTTATTTAAGAGAATGAGAGAGAGAGAGAGAGAGAGAGAGAGAGAAAACAAGCCAGAGGGGCACAGGGATAGGGAGGGAGCCCCAAGTAGACTTTGCACTGAGCGGGTAGCCTTGATGCAAGGCTCGATCCCACAACCATGAGATCATGACCTGAGCCAAAACCAAGGGTCCCACACTTAACTGACTGTGCCACCCGGTTGCCCTTCTGCACCCTGGTTCTTAAAAACTCTTCCACTGTCTTTGTTTCAGCAGAGTTGAATTCAGACTGTGTCTGGTCTCTATTCCCTATTACAATAGACTCACATAAAATCTTCCATAACTGTTTAACTTTGGTGCAATTTGCTTCCATAGTCCTTTATAAGAAGAAGTAAAAAACAAAAACAAAAGCAAAACTCCTCTCTGTATTATGTAATTATTATAATTAAAACAGGAAAAGTTAATTAATAAAGATTAGACATTCTCTAGGCACTAGGGGACCTTGAGCAACACACACTCCCATAATCAAAATGTGCACCAAAGATAGAGATACCAGTTTCTTTTTTTGCTCTAACATCCTTCTTCCAAAGATCTTTGTACAGTTCTAGAGGAAAGGAAGAATCCCCAGTGCCTAAGGTTGTATTTCTCATACTCCTGGCAGAATAGTGGTTTAGATTTTGATTCCACATGACTTAAAGTATATAAAGTAAAGTGACATTTCTGCACAGCTCAGTTTGTGGATTCAGGTTTATACTCCCTATAATGACAATAGTTTCATAAATATTAAAGATTTTATTTTATGCTATTTCGCATGCATTAACATATTTTTACCAGGAGGTTGTCAAATAGATATAGATTTTACACTATATAGATTTTACAAATAGTGAAAATGAGGAATAGAAAAGTTAACTGACAAAAATTATGGTATAGAATGGTGTTTATTTTTTTTAAAGATTTTATTTATTTATTTGAGAGAGAGAATGAGATAGAGAGAGCACATGAGAGGGGGGAGGCTCAGAGGGAGAAGCAGACTCCCTGCCAAACAGGGAGCCCGATGCGGGACTCAATCCCAGTTCTCCAGGATCATGACCCGAGCCGAATGCAGTCGCTCAACCAACTGAGCAAGAATGTGAAGAGAATGTGAAGAGAATGTGAAGCAGTATATCAGGCATGTTTATAAAATTAACTGTAGATAACCCAATGTCTACGGCTCATTGGGTGCCCCTCAACATGTTTATGCATGCATGCGCACATGCACACACACACACACACACACACACACACACACCCTTTACTGGATTTGTGCCTCTAGATAGGAAACATTCATTACACCAATCAAAGAGGTTAACAGCAAAAAAGCAGGGGGAAAAGAGCTCTTAATTTTCCAGAGTATATGTCTCAAACGCACTGTGCCAGGTATAACGTTAATTAATAAAGAACACAAGAGGGGCACCTGGGTGGCTCATCGTTAAGCGTCTGCCTTCAGCTCAGGTCATGATCCCGGGGTCCTGGGATCGAGTCCCGCATCGGGCTCCCTGCTAGGCGGAAAGCCTGCTTCTCCCTCTCCCTCTCCCACTCCCCCTGCTTGTGTTCCTGCTCTCGCTATCTCTCTCTCTGTCAAATAAATAAAATCTTTAAAAGAAAGAAAGAAAGAAAGAAAGAGAGAAAGAAAGAAAGAAAGAAAGAAAGAAAGAAAGAAAGAAAGAAAGAAAGAAAGAAAGAAAGAAAGAAAGAAAGAACACAAGAAAGAAAAGTGGGAGGGAGGAAGGAAGGGAGGGAAAGAGAGAAGAGAGGGAGAAAGGGAAAGAAGGAAGGAAGGGAGGGAGGGAGGATGAAAGGAAGAAAGGAAGGAAAAAGTTCACTAGAAGTAAGTTGTGTCCTTTCTTCCTCCTTCCCACGTCTCTTCTGCTGGGCTAAAGAAAGCATCAGTGGAGGAAGGCAAGAGAATCAGGAACCAGGGTGAGCCTGGACCATGCCGTTCTAGGTGTCTTGTGCTGCCACGAAAGCACAGGCAGGTAAGAAAGTTAAACGATGTGCTCTGCAGAATAGCTGATGGGCTTCAGAAAGCCTCTTCATTTTGGGGCGTCCCAAGTAGACCAAAGGGAGAAGCCAGAGACTTGCCAGGGTGGGTAGTAGTGAACGAAACACAGACTATGAGTTTGTAGAACTAAACTGTGCTTCAGTGTCTGCCTCAGAGGAAATGGTGTGAACTGGATGGATCTCAGATCAGAAATCACCCTACTGACATGATACTCAAGCTCAAGAGGGAGCTGTCACCCTAACAAATAAGTGACTGTCATTTACGAGCTATATTCTACAGAAGTCTGTAAATGACTAGGCTAAGCCTTAATAAACAAGATTGTGTTTTCTACCCAGACCATCCAACAAATTCCAGGGACTAAAACTAGATTATCCAGACAAGTTTCCCAGAAAATAAACATAGCATCCTCTGACAACTGCCCCAATAAAAAGGTTTGAGGTGAAAAAGAATTGGGAAATACTAACAATATACATCACCCTTCTGAATTTATTGCCAAAAATTTAAAATTAAGCAAGAAAAAGGGAAAGATTCCTCTCTAGCATTTCAACTAATGAAGTTCACTAAGATATTTATGTGAGAAACATTTACTACATATAATTCACCTGATACACTTACTCTTATTTAAATATAGTCTTTCAGAAAACATTTTATTTGCAAATTTACCTAGGCATCAGAATATGAAAAGAAAAAATGGGTCCTAAAATATTGTTGTTATTATTATTATTTTATTTATTTGAGAGAGAGAGAGCACGAGCAGGGGGGAAGGGTAGAGGGAGAAGCAGACTCCCCACTGAGCAGGGAGCCCAATGTGGGACTCGATCTCAGGACCCTGGGATCATGACCCAAGCCAAAGGCAGATACTTAACTGACTGAGCCACCCGGTGCCCCCCAAAACAATATTATTAAAATAAGTTTATTATATCACTGCCCAAGTTATTGTTTTAAAATAAAATAACTGATAAATAATGTATAGCAAAAGCATAATTTCTGGAATATATTACATTTTCACTCCTTCAAAGTCATATGCCTCTAATAATTTCATTCAGGCAATATATAAATAATATATATGACATTAGAGTATTCTTGCATGTATGAGTGTGTACGTGCAGGTAAAATAATTATTGTTAATATTTTAACTTTAAAATTATGTTGAAAGACTGGCAAAAAAACAAAAGCATCTTGATTTTTTTAAGTTTTTATTTAAATTCCAGTTAGTTAACATACAGTGTAATATTGATTTTTTAATTAATGTAACTTACAATGACTTTTAATACAGATGGTCCCCAACTACTCTATTCCAACTTAGGCTTTTTTAACTTTACAATGGTTCAAAAGCAATATGCATTCAATAGAACCTGTACTTCACATTTTGAATTTTGCTCTTTTCCTGGGCTAGCGATACACCTTACAATACTCTCTTGTGATGCTGGGCAGTGGCAGTGAGCCAGGGCTCCCAGGTAGCCACCTGATCATGAGGGCAACACTTACAACCATTCTGTGCCTATATAATCATTCTGTTTTTGACTTTCAGTGCAGTATTCAATAATTACATGAGATAGTCAACACTTTATTATAAAATAGGCTTTATGGTAGATGATTTTGTCCAACTGTAGGCTAATGTAAGTGTTCTGAGCATGTTTAAATTAGGCTAGGCTAAGCTGCAATGCTTGGTACGATAGGTATATTAAATGCATTTTGGGGGGTGCCTGGCTGGCTCAGTCAGTAGAGCATGTGGCTCTTGATCTCGGGGTTGTGAGTTTGAGCGCCAATTTGGGGGTAGAGTGTATTTAATAAAAAACAACGCATTTTGACTGATGATATTTTCAACTTACAATAGATTTATTAGGATATAACTGTATTTTAAGTCCAGGAAGATCTGTATATTGAAAAAAAAATCTGATTTATGAGTGGCAAAATAATATATAAAAAATAAGGCAAGAAAAGAAAGAGGAAACCCTCTCACAATTCAGATCAGGTTCACTTCAGCAAATAATATTGCTACATAGAAGCCATGGAAATCACCCTAATATGCAAAAGCACTTCACAATTATACAAGGTAAGAGTATAGTCATTACTTTATGTGTACTTCAGAGTATAGAATATAGAATAAAAGCTATATTTGTTAATAGCGGAGTGTATTAACTATGTTAAATATACTATATTTAATTTTAGGAAAATGTGAAGTTATAAAATGTGCAATTCCTATAAAATGAAAAGGTAAGTTAAATACAAAAAGAGCAGCAATTTTGAATTAAATTCAATCTACTCATTGGATGATTCAGAGAAGGAAATCAAGTGACTTAAAAGTCAGTTTTATCACAACAAATTTATGAGGCCAGCATTAACTTTATACCAAAATCAAACAAGACAGTAGGATAAAATAAAACCAATCTCTCATAAATTTAGATTCAAAAACCCTCAACAAAACTTTAGCAATTGAGTTCAAGAGTGTATAAAAAGAATAGTACAACATGACTAAATTGGCTTTATTTCAGATATGCAAGATTGATTTAATATTTGAAAAGCAATAAATGTAATTTGCCATATCAATATCCATTTATTATAAACACCTTCAGAATACTAGAATAGAGTAGGTATTTTCTCTATACAACCTATAGTTAGCACCATACATACTGTACAACTCAGCCATTCTACTTTTAGGCATATATCCCAGAGAAATAAAAACTTATTTTCAGACAAAAAGTTGTACATGGATGTTCATAAAAGCTGAATAAAAACCAATGTCAAAAATGACATAGCCTGCATAGTTGCATATAACATTCAATAAATAACATAATTCTAGAAAAAAATAGCATATTAGTGGTTTTCAGGTATTAGGGTTTTATTTATTTTTTTTTTAAGATTTTATTTATTTATTTGAGACAGAGAGAATGAGAGAGAGAGAGCACATGAGGGGGGAGGGTCAGAGGGAGAAGCAGGCTCCCCGCCGAGCAGGGAGCCCGATGCGGGACTTGATCCAGGGACTCCAGGATCATGACCTGAGCCGAAGGCAGTCGCTTAACCAACTGAGCCACCCAGGCGCCCCTCAGGTATTAGGGTTTTAGAGGGGCAGAGTCAGTGTGACTATAGTTGGACCAAGTCTTATAGTAATGGTACAGTTCTTCTGTATCTTGAGTTTCGTGGTAATTACAGGAAGCTATGCATGTGATAAAGTTACATAGAACTACATACACATCCATGCACATGAAATGCATGTATAACTGGTGAATCTAAATAATTCTAAATAAATTTTATACCAAGGTCAATTTTCTGGCTTTGATAATTGTACTATCATATGTAAGACACTACCACTGGAAGAGGCTAAGTGAAGGGTGCATGGGATCTCCCTTAAATTTCTTCACACCTTCTTATGAATCTGAAATTCTTTACAATAAAATGTTTTTAAAAATCAATTTTAGGTAATAAAATATAATGTGAACTTTAAAATATTTAGCTTTACATGCTTGTTTGAACAATTTGAAATATATATTAAAAACACACTTTGGATTATGAAATAATAAAATATCATTCCATCTACAAACATGTCAATATTTGTAAATACTTCTAAACTGATTATAGCTTCCCAAACATAGCAAGCATGAATAGAGGATTATTTTATCAGACAACGGACTTCACTACAGATCTTGAGTTTCAGTTTTCCCTTAAAAAAAAAAAACTGCTTTGCCCTAGTCAGAATGGAATTTCTCTGGAAGTGGTAAAGGATTATAATTTCAGAAAGAGTGTGTCCTTTGGTGTGTATGTTGAGGGGAGTGGAAAGTGTATGAATGTGGAACTGTTATAACTCAAAGCATAATGCCAACAGTAGCAAAATATATTTTTCAGAAATCCCTATAATGAAATCATATGTGTAGAAAATGTATGTATTCCTATTTTTCATTAGCTTTCTTATGTTACAAAAAATGCTTGGAGCTGACCCAGTGACTAAAATAGTTTATTCCTTCTAAAGAATAAATATTACATGCATTAGTGCAATATTTTTCCTTTTTGTGTTGCCAGTAAATATATTTTTGTTAATTTTATTTGGGCAGCACCAGGATTAAAATGTAATAATTTTTCATGAAATATTTCAATTAAATTCTGTCTCCAAAGAACGTACAAGGAGTAACCTGATAATTTTAGATTAAATACCAAGATGACTCTTAATGTATATGTACATATTCATTTTTTATGATTCATTATTAATTCTCTATTGTCCTAAAAGTATAAGTAGTTTGTCTCAGGTGCTCTAACTTTTAAGCACTGTTGCAATTTTTAAGTACATATTTGTCATACGAAAATGAATGTACAAGTGGAGAAAATATCTGAAGAATGTACCAAAATGTATGAAATGGAGAGAAAGACACTATTGTTTCCATAGTAACGGCAGGCTTAACTCGTTACTGTAGCACCATGGAAACTGAAGAATAAAGAACATGGAGTACATAGAAAACATAAATTTTCAAAATTAAAGATTCATATTGGTAAATTTGGCATCTAACTATGAAGAGCCACCCTTTCCTAATTCTATTTGGGATCAGGATCCTGCTTAGATTTACAGAGTTTGGCTTAGGAAAACTAGAGAGAGCCACTGTTCCAATTTTTATAAGGACTGCCCTAGTTCATTGTTAAAATGTGCTTGGCTGATCTCTCTGAAGGTTTTAAGGATTACGTAAAATGAGATAATATATGAGAAAGTGCTCCATAAATTTTAAGGAGCTATACAAATTCATCATTGTTATTCTTCCAAATCTTGATAATTAAAATCTGTCACTTCTCTTGTTAGTAACACCACCAATTCTTATATGTGTCTTTGTTTAAAAAACAGGTTATTTTGTTCATTTTATTTTGCACAGAAAGCGTATTTCTTTAAGATTTTTTTTGCAAATATTTAAGTCTAGTTTTCTCTTTTTACACTAGGAACACTAAAATTTAATACAGAGTTTACATGATTAATGCAATGGAAGAAAGAACAGATTGAGCCTTAGACCTGTGGCCAATTTTCTTAGAGTAGAAAAAATTAATTGAATCTGATAGTCCAGCACCATAACATATAATTTCTTAGCTTTTTCTTGCAGATCTGATCTAATGGAATATATTTTAGATTAAGTTTCTTCACATGATGATTAAATTTAAATAAGCAAATAATGTTTTTGTCATTGCTTTATGTCTCTAGTTTTAAATACAGTGTTTCATTATACTTTTTCTCCCACTATATAAAAAGCATAGGAAATTTTATGTGAGTCTGAGTGACATGGTTAAATGTTACCTTTACCTGTAGTCATTTTGCTCTGCACGTTGATGTCAAGAAGTCTGAGTTAATTTTCTCAAAACAATAGAAAGAATCATGTTAAAAGCACTCTATTTGTTTTAATGACATGGAAATAGAGAATAGTGGTTAAGCATTTAGAGTCTGGAGGTATATTGTGTGGCTACCAATCCATCTCTGGTGCTTACTGTTTCTGAGATGGGATAAATTACTTATGCTCTCTGCCTTATTTTACCATTGTAAATTGGAGATCATAGTATGTGCATTACAGTTGATTTGAAGACTAAATGAACTAAAATGTCCAAAATAATTAGAAAGATGTCTAGCATGAAAAAGGCACACAGTAAGTGATAATTATTAGGAAAACATTCGTCTTTATTTACAAATATTTCAGTTTTGCTTGGCAAGAAAATACACTGCTAAAGATGAAGGATACAGACAGAAATAATAAATATATAATGTCTTATAATATGTCCATTCCTTATTTTAATGTATAAACTTTTTTTTATTTTTTATTTAAATTCAATTCGCCAACATAACATCATTAGTTTTTGTTGTAGTGTTCAATGATTCATTAGTTGTCCATTCCTTTTTAATACAAAGATAGGAAAGATTAACTTCTCAGACATATATATAACAAGTCACAGAAATAATATCTATTCCAGCCAAGTCTATGCACTCTTTTATACTAGTGAAATTTGAGATCAGCAATTTTAATGTGATTCTCATAGAATTTTTCCACAAAGTTCACAGTTTATTCATACCTTGTTTTCTTGTATTTTAATGTGTAGTATTTCCTCCTTAATATTTTCCATGTCCTAGAATATTGTTATCTATGGGTAAAGAACAGAAGTTCTCAATTTGATTCTTTAAGGGACTGTTAATTTTAAGCAAAATATTCCGCTTTTACCAAATATGATGTTAGGTTGTGAGACCTCTCTGCACTTGAGGTTACTGGCTATATGTAAATTATTTTTTCAGATAAAATGGAGAAGACACTAAAAGTAGTAGAATAATAAGCAAACACAGTATGCTTATGGATAGTAAATAATTTGATGCCTCATAAACCTAGGTTGAAAGCTCTACTTCTGCCTATTATTAGTTATAGAGATATGGGCAATTACCCAAAAAATTTTATTAGTAAAATTGTGATAAATAAGCCTGAATTTCATAATAAAATGAGAAATAATTATTTTAAACTGTATAATGTATATAAAGTGATAGAAAGATAGAAATTTGCTTAGCAGTAACAACAACATAATAGATATTTATGATTTTATAGAGTTTGAATAATTCTTTTGGCAGTTATGTCAAGTTTCTTAAGCTCAATCATCAACAAACTGTTATTAAATTCTCAAAAGTGTATTAGTATCTTGGAAAGACCAGAATTAACTTAGTATCCAAAACTTTAAAAACATATAATAAGACTTTGTTCTCCCTTCACGCATGGATGCCTTGACCATGTTACATGTTTCTTTGCAAGTGCACTTATCACTGAAGCCAGGGAGATGAAATTCTTTGGCAAGAGCAGGGTAACATTGGCTGCCTTTTGTTCTAATAGAAAGAAGTAGATTGAGCCCTACCCCCAAACTATAAAAAATGCATTCTCTATAGTAAAGGGAGGTTGTTACTAAAAATAGTGACAATATGTTGGTTGATTAAAAAATACATATCTACTATTTATGGAAAATTTTAGATCAAGTATATCAGTCATTTGGTAACTCATAAAAATATTGTTACTTATTACTTGCAAATAGCCATTTGTTATAGACCTGTTTGCTAAAGCAACTGGGGAAAGCTAAACACTGATGTGTACACTAAATATTTTTTATCTCAATGTGCTGTTTGTCAAGGCAACTGAAGGGAAGAACCAGAATATAACTGGCAACTTTGCAAACAAGAAACAAAAGGGAAAGAGATTGTCCAAGATTTAGAACTTTAAGAGTTGAAGGAGACAACTTTCTCAGCTTTCTCATCCCCAACTACTTACAAATAAAACTGAAAAAACCTATGATCAATAAAAGCAGAATAACACCCATCCTTGTGTTGAGAATCAAATTAAGAGGATGATCAATATACATATCAAAAGCTTTAAGATGCGGGCGCCTGGGTGGCTCAGTTGGTTAAGCGACTGCCTTCGGCTCAGGTCATGATCCTGGAGTCCTGGGATCGAGTCCCACATCGGGCTCCCTGCTCAGCAGGGAGTCTGCTTCTCCCTCTTCCGCTCCCCCCTCTCATGCTCTATCTCATTCTCTCTCGCAAATAAATAAATAAAATTAAAAAAAAAAAAAAAAGCTTTAAGATGCTTCAGAGTGAAAGTCCACCTAAGTGTTTAGAATCAAGTAAATACTCTGAGTTGGATAAAACTATTCAGTAAAAAGAGGAGAAAAGTGTGGCTACACCACAAATCCCGATAAATTGAAAGTACCTTCAAATGATTTGAGAGGAGGTAAAAATTATTAGCTTAAATTGACAGTTCCAGGAAGGAGTAAATCCAATATTCAAAGACAGGAAGTCTGAACAACATGTATTATTGTAAAGTTTCAAAAGAAAAACATATAACAACCTGCTATCAGAAAAAAAATAATGAGAATTGTATTATATCTAATTTCTCATCAATAATACAATTTAACCAAAGAAAATAAAATAATAGCTACAAAATTGTGAGCAAAATAAATTTTGGGTCTACAACTATAGTTCCATCAAAATATCCACCAAATATAAGGATAAAATGAAGACATTTTTAGATACACAAAGATTCAGAAAGTATACTTCTTTCATAATGTTGCTTAATGAAAAATTCACATGAGAAAGCACTTTGGTAGGGGGGAAAAAAAAGGAAGAAAACATGGCATCCAAAAAGTGGTATATTTTCCAGAGTATAACGAATAAAAACACTATGAGGGGGTTCTGGGTGTTAAGAGATTGGTAGTCCAACAAGTAAAAAGTTGAACAGATTAAAAAATGAACCACACTTCTTAAATCCTTAAGAGAGCGGAGGACACAAAGCATACCACTGCCCCAAGATTGAAGAGACAGACAGGTGCATAAAGTGAGTCACAGCTTACTGGAGCTGAGACACACAGGCAAAAACCACTATGGGAGGCAGTGCGGGGGTATGATAACCTGAACTGTAATTGACAAATTGCTGAAGGCTCAGTGTAGATAACCCCAACAGTTAAAAACTCTAAGAGGTTCCAGTCATTGAGTGCCCTCACAATTTTATGAGATTTACCTCCAGGAGTTCTATTAGGTTCCAATGGTAAATATCAGAGAAAAATCCCTTCTTATTCTCAGCAGGGGGAGAGAAAAAGGAACCATTGTGAAATATATCAGAACATTCTGTTCTTCTTAGCAATACCTGCCTTCAGGAGAAACTAGTTAATCAGAGCCTAACTGACCAGGGAGACGGGAAATACCAACTCTAGCCGCCCTGTCCCACCTGGGAGACAGGGGAGGCAATACTGAAAAACACCTGTGAAGTTCAAAGTCCAGAGGCATAGGTTCACAGAAGACTGAGTCCTAGTAATAAGACTATACAATGCTTCTACTCCCCCCACCCCTCACCGTTATTACTGAAGGCCTATTTACAACAGTTCCTTTTGCTGAGTATATCATTTCTGGCTCTCAAGAAAAAATAAAAAAGCATACTAAGAGGCAAAAAAGCAAAGCACAATTTGAAGAGACAGAGAAAGTATCAGAACCAGACATGGCAGAGATGTTAGGATTATCTGATGGGAAATTTAAAACTAGTATGATTAATATGCTAAAGGCTCTAATAAAGTAGACCGTATGCAAGAACAGACAGGCAATATAAATAGAGATGGAAATCCTAAGAAAGAACAAAAAAAGTGCTGGAGCTAAGCAACCCTGTAACAGTAATGAAAAACATCTTTGATAAGCTTATTAGTAGACTGTACATGGCTGAGGAAAGAATCTCTGATTTTAAGAATACCTTATTAGAAACTTCAAAAAATTGAAAACCAAATGGAACAAAGATGGAAAATTTAAAAAAGCACAAATACTGAACAGCTGTGGGACAACTACAAAAGGCACAACATATATGAAATGGGAATACCAGAAAGAAAAGAGAGAAGGAAACAGAAGAAATATTTGAAAAAATGATGACAGAATTTCCCCAAATTAATGTCAGATACCAAACCACAAATCTGGGAAGCTCAGAGAACATACAGCAGAATAAGTGTCAAAAAACAAAAACAAAACAAAACAAACAAAAAAAAACGCTATACCAGGAATATTATTTTCATACTAGAAAAAAATCAAAGATTAAAAAAAATCCTGAAAGAAACTGGAGGAGGGAATAAACTTACTTATAAAGGTAAGATAAAAATTAAATCTGACTTGTTCAAAGAACCTGTGCAAGCAAAAAAAGATTAAATATTTAAAGTGCTAAGAGAATTAAAAAAACCTACCAACACAAAATTATTTACCCGGCAATATTATTCTTTAAAACTGAAGGAGAAATACTTCCTCAGATAATCAAAATTTGTTGGAATTTATTGCAAGTAGACCTGCTTTGCACAAATGTTAAAAACAAGTTCTTCAGAGAGAAGAATATAGTTTAGAAACTCAGATATACATAAAGAAAGGAAGAGTGCTGAAAAAGGGCTAAGTGAAGGTAATGTTTTTCTGATTCTTAATTGATCTAACAGATAACAGTTTGTTCAAAGTAATAATACTAACAATGTATTTATTTATGCTTATACATGTACTAAACACACACACACATACACATATGCTTATGTATGCTTACACATAGTGAGATGAATGACAACAATAATATGAGGGATAGGAGAGAGGATTAGGATTATTTTGTTACTATAAGGTACTCACACTATGTATGAAGTAGTATAGTGTTATTTGAAAATGGACGTGGATTAGTTTTAAATGTATATTGCAAACTCTAAGGCAATAATGAAAAAGGGTAAACAAATTATAACCAATAAGCTAAGAAAGGAGAGAAATGGAATCATATAAAATGTTCAACTAAAACTGTAAAAGGCAGAGAAAGAGTGGAATACAAAAACAGTAATAAAAAGCAAAGGCAACAAATATAAAACAGTAAGAAATATGTTAGATATTAATTAAACAGTATCAGAAATGCTTTGTCAATGGTCTAAATGCATCAATTAAAAAAGAGATTGTCAGAATGGATAACAAAAACAATGCAACAAAAGTTGCCTATAAGAAATCCATTTTAAATATAAAGACATATATAGATTAAGTGGATGGAGAAAAATATGCCATGTTAACACTAGTTGAAAAAAGTAGGAGTAGCTATATTAATTTCAAAGAGAGCAGACTTCAAAGCAAAGAAAGTTATCATGGATAAAAGAGGTCATTACATAATGATAAAGCAGTCAATTGTCTAAGAAGACATACAATCTTTAAAGTGTATGCATGTAACAACAGAGAGTCAAACTACATGACGCAAAAACTAACAGAAATGCAAAGAGAAACAGAAGAATCCACTATATTATACTTGGAGCTTTCAACACTCTTTATCATAAATGGACAGATTAAGCAGGCAGAAAATCAGTAAAGACACAGATGAAGTCAGTAATACCATCAACAGGATATAATAAAAAATTATTAGCTACTTCATTGAACAAGAGCAGAATATGCATTCTTCTCAAACTTACATGGAACATTTGCCAAGACAGACCACATTCTGGGCCATAAAAATCCACCTTAACAAATTTTAAAAAATAGAAATCATATAATGTCTGTTCTCAGACCACATGGAATTAAACTAGAAATCAGTAACAGAATGATAAATGGAAAATCCCTGAATACTTGGAGATTAAACAACACAATTCTATATAACACATAGGCCAAAGAAGAAATCTCAAGAGAAATTAAGACATATTGTAAACTAAATGAAAATTAAAACACAAGTTATCAAAATTTCTGAGATGCAGTGAAATTAGTGCTTATAAGGAATTTAATGGTATTGAATACTTATATTAGAAAAGAAGAAAGACCTAACGTCAGTCATCTGAGTTGTCACCCAGGGCAACTAGAAAAATAAGAGCAAATTAAATCCAAAGTAAGCAGCAGAAATGAAGTAATAATTAGAGTGGAAATCAATTAAATTCAAAGATTAAATCAATAGAGCAATCAATGAAATAAAAAGCTGATTCTTTGAAAAGATCAATAAATTAGATAAGCCTTTAGCAAAGCTAACTAAGAAAAAAAGAGAGGACATGAATTACTAACAGCACAAATGAAAGAGGGGACATGACTAGATATCCTATGTACATTAAAAAGATAATAAAGAAATATTATAAGCTACTCTCTGACCACAAATTTGATAACCTAGATGAAATGGACCAATTCCTTGAAAGAAACAATTTGCCAAAACTCACATGCAAAAAAACAGAGTAAGCCTATATCTATGAAAGAAATTGAACCAATAATAAACCTTCAAAAATAGGAAATATCATGCCCAGATTGTTTACTGGTAAATTCTACAAAATATTTAAGGATGAAATTTTATCAATTCTTTATAATCTCTTTCAGAAAGAAGAGCCAGAGGGAATACTTCCTAATTAATTCTTTGAGGCCTGCACTACCTTAATATCCAAATCAGACAAATATTTTATAAGCAAAGAAAACCATAGACCAATATCTATCATAAATGTAAAAGTCTTCAATAAAATATTAGCAAATTGAATCCAACAATATATAAAAAGAATTATACACCATGACCAAGTGGGATTTATCCCAGGTATGCTGGAATAAACATGCAAGGATGGTTCAGTGTTTGAAAAATCAATTAACATAATCCATCAATCAACATGCTAAGGAAGAAAAATTGCATAATCATCAATAGATGCGGAAAAAGCATTTGACAAAGTCCACCTGTGATTTATGATAAAAACTCTCAGTAAACTAAGAATAGGGAATTTCCTCAAATTGTTAAAATCTATCTACAAAAAGCCTACAGCCAACATCACATTTAATAGTGGACAACCAGAAGCTTTCCCACAAAGATCAAGTATAAGGCAAGGATGCCACTCACCATTCCCTCATTCCCTTTTAATATTATACTGAAAGCTCTGGCTAACACAACAAGAAAATAAAAGGGGGGCATCTGGGTGGCTCAATTGGTTAAGCATCTGCCTTTGGCTCAGGTCATGACCTTAGGGTCCTGGGATCCAGCCCTGCATCCGGCTCCCTGCTCAGAGGGCGTCAGCTTCTCCCTCTCCCTCTGCCCCTCCCCCCTGCTCATACTCTCTCTCTCTCAAATAAATAAGTAATCTAAAAAAAACAAAAAACAAAAAACAAAAAGCAAATGGAGCTGGAACAACTGGATAGCCACATGAAAAAAAAAGACAGAAAAACAAAAAATCTAGACATAAACTTTATATCCTTTAGAAGAATTAACTCAAAATGGATCATAGATTTAAATGTAAAGTGAAAAATTCCAAGACGATAACACTAGAGAAAACCTACATGACCTTGTGTATGATGATGGCTAAATATATAACACTGAAGGCATGATTCATGAAAGCAATAATTGATAAATTGGACTTAATTAAAATTAAAAACTACTCTGTGAAAGACAATGTCGAAAGAAAAAGACAAGCCACAGACTGGGAGAAAATATTTGCAAAATACCCATATGATGTTATAGGAATATTATCCAAACTTTTAAAGAACTTTAAAAAACTCAACAGTAAGAAAATAACTTGAAAAATGGGTCAAAGACCTTAGAAATCTCACCAAAAAAAATGGCAAATAATCATATGAAAAGATGTTCCATATCATAGGTCATCAGGAAAATTCAAATTAAAACATAATTATATAGCCACTATGCACCTATTAAAAGAGCCAAAATAGGAAACACTGACCAAATGCTAGCAAATATGAAGAGCAACTTCCATTCATTGTTATTTGGAATGCAAAATGATACAACTACTTTGAAAGACATTTTGGAGGTCTCTTACAAAACTAAACACACTTTAAACTTATACTCAAAATTAATGTCTTTAAATTTCACTTATTTTACTTCTATACTGACAAGATGTTATTTTTTGGTTATATATTTCAACTTTTATAATTGTGATATTAATGGAAAAACAAGCCTATTTTATTTTATTATTATTTTTTTTAAGATTTTATTTATTTATTTGACAGAGAGACACAGCAAGAGAGGGAACACAAGCAGGGGGAGCAGGAGAGGAGAAGCAGGCTTCCTGCTGAGCCAGGAGCCTGATGCAGGGCTCGATCCCAGGACCCTGGGATCATGACCTGAGCCGAAGGCAGATGCTTAACAACTGAGCCACCCAGGCACCCCAAAACAAGCCTATTTTAGTTCCAAAACCAAATGTGACCTAATTTGTAGATGCCAAGAACTGGTGGGTTTTAACCAGGCAAGTTCAGAGGGGAATTAGTGGATAGAAAGCACACAGGAACTTAAGACTCAGGTATGAATGTCTAGGAGATGGTGCCAAACAATAGTAGCATTTCAGCCAGAGTCCAAAGAATACAAAAAACAAGGGAGTTGCAGAGGTAGAAGGCCATGAACATCTTAGGAATAAATTCATGACACGTCTTACTTTCTTAATGTGAGAAGAATAAAGATTTTTCATACTTAAAAACATTTAAGTTACACAACCAAATAAATGTACATGATATGTTGTGTACTTTATTTGTGAATGAAAGAATACATGGGTGAGTTAATAAGGGTCAGTTCTTTTAGAAATTTACTCTCTCACTCTAATCTGTAGTCCTTTGAGTTAAACAGGTCTGCAATTAAGAATAGAAAAGTAAAGAAACAATTCACTAATTTTCATATATTTGAAGTAATATGACAGATAATGCTGAATGAATTTAAAACATTTAATAATTTTGGAATGTAGTTTGTTACTAAAAATATATCAGGGCTTTACCTAGAATTTAAAATTCATGATAAATGCTAAGAAGTTTTCACTTACTGGCAAAACTGAAAGCTGCAAACTTTTGAATCAGTAAAATTAATTTGACAATTCAGTTATCATTCTATAAGGTGAACAGCCTTTTCAAAGCAATTAATTAAAGGTGCCTTGTAAAAGTGAACTAAATCTATGACTTCATAAAGAAATTCATAATTAAATGAAAATAACCCTATGGAATGTATTTATGATGTACAATTAATTTTTGCTTTGTAAATTTAAAATATTGACCATATATATTTTTATTAAATCCTATATTTTAACACGTTATCAAAGTGTATTTTATTCCTTTAGGTGCAATAATAAATGGAATAACTTTCTTCTCTTTCTGCTACTTTGTTATTAGTGTATAGAAATGCTACAATTTCTGGGTATTTCATATCCTGCAACTTTACTGAATTCATTTATTACTTCTAGTAGTTTTCTGATGGGAGTCTTTAGGGCTTTCTACCTATAGTTTAATGTCATCTGTACATAGTGAAGGTTTAACTTCTTCCTAATATGGATGCCCCCTTTTTTTTCCTTGTCTGATTGCTATGGCTATGACTTCCAGTACTTTGTTGAATAAAAGTAGCAAGAGTTGACTTCCTTGTCTTGTTCCTTATCTTAGAGTAAAAGCTCTCAGTTTTTCACCATCATGACATTAGCTGAGAGATTATATATATATGTATATATATACGTGTATATATATGTGTATATACACACACACACACACACATATATATATATATTGAGGTATGTTCCCTCTAAACCTACTTTGTTGAGAGTTTTTATGATGAACAGATGTGGAATTTTGTCAGATGCTTTTTTCTGCATCTATTGAGATAATTATATGATTTTTATCCCTTGCTTTGTTGATGTGGTATATTGCACTAATTGATTTGCAAATATTGAACCACCCTTGCATCTCAGAAATAAATGCCACTTGATCGTGGTGAATGATTCCTCCAATATATTGTTGAATACAGATGATATATCTGATAAGGGGTTAATATCCAAAATACATATAGAACTTATACAACTCAACACAAAAAAACTCCACAAATAATCCAATTAAAAAATGGGCAGAACACCTGAATAGACATTTTTTCCAAAGAAGACATACAGATGGCCAACAGACACATGTAAAGATGCTCAACATCACTAATCATCAGGGAAATGCAAACAAAACCACAATGAGATATCACCTCATACCTGTCAGATGGGTAAAATCAAAAACACAAGAAATAAAAAGTGTTGGCAAGAACATGGAGAAAAAGGAACCCTCATGCACCGTTGGCAGGAATGTATATTGGCACAGCCACTGTGGAAAACGGCATGGAGGTTCCACAAAAAATTAAACAGAGAACTACCCTAAAATCCAGCAATTGCACTACTGAGTATTTATCCAAAGAACACAAAAACACTAATTCAAAGGAATACATATGCCCCTATGTTTATTGCAGCATTCTTTACAACAGCCAAAATATGGAAGCAACCTAAATGTCCACTGAAAGATGAATGGATAAGGAAGATGTGTGTGTGTGTGTGCGCGTGTGTGTATAATGGAATTTTATACAGACATAAAAAAGGATGAGATCTTGCCATCTACCATAAAATGGATGGACCTAGAGGGTATTATGCTAAGTGAAATAAGTCAGACTGAGAAAGACCAATACCATATGATTTCACTCATATGTGGAATCTAAAAAACAAAACAAATGAATAAGTAAACAAGCTAAAAGCAGAATCAGACATATAATTATAGAAAACAAATTGATGGTTGCAGGGAAAGGGGGAGGAAGTTGGGGGAATGGACAAAATGGGTAAGGGGGAGAGGGAGATATAGGCTTCCAGTTATGGAATAACTAAGTCATGGGAAGGGTGCCTGGGTGTCTCAGTAGGTTAAGCATCCGACTCTTGATCTCAGCTCAGGTCTAGATCTCAAGGTCATGAGTTCAAGCCCTGAATAAATGGTAATAATAGTAATAATAATAATAATAATAATAATAATAATAAGCCATGGGAATAAAAAGCACAGTATAGGGAATATTGTCAATGATATTGTAATAACATTTTATGGTGACAGACGATAGCTACACTTGCAGTGAGCACAACATAACATATAGAGAAGATGAATCACTATGTTTTGCACCTGAAACTAACGTAACATTGTGTGTCCACTATACTCAAATTAAAAAAAAATTAAAAAAACATTTTAAAATGTGTTTCCTATAAGATACATGTTAGAAAGAATAAATTTTAATACAAATGGGACATTGCAGAGACTTCTCTTTTTAGGAGAGTTATATCACAAGTTTAGACTCTGTTCTCATCTTAGTTTAACCTCACTTTTAAAAATAAGTCAATTAGCAAAAATCAAAATTAAATAATTCAAATTCAACAGCACACAATTAAATGTTTACCTGGTTATTGTAGTTACCATTACTTTTACTTTCATAAAAAAATATTTTTGAGAGAATTATCTGAATTTTATTGTAAATCTCATTTTTGCCTTTTTTCTGAAAAAGATGAAATAATGTCAAAATGTGAAGCATTCCTTCATTATCATTCCTTATTTCTCCAGGTTTTTAAAACTAACACCAATGCCTTCAACTAATCATTTTACCCCAACAGAAACAACAAAATCGCATACTTCACTTGTTCTTTTTTTTTTTTTAAGATTTTATTTATTTATTTGAGACAGAGAGAATGAGAGACAGAGAGCATGAGAGGGAGGAGGGTCAGAGGGAGAAGCAGACTCCCTGCCAAGCAGGGAGCCCGATGCGGGACTCGATCCCGGGACTCCAGGATCATGACCTGAGCCGAAGGCAGTCGCTTAACCAACTGAGCCACCCAGGCACCCCTTCGCTTGTTCTTTACCAATATGCCTACATACCTGATTAGTCATTTTTCTATTTACTTATCAATATCAATGCATTAAATTTCAACATTATAAATTATAATTTAAGAGTCCTACAAAATCTCATGTTATAGGACAGAAACTTCATACCTCCCTGTATTTGAATAAGCACAAAACATTGGAAGTACTATTTCAATTTCAGTCTTTTCTGTTGAGCCTTTTGTTCTTTTTGTCTGAATTTTTATAATGGCTCTAATTCATTTCAGATTATGCTCTTATTCTAAGTATATTTTCCCCTGAGAGTCACTTTGTTTTCAAGAGACCATTTCAAAACTACAGAAAAGTTAACCAGGTAGATGATGTATATCCATTTACTTTAGTTATTTGCTTGATGAAAACCAGTGCTTAAATCTGTCCCCAGCCTATCCTCCAATGTTGTAAGCCATTACCACTCCAAAATACCAAATGTGACCATTCATATTTTCCTCATAGAATGGACTGCAGTAGAGGGATATATTTAATGTCTCATAGTGTCATTACGTTGTCGTTGATAAAATACCTCCAAACCTGAATTCACTCGTATTTATAGTAAGTGTAGTCCCAAAGAATTTAACACTGGTGACTGATCATTTTATTATAGAATAAAAACACAGGTTTTGATCTGATTTGGTTAATTCCTTAAAAAATAAGAAATGACCATACCACTGAAAAGATAACCTACAATTTATAGAACTACTATTTCATTGATCTTTTTCTACTTGCATTCTCACCATTCTGTTTTATAATTCAGGGCTGATCCATGCCAGTACCGAGACACTGAATAGTATTTGCCACTTTCCAGAAACAGGATGCTTTTTTAGGAGTCTGTGTATCTTTTACATTGGTTGCCTTCCTCTTCACCTGTTAAACCATACCTAGTGTTATGAACTGAAATGTGTTGCCTCAAGCTTTATAAGTTGAAATCCTAACCTCAACGTGATATTGGAGGTGGGGCTTTTGGATAATAATTGATTATGAGGGTGAAGCCCTCATGAATGGGATCTTTATAAGAAGAGATGTGAAAGCTTGCTCTTTCTCCCTGCTCTCCACCATGTGAGAATACAAGGAAAAGAAAGCCATATGAAAACCAGGAAGTGGGTCCTCATCAGACACTGGATCTGCAGGCACCCTGATCTTGGACTTACAAGCTTCCAGAACTGTAATAAATGTTTGCTGCGTTAGCTATCCAGTTTGTGGTAATTTGTTATAGCACCCAAACTAAAACATCTAGTACAAACCTAGGTTAAACATCGTATTTCGTCTGAAGCTTTTTCTGACTTTAAAGAGCTCATTAAATCTCCTTCTCTTGTGAAATTTTATAAATTTGCACATCTCAATCCCTATAATAAATCTATTCAGTAAGTATAAATATATCCCACTTTACAGATAGAAAACAAAATTACAGCAATTCTAGAACTTTCCCAATGTCATTCAACTATTTATATGTAGAAGGCTTTTATTTAAACTAGTTTCACTGAAAATTATCTGCTCTTTTCATTATCCTAAATTGCCGTTACCTTCCTTTCCTCCCTCCCTCTTTTCTCTCTCTCTCTCTCACTCCCCCTCTGTCACGCCCCCCCATATCCACATCTATTCTTAATGGAATCATTAATCATTCTCAATACCTAATCAATGTGCTATTTGAGGGCAGAAAACATATTTTGTAGTATCACAGCAAATTCCCTGGCACACAGTAGGTGCCAAATAAATATTTATTAATCTAACCTGGAAAAAGACTGAGTTTCTCAAGAAACACTGCACTATTTACTATGAGCAAGTGTCTTCTGCTTTTCTCGAAGACTTTCCAAGAAATAAATTACCTTTGAATGCGTACATTATTCCATTTTGGCATGCCTGGAAGGGTTATTTGAAGCCCTGTAACTAATATAATCAAGGTAGTATAACTTAAAGGTTGCATTTTCTGGTCGGGCTCAGGAAAACATTTGGCATCTTAACTTAGCTCACTGATATGAACTAATAGGTTTAATAGTTCTGTCAGAATGCCGAGGTACTTCTCTGAGAGATGCTATGGGGAATTTTTGCACATTAAAAGTAAAAGATATAACTTATTGTTTCTATCATGTCTTAAGAAGTCTCATCTACAGGGATTCTTATCAGTTGTTGTGTTCAAAGGTTATTCCCATGTAAATAGTAAATACAAAAAGAGCATCACTGAGTATACTTGAACTCCACAGTTAGTGGCATATCAAGTCATTTACACTTTTTGGCAGCTTCCTGGAGTATAGCAATGTTGTTTCCTGCCATTAACAGATGGAGTCTCAATATGAGAACTGCTACTGTAAAACCTGCAATATGTCAGGTTAAAGATTAAGTGAAATCAATGTTACAATTGTATGTACTGTGCCAATTATAAGCTTCATGAATTTACTTATTAAAGATCAAGATTTGTGACAAAAACTTCAATATAGGAAAAGTGCACTATGGAAAACAAATTTATGTCCTTGATGTGAGTGACAGGTGCTATGGAAGCTGCAGAACATCATGCTCCTCTGCTTTTCAAATTAAAGATGTATAAAACAAGAACATTTTTATGGGTTGCTGTTAAAGCTGATGGACCAAGAAGTTGACAGCTTCTAAAATGTTTTAAATGCATATAATTACATACATCAACATCAAGAATGTTTCTTCCTCTTTTTCCAGGTAAATGGTTTAATCTCAAGCAGCATTGTTTTAAAATTCATAAATTTCACTGGGCATGTTCCTTAAAATATGTGGGCTTAAGATACCTATTTTCTATTTGTGTTTAAACTCAAATGTCTTTGTAATAATGCAAAGGATTGGATTGTCAAGTCAGACTAAAAAAATCAGAGAACTTGACCATTATCAAGATTTATTAATAGTTTTGAGCACTGGGTATTATATGCAACTGATGAATAACTAAACTCTGCCTCTGAGACTAATAATACACTATATGTTAGTTAAATTTTAATTAAGGTTTTAAAAAACGATTTATTAACACTTTTAATGATCTAATCGATAAAGAGGCATAGGTGAAAACTGTGAGAGACCTAGACATTCCTTCCTTCATATATTAGACATATGATCTTTGGCCCAGTGTAGTGAATGGGGTCCCTACCAAGGTGTATGGGTTATTACTTCACAGCAGGAAGCATATAGGTTATAAAGCAGCTCTATTTATATTCCAGATGTTGGAGAGCTTATGTAATATTGTACAGAAAGCCATATGTCATAATTTCTTTGATCCGAGGCTTTTTGACATAAGTAATGCTAAACCAAGGACATCCTGCTCAAAGGAAATTTCAAAGCATTTCAAAAAATATCTTTGCCTATTTACAGGAGAATAATCATTAGCAAGTCTGTGAAGAAATTAGGTTTGTCATCTGCCTTCTTCCCTTCCAGGTAGCACCCCCACTTTGAGTAATCAAAAAGAAAGAAACAGATCAGTGTCCTTGAAGAATTCCATCTAGTGCTTTGAAGTCTCCAAAATACCTGATTTGGTTTCACTAATACTGGTTATTTCTGAATTTTGTAGTACATATTTCCATGATACGAAGTTTATGTTAATCTGTATAACACCTTGCGATTAAAATGGTCTCATGAGCAAAAAAAAAAAAAGAGAGAGAGAAATGGATCAGAGACTATGTTTATTACATCTTTCTTCAACTGTAAGTAAGTCAATGCTATTTTTAAAGAATTTTGTGATTATGGAAAACAGAAAGTTACCATCTATCATGGGATAAGTGATCCCATATGTTCTACATTCAAGAAAAGAGAAAATACATGAAATTACATTTAATACCCAAATTTATTTAATTAAATTTAAATTCAATAAAATGAATCCAGAATACATTAAAAATCTAATAAATTTATCAATATATTTATGCAAACTTACTTATGTAGAGTATCATATACTTATAAAATCCTTAAAATTTTAAGAAAATAAAAAACCTGCAATTTATAAAACAATTCTGCCATTGAGCCAGATACTTTGAGGAAATGATTCTGTTTCTTTTGGGAAAAAATTATCTACTACAAGACAGGCACATAATTTATAGAAACAATTAAAAAGTTAATCAGACTTCATCCACTCATCCTTATTACACAGACGAAGTGTGCAATTTGCTTTCCTTATTAAATAATAATGGGCGCCTGGGTGGCTCAGTCTGTTAAGTGTCAGACTCTTGATTTCAGCTCAGATCATGATCTCAGGATCCTGGGATTAAGCCCAACATCTGAATCCGTGCTCAGCGTCGAGTCTGGCTAAAGATTCTTTCCTCTCCCTCTGCCCCTCCCTCTGCTCTTTTTTTTTTTCTCTCTCTCTCAAATAAATAAATAAATCTTTAAATAATAATAACAATAAAGGGTTTCCATTTACTTTGTCACTATACAGAGCTCGAATCATGGGTATGTCACTTTTGCAGTCACACAAAACCCCACTTAGGAGTTTAATGCTCTGTGATTACCATCTTGAAATTCTTAATAAATGTATCTTTAAATTTGTGCTCTGCATGTGACATTGGATGGGACAATGATGAATATCCCTGGGGTTTGGATCGTTAGCTCATACATAAATCTGTTCCCCACTGCCTCTCTGGTTTCCTAGGTCTGGTTCTCACCTGCCTATTTCCTGATCCTGGTGCTCCATGATTCCTGCCCAGTTCCAAATGTATAAAGTTCAAAAATTCAGGAATAGAAATCAACACTTCCATGTCTTGTTTCCCATACTTGCCACAGCATAACACTGGGAGAATTAAAAAAGCATATATTAGTCACTGATTCAGGTCACATGCTGCCTCTTTTTAGGACATGTCACAACTGGTGTGGTAGTCTTCAATAATTTATTCCACTGGGTGTGTATATATAGCAAGCCATTTTAATGTTGTGGATTCAAGCCCATTGATTAATTTCTTTTTATTTTTAAAGAATATTTAGGGGCGCCTGGGTGGCTCAGTCGGTTAAGCGGCTGCCTTCGGCTCAGGTCATGATCCCTGGGTCCTGGGATCGAGCCCCACGTCCAGCTCCCTGCTCAGTGGAGAGCCTGCTTCTCCCTCTCTCTCTCTGCCTGCCTCTCTGCTTACTTGTGCTTTCTCTCTCTGTGTCAAATAAATAAATAAAATCTTTAAAAAAGAAAAAAAAAAGAATATTTAATTCAAGTTGGAGTATTACACTATTTTTTTCTGCTTTATGTCAGTTTTTTAGGTAGAATTTTTACCAGCTAAAATTTTCTGCTTCTTATATTGTTTCAGTATTACAGTAGTTTGGTTAGTACCTTGACTATGTTTTCTCTATTCATTTAAAAATATTTTATCTTTTCCTGCATCAGAAATAACTGATGTGTCTAGGTGAAAGTTGAAGGTTTTAATAGCATTCTATGGTTTTTAATTCATAGGTGCTTTTTCTGTTAATAAAGTGAAGTACAATGTCTTTAAATGATAGTGTCATTTGGAACAGAGTGGGATAGGGTATGTTTTTAATTTTAAAATTTTGTTCCTGTAGGATCCTCAATTTTGACTAGTGGCTTCTCTTTTCCTTTCTTTCCTAGTTCAAAGGACATCCTCCAAATAGTTTCACTCCAATCCGCTTTTCAGTAATAATTCAATTCTAAGATTATTATCTCTTGGTTGCAGTATTTTTGCTTTTATTATTTAATCTGCACGGTGTTTTAGAGGAAATGTTGAGAGATTAGGATTTAGGCAACCACCATTATGCTACAGAAACCCAAAACCTTACATATATTGTGAATCCTATAAGCCATTCTATTATTTAGATTTTTTTGGTTTTTGTTTTCAGTCAACATTTAATTAGAGTTATGCATGTATGTGCTCCTTTCCTGCTCATAAATCTTGCCAACATTTCCATATTTCTATTTGGAATTATTCTCTTTATGCCTGAAGGAATCATTTTGGTATGACTTTTACTGCAGCTCTACAGGTAATCAACTTTGGTTTTGTCTTGAAAATGTCTTTAACTTACACTTTCAAAAAGTTAACTTTTACTTTTTAGGGATGTTTCCTTAAAGTGAGAGTTCTATGAAGTATCAATCCAGTGTCTCCTGGATTCCACACTTTCATTTGGAAAATCACTTCTTAATTTTAGTGTTGATCCTTTGAAGTAATATTACTAACACTGTATTTAAGACTTTCTCTATGTTATTATTTTTAAATTTTAATTAATTTGGTATGATATGCCTAGATGTGATTTCCCTAAAATTTGTAAGGAATGTTGAATCTCTTGGTTGATCTCTTTCATTAATTTTGGAAAATTCTCAGGCATTATTTCTCCAAGTATTATGTTCTCCCAATTGTCTCATTTTCTCTAGAATTATAATTATACATATGTCAGATCTTCTCACTGTTTCCCATATGTCTCATATATTCCTGCTATTTTGCTCTCTACTTGGACATTTTCCACTGATATTATTTCCAGTTCACAAACTTTTGCAGTGACTAATCTTCTGTTAAACCCATTTATGAAGTTTTTAACTGGGTTATTGTATTTTGCAACATTTGAGTTTAAATTTATAGCTTAACTGATTCCAATTTCTGGTGAAATTTTCTATCTTTTACATCTTTCTTAAAAAATTGCAGTTATTTAAATATCATGTATGATAACTTTAATACCCAAATTACCTATAATTATTTTTCCCTTTGCTGCTTTTATCTAAGTTTTTGGACATTTGAGTCAGGCATATCTGGTACTTTTCATTTAGTGGTAGACATTATGGAAATAATACTTAAAGTTCTAATACATGCTACCTTTTTTCAGAGAGTATTGATTTTGTTTAATGGAATACTATTAGAATTAAGACAAATCATTTGTTTCCAGTATTACTGAGATATAATTAATATATAGTATTGTCTAAATTTAAGGCGTACATGTTGATTTGATATACTTACTTCTGCAATATGATTACCAGCATAGAGTTAGTAGCACTTCCATCAGGTCATATAATTACCATTTCTTTTTGTTGTGAGAACATTTAAGACCCACTCCCTTAGCAAAATTCAAGTATACAATACAGGATTGTTAACTATAATCACAACACTGTACATTAGATCCCCAGCATTTATCTTCTAACTGGAAGTGTGTACTCTTTGACCAACATCTTCCCATTTCCCCCACCCCCACAGCCCCTGGTACTGGTAAACATCCACCTACTCTATTTTCACAAGTTTGGCTTTATTTATTTATTTTTTTTTTAGATTCCACATATAAGTGATATCATATGGTAGTTACCTTTCTCTGACTTAACTCACTTAGCATAATGCACTCAAGGTCCATTCAAGTTGTTAGAAATAGCAGAATTTCCTTCTTTCTAATGGCTGAATTTTTTAAAAAGATAAAATGTTAATAACCGTATGAAGCCACAAAAACTCCCACGCATTATTTGTTATTTAAAATTCTATGTTTTTGAAGGTTTTTTTGATGATACTGAAAATTGTATTTTTACATTAATTTTCTGGTTGTTTCTGTTCATATATAGAAATTCAACTGATTTTGGGGGCCTTAATCTGGATGTATCTTTTCATTACACAATAGATTATTGCTGTTCCCACTCACTATAGATCACATATTTGTGTCCCCACAAAATTCATACGTTGGTTGGTAGCCTAACATCCGATAGGATGGTAAATGAAGTTGGGAACATTGGGAAGTAATTAAGTCATGCAAATAGAACCCTCATGATGAGATTAGATTCTTTATAAGACAAGAAAGCAAGCTAGTCTTTTCTCTCTGTGAGAATACAGTAGTAAGATGGCCATATATTTATAGCAGGGAGAGCACTCTCACCAGAACCTGAGCATGAGGGCACCCTGATCTTGGACTTCCAGCCTCTAGTTCTGGGAGAAATAAATGTTTGTTGTTTAATCCATCCAGACCAAGGTAATTTGTTATAGCAGCCTGAGCTAACAAAGATACCACTAAAATGAATAATTCAGTGGATCTGTGAAAACCCAGCTCATTATGTACAACTCCAATCATCACTTGATTCACAGACTCTCCTAGATAGTAGTAGCTGTTAAGAGTGGTTGGTTCTCTGCCATGGAAAGCATGGTTTTGCTATAGAACTCTAGGGGTTTGTATTAGTCAGAGTTCTCCAGAGTAAAGGAAACAATAGAATAGATAAAGGTATAGGTACAGATACATAGATATTTAGGAAGAGATTTACTATGAGAGATTAACACATAAAAAAGACAACACAGGGTCTTCCTGCCACTTCTTTACTGGCCTGGAAGAGATTCTACTTAGCATTCCCATCATCCTTGGATCCTTTTTGCATAAAAGACCCAAGTAGCAGAGCACATTTCAAAGCATCCTGGAACTCCCTCAGGGGTCTCTCGCCAATTGAGCCCTACTAAAATAGGTTCAAATCCAAGCTTTGCTTCTTATTAATCATGAGATACTTGGAAAATTATGTTCCACCAAGGCTTTGTTTCCTGAAATATATTTTTAAAAAGCATACTCCACTTTCTAAAGTTATTGGGAAGAAATCTATATGAGTAGTTATCTTAAGTGATGTTTTACTACTAACATGATCTAAACAACAATTTAAATGGTAAAAAAAAAAAAAAAATAGACCTAATTGGTGTCTAAATACTAAATCCAATCAATATTTTCCAGCATGTATTTGTTTGAGTTGACCTCTCAGTTAATTCTTACTTTTTCTTAAATTACCTTTCCTTATTGAAGCAGTAATCAAAAATCTCCCAACAAACAAAAGCTCAGGGCCAGATGGCTTCCCAGGGGAACTCTACCAAACACTTAAAGAAGAATTAATACCTATTCTTCTGAAACTGTTCCAGAAAATAGAAATGGAAAAACTAGAAATAGGAAAACTTCCAAACTCGTTTTATGAGGCCACCATTACCTTGATCCCAAACCAAAGACCCCATCAAAAAGAATTACAGACCAATATCCTGATGAACATGGATGCAAAAATTCTCACCAAAATACTAGCCAATAGGATCCAACAGTACATTAAAAGGATTATTCACCATGACCAAGTGGGATTTATCCCTGGGCTGCAAGGTTGGTTCAACATCCACAAATCAGGGCGCCTGGGTGGCTCAGTCGTTAAGCGCCTGCCTTCGGCTCAGGTCATGATCCCAGGGTCCTGGGATCGAGTCCCACATCGGGCTCCTTGCTCGGCAGGAAGCCTGCTTCTCCCTCTCCCATTCCCCCTGCTTGTGTTCCTGCTCTTGCTATCTCTCTCTCTGTCAAATAAATAAATAAAAATCTTAAAAAAAAAAAAAAAAAAAAACATCCACAAATCAATCAATGTGATGCAATACATTAATTAAAGAAAGGACAAGAACCACATGATCCTCTCAATAGATGCAGAAAAAGCATTTGACAAAGTACAGCATCCTTTCTTGATCAAAACTCTTCAGAGTGCAGGGATAGAGGGTACATACCTCAATATCATAAAAAAACATCTACGAAAAACCCACAGTGAATATCATACTCAATGGGGAAAACTGAGATCTTTCCCCCTAAGGTCAGGAACATGGCAGGGATATCCACTATCACCACTGCTATTCAACACAGTATTAGAAGTCCTAGCCACAGCAATCAGACACCAAAAAGAAATAAAAGGCATCCAAATCGGCAAAGAAGTCAAACTCTCACTGTTTGCAGATGATATGATACTTTATGTGGAATACCCAAAAGACTCCACCCCAAAACTGCTGGAACTCATACAGGAATTCAAGAAAGTGGCAGGATATAAAATCAATGCACAGAAGTCAGTGGCATTCCTATACACCAACAACAAGACAGAAGAAAGAGAAATTAAGGAGTTGATCCCATTTACAATTGCACCCCAAACCATAAGATACCTAGGAGTAAATCTAACCAAAGAGGCAAAGAATCTGTACTCAGAAAACTATAAAATACTCCTGAAAGAAATTGAGGAAGACACAAAGAAATGGAAAAAGGTTCCATGTTCATGGATTGGAAGAACAAATATTGTGAAGATGTCAATGCTACCTAGAGCAATCTACACATTTAATGCAATCCCTATCAAAACACCATCAACTTTTTTCAAAGAAATGGAACAAATAATCCTAAAATTTGTATGGAACCAGAAAAGACCCCGAATAGCCAGAGGAATGTTGAACAAGAAAAGCAAAGCTGGTGGCATCACAATTCTGGACTTCAAGCTCTATTACAAAGCTGTCATCATCAAGACAGTATGGTACTGGCACAAAAAGAGACACATAGATCAATGGAACAGAATAGAGAGTCCAGAAACAGACCCTCAACTTTATGGTCAACTAATCTTCGACAAAGCAGGAAAGAATGTCCAATGGAAAAAAGTCTCTTCAACAAATGGTGTTGGGAGAATTGGACAGCCACACGCAGAAGAATGAAACTGGACCATTTCCTTACACCACACCAAAAATAGACTCAAAATGGTTGAAAGACCTCAATGTGAGACAGGAGTCCATCAGAATCCTAAAGGAGAACATAGGTAGCAACCTCTTCGACCTCAGTGCAACAACTTCTTCCTAGAAACATTGCCAAAGGCAAGAGAAGCAAGGGCAAAAATGAACTATTGGAACTTCATCAGGATAAAAGCTTTTGCACAGCAAAGAAACAATCAACAAAACAAGAAGACAACCAACAGAATGGGAGAAGATATTTGCAAATGACATATCAGATAAAGGGCTAGTATCAAAATCTATAAAGAACTTATCAAACTCAACATATTATGCAGCCATCAAAAGGAATGAAATCTTGCCATTTTCAATGACGTGGATGGAACTGGAGGGTATTATGCTGAGCGAAATAAGTCAATCAGAGAAAGACATGTATCATATGATCTCACTGATATGAGGAACTCTTTTTTTTTTTTTTTAAAGATTTTATTTATTTATTTGGTAGAGACACAGCGAGAGAGGGAACACAAGCAGGGGGAGTGGGAGAGGGAGAAGCAGGCTTCCCGCCGGGCAGGGAGCCCGATGTGGGGCTCGATCCCAGGACCCTGGGATCATGACCTGAGCTGAAGGCAGACGCTTAACAACTGAGCCACCCAGGCGCCCCTGATAAGAGGAATTCTTAATCTCAGGAAACAAGCGGAGGGTTGCTGGAGTGGTGGGGGGTGGGAGGAATGGGGTGGCTGGGTGACAGACATTGGGGAGGGTATGTGCTATGGTGAGCGCTGTGAGTTGTGTGAGACTGATGAATCAAAGACCTGTACCTCTGAAACAAATAATACATTATATGTTAAAAAAATAAAAAAGAAGAAGAAGAAGATAGCAGGAAGGGAAAAATGAAGGGGGGGAATCGGAGGGGGAGACGAACCATGAGAGACTATGGACTCTGAGAATCAAACTGAGGGTTCTAGAGGGGAGGGGGGTGGGGGGATGGGTTAGCCTGGTGATGGGTATTAAAGAGGGCACTACTGAATGGAGCCCTGGGTGTTATACGCAAATAATGAATCATGGAACACTACATCAAAAACAATGTAATGTATGGTGAGTAACATAATAAAATTTAAAAAATATATATATTGCCCTTCCTTCATTTTTAAGGCTCTCTCCTCTTATGTGACCTAAGGAATGTTTGTTTTCTCATTTTTCTTTTTCTCACCAAGGTGATTTGCAGGGTAATGGCAAGGGCTTAGTTTTTAGTTCATAACATTTTTGGTAGTTCTTCTTTCTCACATTTATGAAAAGAAGATATTTCTGGGGTTTCTGTCTGTGGCTTTTTTCAAGTATCATCTACTTCTCTCACCTTGGATGATCTAACTTATGCCTAATGTTTTACTTCTCACCTATATGTTAATGACTGCCAAATTTATATCTCTGTCCAAATGTCTCTTCCCACAGAACATTCACATATGTGGTTCAAAATCTTTATATCTTCCTCTCATATACCTTTCACAACTCACTTTTATGAAATTTAATCATTTACACCACTTTTTCCCTGTAAACATTTATAAGAAAACACGTATTTCTTTTTCTAAATCAAATAACATCTATTAGCTATGGTGTAAAACATTACATCTCAGTCCTTCTGAGGACTCTCTAGGCCCTGAGAAAGTTTGGAGAAAATGAATTTTTCAGAATACTCTTGCTCAGTCCTATAGCCTCCAAGCCACACTGTGCCCTGCAGACATATCTATTGTCTGAGACCTCAGGTTTCTATGCAGGTGGTTGCACTAGCTGTTTCTGGGCCATAACTGGATACAAGGAGCTTTGAAAAATTAAGCAGTATACAGTTTATTCAGCCTTCCTGGGACACAGACCACCTCCATTCCTCCCAAGATCCTGGCTATCTCATGTAATCTTTGCAAAGGAATGTGCTTAAAGATCCTAAATCTATAAAATTCAAAATCATAGTCTCCTTCCCATTCTGACTGTTGAGGACTCCCCCTCTATCCTTGTCAGCAGTTTCTGCTTTGTTCTGCCAATCATTTTCTTTAACACCATACAACTCTGTGAAATTCTGCATATTCTCCCCACCACAACCTTTTGGAGTGAAAGTAGAAGAATCAGAAGTGATATGTCATCTTCTTTTGTTTTGTTTTCTTTATAACTCACCTTGTTTCCAGTATATGATGCTATTAATTCAATCAGCTGACTGTGAGAATTAAGAATCATTCAAGTTGCTTCCCTCTCAGTTTACCATCAATTCTTAGTGATTCTATCTGTAGATCTCTCAAACCCATCCCCTGCTGTCTTTACTGCCATTACCCTAGCATAAAACCCTGTTCTTTTTCCCTGACTAGTCTCACTACCTCCAACGTCAATCCCCTTCAAACAATAGTCCAATCTCTTGACAGAGCACTATTTCTAGAAGCAAATCTCATCTTGCTATCACCCACTCTAATCTCACCTATTTAGACCCCTTATTAGATCTTGTAAGAAAAGGGTTTTTTTTGTTTTCAATGTTTTCTTTGCCTGGCATTTAAGTAATAACCTAGCTAGTGATAGTTGCTATGTACAGGCTTTATATCCCTGATCTCTTCTGGTCTACAATATCCTGCGACATACATTATTCTAAGATGAGAAACCTGAACTTGACTAATTGGTGGAAGTCACCTCCTTTGTTACTGATGGAGTGAAGACTTCTACCCAGGTCTCTCTTTATCATTCATGTATGGTCTCCCCTATTTCTTCATAGCCTTGCCAATGCCTGCCATACCACCTGTATTCTAGTTAAAACAAACTACTTAGGTTCCCCCCTCAAAAGTCTGCCATGACTTCATTCCTTTGAATATATACTTCACTCTACTTGCAACAATTGATCCTTCTTTTGGCCAAATTCAACTTGTAATTATGGCAGCAAAAGTATCACTATCAATACTATCACATATCAAACCATCAATGAGGGTCAGTGTGTGTCAGTGCCTCTCTTTTTATGCACCTGAAAAATCCTATGCATATCGTCACCATAAACATTTTACCCCCACGTTTGTCACTTTCTTCTTGAATATTTTCTATAGTAGAAAGGGAGCTACTTGAGAATGAGAACTGTCTCTTTCATATTTATACAGCACAGAAGGATGACAAATGGTGTTAGACATCTGGACACAAAGATGCACTTACTAAGTGAATGAATAAATGAATGAATAAATTTATTTTAATGTTGTTTAAGCCATAGTGAGCTCTTATTCCCAATTTGCCAGGTGAATTAGTGAGGACATCCATCATGTCCCAGTGATATGTGTTTGGATCATGAGGCTTTTTTTTCTAAAGGGTCCACTACTTCGGATTTAAGTGTTTATACTTTATGTTAAGGATTCTGTATAGATTGTAAAACTGCAGAGCTACAATTTATGTATTTTTCTCTCTAGAGTCTCAATTCTCCCCTACCCATTTCACCCACTTTAAATTCTGCCTATTTTATAAGAATTATTAGTGCTCTAATATTTTAGTATTAATTATTCTTTCTATTCATGAATTATTCATCTTTGATATGCTGGATGAATGTGATATTGTCTAAGTTTTCTCATTCAAGGCAGTATTAATTTTGTTGACAACACAGCTCCCCATGATCAGCAGAATTCTAAGATGGCCCTTAAGATTCCTGTCATCTGGTGTACACAGTCTGTACAATTCCCTCTGTTTGAGTGTGGGCAGGACCTCTAAATATAATGGGATAATCACCTCTGTGCTTATATTATATAGACCCCATCTATCGTAACAGACTAGAGATTCTTCTGTTGGATTTGGAGAAGCAAGTTTCTATGTTGCAAGACATAGCTAGGACCCAAGGGAAACCTCTAGGAGCTGAGAACAACCCTCACTGACAACTATCAAGAAAACAGGGATCCGAGTTATACAACCAAAAGGAACTAAATTCTGTCAAAAACTATATAAACTTAGGGGAGCCTGGGTGGCTTAGTCGTTAAGCATCTGCCTTCAGCTCAGGTCATCATCCCAGGGTCCTGGGATTGAGCCCCCCATCGGGCTCCTCACTCTGCAGGAAGCCTGCTTCTCCCTCTCCCACTCCCCCTGCTTGTGTTCCCTCTCTCGCTGGGTCTCTGTCAAATAAATAAATAAAATCTTAAAAAAAAAAAAAACCTACATGAACTTAGACGCGGACCCTGAACTTCAGATGAGGTAGTAGTCTCTGTCAACACTCTGAATTTAACTGGTGAGGCCCTGAACAAAAGTCCCAGCTAACCTGTATCTGGACTTCTAACCCATGAAACTCTCATATACTAAATGTGTGTTCTAAACTGCTATGTTTGTGGTCATTAATCTGTAATGCCACGATAGGAAATGAATGCACTTCCTCATTCCTGTCAGTAACTCGATGGAAACTGCTGGTAGAGTACCTCCTTTCCATATTTATAAATTAAAGGTGGAGCACATTTTAGAGACAGCACATCGTTTCTTCCTTTTTCTAATGGATACTAAACCTCAAAACTGTTTGTTGTTTTTTTTAAACTGGTCTCCATCAGATCTTAGAATTTTTGCTTCACAATGCTTTCCTCTGCTCCACTGACTGGATACAATACTGTCTGCTTCTAACAAACTGCCACCATTTGTCAGCAATTAACGGCAGCCTAAAATAGAAGAGAAAGAAACCTCCAAGGATTAGAGAAGAAAATTTCACTTTCTGACCTTCCATCTGTTTATAAAAGGCAAGCTTTGGATTTGTGTGTTCTTGGAGCATTATTAAATGGTGTTCTTAATTTGAAGAATATAAATTTATACTTGCATAGTAATTTGAACATTAATCTTCACAAATCAATTGTGAGAATCATGGGACATATTATCTTTATTTTATCATTTATTTGATGTTACCAAGGTTATTTAAAGGATAATGGTGAAGCTGATTATGGAGTCAATCTCTTTTTATATACCATACTTACACATGCTGTTCATCTGCCTACCCTGCCATATAAGGAAACATAAACACCCATTTATAATTTTTTTTATTTCAAACTTGATAATATTTACAAAACTCTTGTTGAGCCTTTGTCTTTTTTTTTTTTAAATGTTCTTTTCCAAGATATCTTATGGATATTTTCAAACATATAACTGAGTTGAAAGAATTTTACCATGTCCATCCACATACCCACCAAGATTCCACCATTAACATTTCACTATACTTCATTTATTACATATATATCCATCCTTCTGTCCATCCACCCATTATTGCATCTTATTTCTGATCTAGTACAAATTAAATGTCAGATATCACTATGGTTTTCCATAAACAGCATACATATCATCAGAGTTCATTTAAAATATTTTTTTCTTTTGCTGTAAGTTTTACATACAATTGAAAGCACAGATCTTAAGTATACAGTACCTCAGTTTTGCAAAGACATACACCTGTTTAAGATACGGAGAACAAACTGGCAACTTGTTTCAGGTTTATGTAAAGATTAGGATCTTTTGTGTAACCGCTACATCAATATGCCACTAACCTACAGTTCTTGCTAAAACCAAAACTTGTTTAAAGTGTCAGTTTTCCTTGTTAAACCATCTAACCTGCAGAATATGCCTCCCCAGCCTTGCTTACCCTTAGGCCATTTACTTTTGAGAACTGCCTTGCCTGGCACAACGTATTGTTTCTTTGTACCTTCTACTCAAGATCAACCTGCTTTCCCGAGTCTTATAAAACCTTTGCTTATGGCCAAAGGCAAGGAATTCTTGCTTTCATAATGACCCTCCTACTATCGATAAATACTCTCTTTGTGGTTCCACTAGGGGTGGGGGTGGGGGCTTTATTCTAAGGCATTTTGACAAGTGGACATTAAATTCTTTGCCTTAAGGGTACCTGGGTGGTTCAGTCCATTAAGTGTCTGCCTTTAGCTCAGGTCATGATCCCAGGGTCCTGGGATCAAGCCACACATCGGGGTCTCTGCTTAGCAGGGAGCCTGCTTCTCCTTCTCCCGCTACTGCTTTGCCTACTTGTGCTCTCTGTCAAATAAATAAAATCTTTAAATGAATGAATTGAATGAATGATTTGCCTTGGGTCACAAAGCAGTACCAAATTATTACACACTTAATGGAAATGCCATTTCCAATTTACTAAACAAAGATAGATGACTGATTGACAGTCTTATTTTGAAACATATTTTTTTTGTATTTTTGTATTTTTTATATTAGCTCTCCTGTTTATTTTTTTTTTTTAAGATTTTATTTATTTGAGAGAGAGAATGAGAGAGAGAGAGCACACGAGAGGGGGGAGGATCAGAGGGAGAAGCAGACCCCCTGCTAAGCAAGGAGCCCGATATGGGAATCGATCCCGGGACTCCAGGATCATGACCTGAGCCGAAGGCAGTCGCTTAACCAACTGAGCCACCCAGGCGCCCTCCTGTTTAATTTTTATAAACACTTATAAGCAGGGAAGAATACAGGAAGAGCACAACACCATTTCTAAAGCAATATGGGCTTTTGCAAATTGAACTTTATCTTGATAAAAACCCTCTATCAGAAATTAAAATAATCCCCAAATAGATATTTGAGGGTGAAAAGAAACTGCAAATGGGTAGTAAAAAATATGTGAATGTTAAGTGTGTGTATCCTAGTTCTTTCTCAGCACCTGGATCAATCAACATCCAGTTCACAAAACAAGATCCTGATTACTATAACCAGTAAGAGATTTATTAGAAGGAGTTTGGTGCTCATATAAGTTATAAAATATTTGAAGGACCAGATCCTTGGCTGAACTTCAAAGATAATTCTCAAAATATAAAGAACTAGCTCAGCTCTAGTCTACCCTTGGTAATATACTAGAAGCAAGAAGTCACCACTACCCCCAATGCTGTCAAAGCAACTATTTCTTGACATCTAGGAATCTGAAGAATGGGCACTATAATTCCAATGCAAGGATTAAAAGGCTATAATAAAGAAGTTGCCACTGTAACTACTTCTGCCATTGCTGCTGTCATTTTTGCACACCTAAGAAGCTCAGAAAATTCTCACTTGTTTTTTAAGCTCAAACAAACAAAAAACCCAGGGTGGGTAACAGCCAACTTCTGTGGAAAGCCATCTAATTGGTGAAAATAGATCCCATTTACAACTAAACGTATGTCAAGAACAGGTTGAGATAACCATCTATGTTATTACCATTGATATTGTGACCCAGTTAAGACCAATTTATTGAATATTTAAGGTTGTATACAGAAATACTCCATTTTTTCAACTAAGAAAAAAGTGTCCTTCACAAATCAATTTTCTTATTTGAACAGGTCATGTTCACATAATTTAAATGAATCTGAAACTAAATTGGAGAAGTGGATGGCAAAGCAAATGATATAGAACTAAAATGAGTGCTCCTTTTGAAGTGAAAAAATATATAAATTAAATTATGTTTCCAATGAATTGGTGTAACAAGAACTTAACTAGTGCAGAGGCAAAACAGTTTCCATTAATTAACTTTAAAAAAATTAAAGAAATTGCATGAAACAACTGAACAAAAATGACCACATATTTCTCCAGGAGTTTCAGTTATATTCTTTGAAATCAGGTCTTCAGGGATACTCCGTGCTTATCCTTCCTTTTTAGAGTTAGCTGATGCCGTTTGGCAGAAACTGAGAACAAAGGGGTTAACCCAATTTCAAGTTTGTCTTTGATGTACTCCCAAATCTCCTCCTGTGAGAAATGAAAGTGAATTGCCGTAAGTGGTTAAAGAGTGGAAATAGATCAGAGCAGTCGATAGCTGGCCTTGGTAAGAGGATGGTTTAGCTTCTTTCTTCTTTAGAACAATGTGTCTTGGTTATCGTCAGTATCTTTTTGAAATAAAATGACCAGACTGATCTCTGAAGCAAATTCATCTTTCAACAAGTAGTTTTTTCCAAGGGAAACTACTAATGGGAGATTATATGTTAATCACAATGCCATAAAAGCTTTAAAGTTTACTTGAGAGGGTTCTTGTAATTTAGTACTTTGTTTCATGTGCTTCTTTATTTAATATTCACAGAGGCTGAAAAGGCAACAAAATTGTCAATTAAATTAATTATGCAAAATTGTAATTGGAAAATACCCAAGAATATTTCACAGTAGAAAAAAACTTGTTTTGCTTTTGAAAGTAATAAATATCGGGTTTCTCATAAAAATGGCTTCCTAGGGGCCCCTGGGGGGCTCCGTCTTAAAGCATCTGCCTTCGGCTCAGGTCATGATCCCAGGGTCCTGGGATCAAGCCCCGCATCGGGCTCCCTGCTTCGGAGGAAGCCTGCTTCTCCCTCTCCCACTCCGCCTGCTTGTGTTCCCTCTCTCTCTGTGTCTCTTCCTGTCAAATAAATAAAGTCTTAAAAAAAAAAAAAAAAAAAGGCTTCCTATTAGGTATGACCAAAGTGTACACAATACCCGAAGAGTCCCTAAAGACCATTTAACACAATCGCTTTCAAATACAACCTCTCTCACTATCTCAAAAGAGACTTGGACAGCATGGGCAGGTCATTATTTCCAGCAGAGCATATTTTGGTGCAAACTACCATGATGGGAGTTATGGCATACTACTGCCCTGTAAGTCACTATCATACTGCCTGATTTTTCATATTAGCTCACATAGCACATAACTTCAAAGATATGCAGCAACTGGAACAATTATAGTACCATCAACATTTATTTATTCAAAAAGCTCAAACAAAGATTTTTAAGGGCAACAACAGTAGGGTAGTTACTGCATTCCCCATATCCCTTCAAAAAGTATAGTACAACCAAAACCTACAGGTAAAATCTACAACTAAACTAGAGAACAAGGTATCTCCATGAACTCTAAAGCATGAGCGAATGATGAAAAACCACTGGCAGTTATAATACTCCTATGGCAACGGTATCTGTTTAGGAGGAAATAATGCTAAGGCAAATGGGCTTCTGTTGGCTTGAAAATAGGATTTTAGTTTCCATGCATTAAAACACTTAAAATATGTCTAGATCCAAGAGTTCTTAAGTATACTTTAAAATGTCCAACCTTGAAGAAGACCGGGGAATCACCTTGTTATTTTGAAAGGTAATAAGTAAATGTCAAAACATCTAGCATTCTCTTCATGAATTGTACTTCATGGAAGCAGATGATGTGAGCTATTTCAATTCTTAAAAGTAGTGCAGCTAACGAAAGAATAAACCATGACAGAATTACACCATTACCATTTGCAACCACAATGAAGAAATGAATCTATACAATAATTACTATTTTAAAACACTGCAAAAGAAAAATAACAGTATTTGCTTTTTAAAATGTGGTATCACCTATAAAGTATTCTTGACTCTCACTTCCCCCTAGAAAATCATACCTTAGTTTCATCAAAACTCTGCATCTATATACAGAGCATACAAGGAACAGAGGAAATACTTTATGCCACTACATAGATGCTATCAGAAATATTAGATTATGAGTAGTTTTACAGGATAAATGACCTACAAAACTTTCGGTAAAGCTCTGATCTACATATCCAAGAGGCTAAGGATACCCCCAGCAGGATAAATACAAAGAAAATCTAAACTGTGCATACCATAATCACACTGTCAAACTCAAGGGCAAATTTTCAAGAGCAATCAGAAAGGTTAAAAAGAGGTTACACACAAAGGAAAACAATTATAAGAATGAAGGCTTACTTCTCATAACCTTGGATGCCAGAAGCAAACAAAGGATACTTTTTAAAAGTTCATGAGTGGAGTTGAGGGGAGGGGAAGAAGGAGGTAGTTAATTCAGAATACTATATACAGTGAATCAATCTTTCAAAAATAAGGGTGAAATAAAGACATTTTATGATAATAAAAGCTAATGGCTCTGCACTGCACTATGAGAAATGCTAAATAAAGTTCTTCAAGTTTAAGAGAAAAATTTACTAGATGCAAACTCCCATCTATAAGAAAAATGAAGAATTTCACAAATTAAAAAGATATGGACAAATTTTCATTAAACTCATTAAAAGTAACTGAACCATTTTTTTTTAAAAGTTGTACTGTGGGGTACATTATATATTTAGAAGTGAAGTATGTGACAATAATAGTATCAAGTATAGTAAAGGGTACATGAGAATAGCATTGCAATAAAGTTCTTATTTTTTACCTGAAGTGTTATAATATTAACTCTCAGTAGATTGTGACAAATTAAATAAATATGTTTTAGTTTCTAGATCAGCCACTAAAAAATATATGAAAAGTCATTCTAAAAAGCAAATTACAAAAATAACATGGAATGCACAAACCAGAAAAAAAAAGAAAAAGGAAAGACAAGATGTAAAAGTGGGGCAAAAGAACAAAAAAGCAGAAAGAGGAAATGAAAAAATAGAACAAAAGAGTAGAAAAAACGTAGAAAGAGGAAACAAAACAATTTTATTAAACATAAAGAACTACTCACTCAAATTTAAGACAATACCAGATTGGACTATATTACATGCACAGATAGACAAAATGTAAAAAGAGGAAGAAAAAGAAACCATACAAAGTGTAAGTACAAGAAAGTTACTGACTCTATTAATATCATCAGAAAAGAAAACTGGACTTTAAGACAAGGCCACAAAGAGATGATGTCATGTATTAAAGAGTTGATTTGTTTTTTAGAAAAACAATGCAAAATGAGTATGTGTTTAATAATAAGAGTCATAAAAGAAGAAGATAGCAGGAGGGGAACAATGAAGGGGGGGGAGAATCGGAGGGGGAGACAAAACATGAGAGACTACGGACTCTGAAAAACAAACTGAGGGTTCTAGAGGGGAGAGGGTGAGGGGATGGGTTAGCCTGGTGATGGGTATTAAAGAGGGCACGTTCTGCATGGAGCACTGGGTGTTATGTACAAACAATGAATCACGGAACACTATATCAAAAACTAATGATTTAATGTATTGTGATTAACATAATAAAAAATATATATATATGGACAAAGTAATAGAACCAAAGAAATAGAGAAGGCCACAATCATATTTAGAGGTTTTAACACTTCTCCTTCAGTAATTGATAAAACAATTTCATACACACAAAAAAATTCAAGCATTTATGTTTTTGAACAACACTGTCAACATGAACTACATTAAATTTACAAGAAATACTCCCACTACTGCAGAATATACATTCTTTTCTAGTGCACATGGAGCATTCACTAAGCTATACGTTTTGGGGGCCATAAAACTAGACTCAAATTTTAAAATAATGAAATCTTACAAACTATTCTTTGTCCACAATGAGATTAAATTAAAGATCAATAATGACTTTAAAAATCATCAAATATTTGGAAATTAAACAAAACACATACAAGTAACCTATTTATTTTTTAACCCTATTTGTTTTTTTTTTAAAGAAACACAAGAAAATTAGAAACTATTTTAAAATAAAAATGAAAACTACACTTCTCAAAATGTGTGAGATGCATTGATGAAGTACCTAGAAGCAAATCTATCATTCAAATACCTGTATTAGAAAAAAAGATTTAAAATCAATGCACTAACATCTGTATTAAGAAGCTAAAAGAATTATTTGACCAATCTGAACATTTTAAGAAAAATCACTTGAAGAAAGAGATTCAACATCCAATTATAATAGAGCCACTCAGCCAAAAATAATTGAAGAAAATTTTCTCAACCTGAATAAAAGCACCTGTGAAAAACTTACAGCTAACATCATACTTAACAATGAAACATTTTCCCTCTGAAAGAGGAAAACAGGGAAAGATGTCTTCTTTCAGGGCTCCCATTCAACACTGTCCTTGTTAGCAGCAGAAAGAAAGAAAAATAAATGAAGGGTACAATGACTGGAAAGGAAGAAAGACAAGTCTTTTCCTAAAGAAGGCATGATAGAGGATGGATGGAGGGATGGATGGATAGACAGATAGATAAATATAGATAGATATAATCATATGAAATGTATAAGTATCTGTAGAGTTAAAAAATTAAGACAAATTATAAGGTAGAAGGTCTATAAAGAAAAATCTGTTTTATTTCTATAAACTGGTGTATATAGGAACTAAGAAGAAAATTAAATTTAAAAAATACCCTTTACAATAACGTAAATACCCAGAAATATTTAGAAGTATTTTTTAAAAGATGTGCAAGTTCTCCACATTTAAAAGTTCAAAAACATTTCTGAGAGAAATTAAGGAAGACAATTGGATAATTACATATAATAGACAGGAAAAGTGTATGTTAACATTGCTAAGATGTCAATTCTCTCAAAATCAAGCCATAAAGTCTATGCAATCCCAACCAAAATAACAACATATTTTTGAAGAAACTGACAAACTTTTTATAAAATGTATATAAAAATAAAAAGGACCTAGAATAGCCAGATATCTTGACAGAAAAAAAATACAAAGTTTTTCCATGATTTTCTGATTTTCCATAAGGCTACAGATATCAGGGAAGTGTGTGACTGATATAAAAATGGACACCACAATTAAAAGAATGGAGAGTCCAGAAATTAACCCACATATAACATCAATTAAACACTGACAGAGTCGCCAGTGCAATTCAATTGGGAAAGAAGTATCTTTTCAAAACCTAGCGTTATGGATGAACATGGAAAAAGTAATTCTTGATCATTACTGCACAGTATAAAAAATACTAATTTGGAATTTCCACAGACTAATAGTAAAAGTTTAAATTTTACATCTTCTAAAAGAAAATATAGTAGAATATCTTTCATATCTTTTAGCAGCCAGTGATTTCTCAGGGACTATAAAAAACACTAACTATAAACACAAAAATATACCAACAGGGCATCAACAAAAATTTATTTTCTCATCAAATAATACCATTAAAAGAGTAAAAAGCAAGCCACAAATTGGGAAAAACATTTCCATACCTCTAGTTGGCCTAATTCTTACAAAGGATTTGTATCCTAACTTGTAACTTGTATCATGTCATTGGTGAAGATTGAGAGTTTGACTTCTTCTTCGCAAATTTGAATGCCTTTTATTTCTTTCTGTTTCCTGATTGCTGAAGCTAAGACTTCTAGCACTATGTTGAACAGTGTGGGCATCACTGCTGTGTTCCTGACCTTAAGGGAAAAGCTCTTAGTTTTTCCCCATTGAGAATGGTATTTGCTGTGGGCTTTTCATAGCTGGCTTTTATGATATTGAGGTATGTCCCTTCTATCCCTACACTGTGGAGAGTTTTAACCAAGAAATGATGCTGTATTTTGTCAAAAGCTTTTTCTGCATCAAGGCCTGACTTCAAGCTATATTACAAAGTTGTGATCATCAAAACAGCATGGTACTGGCACAAAAACAGACACATAGATCAATGGAACAAAACAGAGAGCCCATTAATGGATCCTCAACTCTATGGTCAACTACTCTTCAACAAAGCAGAAAAGAATATCCAATGGGAAAAAGACAGTCTCTTCAATAAATGGTGCTGGGAAAATTGGACAGCCACATGCAGAAGAATGAAACTCGACCATTCTCTCACACCATACACAAAGATAAGTTCAAAATGGATGAAAGACCTAAATGTGAGACAGGAATCCCTCAAAATCCTAGAGGAAAACACAGGCAGTAACCTCTTCAGCCTTGGCCACAGCCACTTCTTGCCAGATACGTCTCTAAAGGCAAGGGAAACAAAAGCAAAAATGAACTTTGGGACTTCATCAAGATACAAAGCTTTTGCACAACAAAGGGAACAGTCAACAAAACTAAAAGGCAACCTATGGAATGGGAGAAGATATTTGCAAATGACATATCAGATAAAGGGCTAGTATCCAAGATCTGTAAGGAACTTATTAAACTCAACACTCAAAAAACAAATAATCCAGTCAAGAAATGGGCAGAAGACATGAACAGACACTTCTCCAAAGAAGATATACAAATGGCCAACAGATACATGAAAAAATGCTCCACATCACTTGTCATCAGGGAAATACAAATCAAAACCACAATGAGATACCACCTTACACCAGTTAGAATGGCAAAAATTAACAAGACAGGAAACAACAAGTGTTGGTGAGGATGTGGAGAAAGAGGAACCCTCTTACACTGTTGGTGGGAATGCAAGCTGGTACAGCCACTCTGGAAAACAGTATGGAGATTCCTCAAGACATTCAAAATAGAGCTACCCTACAACCCAGCAATTGCACTACCAGGTATTTACTACAAAGATCCAGATGTAGTGAAAATAAGGTGCACCTGCACCCCAATGTTCATAGCAGCAATGTCCACAATAGCCAAAATGTGGAAGGAGACGAGATGTCCTTCAACAGATGAATGGATAAAAAAGATGTGGTTCATATATACAATGGAATATTACTCAGCCATCAGAAAGGATGATTACTCACTGTTTACATCAACATGGATTGAACTGGAGGGTATTATACTAAGTGAAATAAGTCAATCACCATATGGTTTCACTCGTATGTGGAATATAAGAAATAGCACATAGGATCATAGGGGAAGGGAGGAAAAACGGCATGGGGAGAAATCAGAGAGGGAGACAAAGCATGAGAGACTCTTGACTCCAGGAAACAAATAGAGGGTTGCAGAAAGGGAGGTGAGTGGGGGGAATAGGGTAACTGTGTGATGGGCATTTAGGAGGGCACATGATGTGATGAGTATTGGGTGTTAGTCACAACTAATGAATCAATGAATGCTACATCAAAAACAAATGATGTACTTTATTTGGCTAATTGAATTTAAATTAAAAAAAAAGAAAAAAAGATTAAAGCCAACTGACATGATTTCATAACAATTACTGCTGTATGAAAACAGATTTTTGTGGAAAGACCAAAGAATCCTTATTAACTGAAATCTGAGCAAAAAAGAGCACATTTTCAGTTGAGACTGGCTGGGACAAAGAAGTTGGGGAGTATGAGCAGCAGAGCCATAAAAAGAGGGAAGTCAAACAAATGATGAGAAAGTCCAAGTTTCAGACTTATTTTGCCTTAGCCTAGCCCTGCCAATAGGGAACCAGCTAAGGGCAAGCCCTGCATTGTTCATCATTGCACACATTTTGCCTAAGACTAACTTTGTTTAGGATTCATACTCCATAACATGACTTGATGAAAAAGAAACAACAATGAGGCCTGAGGGTGGAAAAATGCATGAGAGGGGAAAGAATTTTTTTTTTTTTTTTTTTTTTTTTTTTTAATAGAAGGAGGCACCAGGATTGGAAAGGCTATGGAAAAAAACCTGTATTGTAAAGAGATGGAGGAAATGAGGCTTTGGGAGCAAAGAAAGGAGATCAGCCATTAGTAGTAAAGTCAGTATCAGGAGTTTTCCCTCGTCCTCATTCAGAGCTGTGTTTGCTCAGCAGATAGACACTAGCCCTGATGCAAACACTGTATAAGAAATAATTTCTCCAACCAATTTATTGTGATATGCTGAGAAGCCATGAGTGGGTTATAGGTGTCCCAAGATCGCAAACCACTCTGTCCATGGGATCATTCAACAAATCTCAAATATTATGATGTTCTATTTTGCCATGACATAAACACTGTGAAAGCTTTGTTCTAATCTAAGGCATATAAAGTTCCAAAGAAGACCTGGATGACTACACTTCATCTTTTGCACCTAATGGGAAGTATCAGAGGCACTCATGCAAGTGTGGCCAAGAAAGAATCAGCCCAAGTCCTATTAAGTTTTACTTTCCTTCAACCAGATGCATCAATTCAGTTTGGGTTGCTGGAAATTAATATAAATACTCCTTTACCAGCTTCTAGTTTCGTACCTAGTGCTTGTATTTGAGTGATTTCTCCAAGAAAACACAAAATATATAAAAACCTCATATTGGTAATAATTATGTATTATGTGAGAATATTCCTATTTTTCATATTCTCCTGATTCAGGACATCAGTGAAGCAAAGCCAAGCAAATCACCAGCAGAGTTCTGAATTCTTAATAACGCTTTCTATCTACCGTACTGTATACAAAAGCACCATACAGAGGACATTTTAAGACAATTGAACACATTATTATAGTTCCTATTTAATCTTTCCCTTTTGTCTCTTGCATCACTTTTAAGCAAAAAAGTAGAAGGTACTATTGGTTGGCTGACTAACCGTGTCTATAACCATCTTTTCCAAAGTTACCTTCTAAGCACTGGTCTAAGGGTGCCCATGTAACTCTGTCCTGGCCAATGGGATGTACAAAGGCTTCATGGAATGAGACTTCCAGGGAGGTTTATAGGGGCAAATAGGCCATATAGATGTCATGTCCTTTCATCTTTTGTTCTTCTCCTGGATCAGGATGTCATAAAAGATTTTGAAGGTGAGGCAGGCATCTTACAACCACAGGAAAGAAAGCTATATTCAAAAGATGACAGAGAAAGAAATTTTAAGAGATCCCCAAGTTCCTGATAGCACTTCCAAATATTTTATAAATTCCTCTACATATATATTTCAATCATAGGCAGGGATGGATAATTTAAAACAGACACAAAATGTATCCTTTTATCTCCCATAAATCTATCCAAATTGTATTTTAATAGTTCAAGGAATTTTATAAACTTTATCATGCATATTCTCTGTTTTCACAATAGAAAAGGAGTAGCGTACTACCATTAGCCATTACTTATCAAATAGGTATCAATTTGTTTTATACAATGGTTGTTACAAAGGGTTCTTTTATGCCATTTTGTGTCTAACATTTTACTCTTTTTTTTAAAGATTTTATTTATTTATTTGAGAGAGTGAGAGAGAGATCATGAGCCTGGGGGAAGGGTAGAGAGAGAAGCAGACTCCCCACTGAGAAGGGAGCCCTCTGTGGGACTTGATCCCAAGACCCTGGGATCATGACCTGAGCCAAAGGCAGACACTTAACCAAGTGAGCCACTCAGGCACCCAACATTTTACTTTTTAATTGATTTTGTAGATGGTCTCATTCTCTCATTACTGCTATTACTCCTGTCATGACACCAGGGCATATATTTAGCTACCTTATAAATTACAAAATAAGGCTTAGAACTAGAGGAAGAATTTTCTTCCCAGCAACTGTTAACTCAGATGCTACTATTCCAGGCAAAATTTTGAGTTAATGTAGTTTAACTGTTTTTCAGCCCACTCTACTTAACTACGCTGAAATTAATTTTAACAGTTGAGACTGTAACAATTCATACATTCCCTTTCAAGAGAACAAATGGATTGAAGGGCAAATAAGGACAAATGGATTAATTTATTTCTAATAACAAGATGCATGCAGAAATTCACACTGTTTATGCACTTACTTATTATTTTTAAAATATACATTGAGATCTAATAAGGGCCAGGAAATATGTTCAGTTCAGGTAATGAAATGAAAAAGGAAAAATATCACATATAATAAGAAGCCATTTCAGGGATGTACATTTTTTCCCAAGGCCCATAAGTGCTGTAAAACCTGATAACACAATGTAAAAAGTGTTAGGACAGAGGTATACATTTTGTGCTGGGGTAATGTGCTGGAGCTGAAGAGAAGAGGCAGGAGTGATGAGTGGTACCATTAAGCAATTTTCAAAAGAAGTCACAAGAGCCACCTTGGTTTTTACTAGACTAAAACTGTCCTGAATTTATGGCTTAATAACTGTGTGTGCTCAACAGGAAATTAATAAAATGTCATATACATCCATACAGACACAAAGAACCATTTTAAAAAAATATACATGAATTAGAAAATATTGGGGTTTAGTTAAAACAACTTTTTTGACGAGTCACAATATTGTAGAGTTTATCACAATAGTTCTGGGTAACACTCAAGTTGCACTGAAGTTCAATTAAGTTGATCACCTTTTAACTGATCGTAATTTTCTTCCCATAATCATTACACATTTGTAGCAATAATACTATAAAAATCTTTTGAAATATCTGGGTTTAAACAGTATCACATTAAGGTACTCATATTAGAATATCATCTCCTGTATTTCCTCTTTATTGCTATTTATTCCCAAGTATGAACCAGATTATTGTTTTGTTAGCTTTGACTTTATAGCAACCATAGTTTAAGAGAAATTAGATGCAAAGTCTACTGAAACTTTTTTGCCTGACTTAAAGACTTTTTTTTTTCTGATAGGTCTGCTTTCTCACAGATTATCTTATCTCAATGTATTTTCTTCAGTCAAAAAATACATCCTATAATAATTGAGACTTAAAATATATGATATTTTTATATAGTAGGAGAGGTAACACCCTTTTCAGTTAACGTCATATTCATTCATAAAAAGCTCAGAGATCTCTAATGAAACTGATCAAACACAATCAAGTCCACTATTAATATTAATGATTCTGATAAAACACCTATAAGAACTACAAAAAAAATTCTGATAACAAACAGGTAGCTTTGTTTGAAATTATTTAGGACTAACATTACTTTATATTCAAAACCTCTCTTAGTATAAAAAGATTTTTATGGACTTACTGATTTTAAAATGTAAGAAGTCCTTATTTTAGGTTCCCTATTAAGACTAGAGAAAAAGGAAACTTGGTTAAACCAAAGTGGATGTTAAAAACCATGGCTGGGGGTAAGTTTTATTTTGAATACTTTTATAAAATATTTATCCACAAATAAATAAAATGAAGGGATCACACAGTTACAACACTCAGATCCTTCAGTTGCCAATCTCCATCAGAGCTGCCTTCAGCCTCTCAAGAGAAAGTTACACTTCAAAGGAAAGGTGATGAAGTTCTCATCAAACTGTCAAAAGCCCCTGCAACTCTACATGACTTTCTTTTCTCAAGATGGTTTAGTAGTGATTGAAGTAGGTAACATTCTGTCAAAACAGTGTTATCTGAAAGGAATTTCTTAAGAAAACCTAGCTGCTACACATAATTTTCCCACAAAGTTTCCATCAGCCTTTGTATACAGCACTATTTATTCAAGTAGGATTTATTGAATTATGAACATGTTTCATCAGCAAGGTTCTCTGTGAGTTATAATTTAAAAAACTATAGTTATTTAAAAAAAAACCCTTCTGAAACTAAACCAGGCCTACGTTAAATTTGAGATTTTTTGAAATATGTAATTTTCAATAATTGTCAGGTAATTATTATTAATTATTTGCCTTCAAGAGTTTAGCATTAAGAAATGTTTCACCATTTCCATTTTAATTTTTTTTATATTTTCAAAAGGCTGAAAAATGATATATATTACATGGTTGACTGGCTTTTTTATTCAAACACTCAAGGTATTTGTTTATCATACACACCTCCTATATTAGTTCAAGTAAGTTTGCACAGCTTTTCTCTTCCTGGAGAGACGTGCCAGTAGACTGTTGATTATGACAGAAACTATCTGTGTGGGAAATTAGGTATTACTCTTCTACTGAAAATTATTTTTTTCTCCCCCAAATCTAGCTAAGTATTGATTTCTAAGATAGGACTACTGTTGCTCTTGAGTTTGGAATAGAAGCTATAAGACACTTAGAACTTTAAGCCTCACCTTTGTAATTCTTTGAACCTAGTTATCATACTAACTCTACAGGATAAATAAGAGAAGCAAAACAGTCTATTATACTTTTAAAACACCTTTTTTCAAACATATTAGTTCTTTTTGTTATTATAGCCAATGCTCTAACATCCTCCTTTTAAATAAAATCCTCTATAGTGGCTCTTTGAAGAGAAACTCCATATACTTTGATTTTAGGCTAGAATTTAGAATACATTCAGAATTACCTGAATACATGCTGAATAGCATGTACTAATATATCCACTGCTGGCCTGAGCATTATCCCAAAGAGAAATGCCTCTTTGAGAAGCAGATTTTCATGGTAGCAAACCTACACGTTTTTACTTTGGGGAACTGTGAAAACTGAAAATGCTAATTTTATTCATGTTGTAGTTCAGGAACAGATAAATGAAGACTCAAAATTTAATTTCTGATATCAATAGAAGTTTAAGAGCTAAAAATAATTATACAATACCTTTAACAATTTTAGGAAGGTAACATCAATAACGGGTTCAATTCTTTCAGCTGGCTTCTAGAGGCATGGACAAGACTCCTACTAGGAAACCATAGCGGGGGGAAAATAGTGTATTTCCATCCACTCAACAGATTCACTTGGCTGCTGCAAAAATTTTGTCCTAGGCTGTGCTGGCAGCTAATGAAAGCAGTTCTTTCTGTATATTGAAATTCAGTATGTTACCTGGGCCTCATAATGCTAGTCAATGGTTGTTAGAGGCTTGCAAGCATCTTGTATACTGGAAGCAAAAAAAGCTTAAGGCTAAGTCAAGATAAAGGTGGTCCTTCAAAAAAAAAAAAAAAAAACAAAAAAAACATTTTTTTTTTTTTTTAATCACTGCCCCTGGTATTCCCTTTCAGTGTTATTTATATTTACTGTGGTTTCCTGTTCTCTTCCTTTCTCTGATCCTAGTGAGCACCTGGATTAATTGCAAGATACAGGACCTCATTTAAGATGTCTTACAAAAAGGGGTACTTCTTGTTATTAGGCAGTCTCTTTCCATGTCTTTCTTGACTGCATGGTCTCTATTTTCTGTTCAGCCTTCCTTATTTTCACATCTTTTTCTCTAAATAAGTCTTTCTACAATAATCTTAGCTCCTGTTCAGTCATAACGATTTCTTCAGATAATTTTGAATTTTTACACCTCTTATTGTGGCTTTATTTGTAAGTGGCCTTTAAATTTATTGAATACCCATGATATTACTTATATCTCCCATACCACCTCAAACTCCAGGACAGCTCAGGAGTTAATGGCCAACCAGTGTCTTAGTAACTTCTCTGAAGACTACGAGCACCTAAAATACTCATTCAGATTAATACATTAGATACCAACTCCACAATGTTTCACTTCTCTTTTTATTGAAGTCCCCACCAGAAATCCAACTTTTCAGGTCCTTTTATATAAACTAAGTCTGAAGTCATAATGCTTTATAAACACCAAATCTGAAATATATAGTCTATCATAAGCAACTCCCTTTAAGCTTATCCAGCTCTCTAAGTGTTCATATTCTTTCCCTAAGTAAATGAGTTTCTACTGAAAATACCATGTCTCTTCAGCTTTCTCAAGTGGAGACTTTTTTTTCTCCCCTAATATACTTAATTCAGGTCTTAGTGGAGAGGTATACAGAACAAACTATCCTAGGGAAACTATCGACTATCATGAAGACAATGGGGTCTCAGATGTTTTATTAACTCAGGGCTATTCCTCTCACTCCTTCCTTCTCCAACTCAATGGCTCAGCAGCTAGGAGTCAGCAGCACTGCAGACAACGGAGGGGGTCTGACCTCTTTTGGAGCTTCCTTAAAAAAGCACCAGAACACAGTTAATATTTTGTCCAAACCTGCAACTACCTACAGAATCTCTGTATCTCTGATGATTTTTAAAAAATTTAACTCAGAGAGTTGTGCTCAGTTGTGGGGTGGGGGCTGAGAATTGACCATTCAACAATAATAATTGGAGACTTCAATACTCCATTTTTAATAATGGAAGGAATAACTAGGGAGAAGATCAACAAGGAAACAGAAGATGTGAACAACATTATAAACCGACTATGCCTAAGATATATATAGAGAGAGAACTCTGGCTACATCAGCAGAGTATACATTCTTCTCAAGAATACATGATCATACAGATGTACTACAAACTACAATAATCAAGGCTGTATGGTACTGGTAATATGAAGAGACTGATTATTTTTTTCACTTTATACTATTAACTGTGATGTTGAATTTGACATATAATTTAAAATGCCATGAATTCATTTATTTTTCAGTATGCTTGTTTTTTCTTTTTATTTAACTTTATTTCTGCCTTGATTATTATTTTATCAGCCTGCAAACCAGTACTGTTACTGGGCCTTATTTTATTATCACTAAACAGAAAAAAACCATATACATAAAATAACAAAACAAAGAAACCAACTTAAAAATAATGATCATGCTTTATGCATCTATCCATTTGTAGTATTGGAGGAACAAAATTTTTCACATGAATATGTGCTTTTTTATATGCCCTATTCCCCAGGAATCTTTGTTTTTGACTAAATATGAAAAAATATTTCCAAACATTTCCCCAAAAGTGCTTGCTTACTCTTTTTCATATATGCAACTGGTTTACAGTGATGCTTAGACAATATTATATGATATAAATTGTATTTTTTCTGAATTAAATGATCCCTTAAGCTCTACTTTTTTGTTGTCTATAAAATCTCTATTCTTCCAGAAACTTTAAAAGATAAAAGTTCCAGGTTGTACCTGAAGTGTTCTCTCTCTATCCAGCCTGATTGATTCCACATGAGACTTCTGATCTACTGTCCCTCTAAAGCAAGCTATTTAAATCAATAAACTTAATTTTATGAACAACTCTAAAATCCCATATATCTGGAAAGGATTTCTGTCATTGTCCCTTTAAGTATGTAAACTGTGGGACAAACAGTGCCTTACCAAGCCACTTTCCCTTATTTCTGGCCATGTACCTGAGCTCTAAATACCAGTTTAAAGGCAATCTTGTTTTTGGTGAAGTGGTAGGAACTACTTGTTTTAATTAGCAAAAATAAAAATAATACCCAAAAGGCATCTAAAATATGTAAAATATTATGAACTTGAAGAAGAAAATTATGGCAGTACTGGGATGTTTTTCTGACTCATTAATTTAATACTTGTGAAAATTCATGTCTTTGAGAACTTTAAATGAATAAAATACAGAAATCCAAAATAATATAAATCAGATTCACATAAAATAGATACAGAATGATATAATCCTAACAAAAACTATTGAGAATTATAAAGAATAAATTATTTTAAGGTATTGTTATTGATAATAAATGATCTTAAGATTTTTTAAATAGGGCGCCTGGGTGGCTCAGATGGTTAAGCGTCTGCCTTCGGCTCAGGTCATGGTCCCAGGGTTCTGGGATCGAATCCCACATCGGGCTCCCTGTTCCTTGGGAGCCTGCTTCTCCCCCTGCTTCTCTCTCTCTCTCTCTCTGTCTCTCATGAATAAATGAATAAAATCTTAAAAAAAAAAAAAAGATTTTTTAAATATGATTCTTGTATGAAATAAGACTACTACTTTTTATTTAAACTTTTTTTTTTTTTTTTTAGGCAATTCACCGTGCCCTCCAATCAAACTAAAGGGAATCACCTTAGATGACTCAAAGAATCACACTAGTAGTACTTATGGTTACAGCAGCTTTCAAATTTATGTAACGAAGATCTTTTCCTTCTTAGGTGTAAAGTGTTGTTTTGTTTAGAGTTAAAATAGTTTGTCTTAAACACAGTGGTTATTCCAAGAAATTCCCATTTACATCCTTAAAACCAGCTATATATTTTTTCCTGTGTTTAAGTTTGTTTTTTGGCTTTTTTTCTAAAGCAAACATGCTTTTTTCACTTCTAAAAATGGGAGACAAGTGAAAATTTCTAAGAATAAAATGTTTATATTCATTCTTAATGAAACTTTTAACAAATTATAGTTCTATATTCTAATTTATCATTAGTCCTGATGCCAGGACTTGAGAACAAACTGGATTACCCCCTGAAATTCTTTAATGAATTCATAATGTTGATATTAAAGACAATTCCTCCCTAATATATGTCACTTAGCATATGTTTATATGATGTTAGTTTCATAAATCTTGAAATATTAATCCTCTTTCCTATGTATATATATATACATATATATATAGCCAAACTAACTTGATTCTAAACTCTCATTTAGGGGCGCCTGGGTGGCTCAGTTGGTTGGGTGACTGCCTTCGGCTCAGGTCATGGTCTCAGGGTCCTGGGATCGAGCCCCGCATCGGGCTCCCTGCTCAGCAGGAAGTCTCTTCTCCCATTCCCACTCCCCCTGCTTGTGTTCCCTCTCTCGCTGTCTCTCTCTGTGTCAAATAAATAAATAAAATCTTTAAAAAAAATAAAATAAAAAATAAATAAACTCTCATTTAGATGGGCATACATAGATGCCTGCGTGGCTCAGTTGTTAAGCGTCTGCCTTCGCTGCAGATCATGATCCTGGAGTCCGAGGATGGAGTCCCGCATCAGGCTCCATGCTCAGCGGGGAGTCTGCTTCTCCCTCTCTCTCTGCTCCTCCTACCCACTCATGCTCTCTCACTCTTTCTCTTTGAAATAAATAAATAAATAAATAAATAAATAAATAAATAAATAAATAAATAAATAAATAAATAAATAAATAAAATCTTTTAAAACAAAGACAATGAAGTTTTCCACATTGACTGACTCTTGCTATCATGAATAAGTTCTCTGCAGCATGTAATGGTGTTTGATAGTATTTTATCCACAATAGAACCTCTTTCAAAATTGGAGTCAGTCCTCTCAAACCCTACCACTGCTTTATCAACTAAACTTATGTATTATTCCAAATCCTTTGTTGTCATTTCAACAGGAGTAGATTCTGGTGTTTCTCAAGAAACCACTTTCTTTGCTTATCCATAAGCAACTTCTCATCCATTATTTTTATCATGAGATTATAGAAATTCACTCATATTTGGGCGCCTGAGTGGCTCAGTCGTTAAGCATCTGCCTTCAGCTCAGGTAATGATCCCAGGGTCCTGGGATCGAGCCCCGCATCGGGCTCCCTGCTCTGTGGGGAATCTGCTTCTTCCTCTCCCACTCCCCCTGCTTGTGTTCCCTCTCTCTCTGTCAAATAAATAAATAAAATCTTAAAAAAAAAAAAAAAAAGAAATTCACTCACATCTTCAGGCTCCACTTCCAACTCTAATTCTCTTGTTAATTCCACATGTGTGGTGACTTCCTCCACTGAAATCTTGAATTCCACTAAGTCATCCTTGAGGGCTGGAATCAACTTCTTCCAAACTCCTATTAATGCTGATGTTTTGACTGCTTTCCATGAATCACATATGTTCTTAATGTCACCTAGAATGGTGAATCCTTTCCATAAAGTAGAGTCACTACCTATGGCAGTTACAGCCATACAAAATATATTTCTTAAATAGTAAGACTTGAAAGTCAAAATTAACCCTTTAACTATAAGCTGCAGAACAGATATTACCTTAGTGGGCATGAAAACAACACTAATCTCATTGTACATCTTCATCAGAGCTCTTAGGTGACCAGATGCATTTGTCAATAAACAGTAATATTTTGAAATGAATCTTTTTTCTGAGCAGATTTCAACAGCGGGCTTAAAATATTGAGTAAACTATGTTGTAAACAGATGTGCTGTGATTCAGGTTTTGTTATTCCCTGTATAGTACACAGGCAGGGTAGATTTAGCCTAATTTGTAAGGGCCCTAGGATTTTTAAAATGGTCAATGAGCACTGGCTTCGACGTAAAGTCAACAACTGCATAGCTCCTAATAAGGAAGTCAGCCTGTCTTTTGAAGTTTTGAAGCCAAGCATCCACTTCTCTCCAGCTATGAAAGTCCTAGATGACATATTTTCCAACAGAAGAAAATCTGCTCTTTAGTGTAGCCACTTTAATTATCTTAGCTACATCTTCTGGATAACTTGCTGCAGCTTTTACATCAGCACTTGCTGCTTCACCTTGCACTTTTATGTTATGGAGAGGGCTTCTTTTCTTAAAACTCATGAACCAACCTTCACTAGCTTCAAACTTTTCTTCTGTAGCTTCCTCATCTCTCTCACCCTGTATAGAATTGAACAGAGTTAGGGCATTGCTCCGGATTTGGCTTTGGCTTAAGGGAATAGTATGGCTGGTTTGCTCTCCTCCCCAGACCACTGAAACTTTCTCTATATCAGCAATAAAGCAATTTCACTTACTTATCGTTCATGTGTACAATGGAGTAGCACTTCATATTTCCTTCAAGAACTATCCTTTGATTCACAACTGTTCGGTGCAAGTGGCATGGCTTTCAGCTTATCTCAGCTTTTGTTTGACATGCCTTCTTCACTAAATTTAATCATTTCCTGCCTTTGATTTAAAGTCAGAGACATTCCTTTCACTTGAATACTTTGAGGCCTTTGTAGGATTATTAATGAGTCTTAATTTCAATATTGTTGTGTCTTAGGGAATTGGGAGGCCTGAGGAGAGGGAAAGAGATGGAAGAATGGTCAATCAGTGGAACAGTCCAAACAGACCATTTATGATTAAGTTTGTTGTGTTATATGGCACAGTTCCGGTGCCCCAAAACAATTACAATAGTAATGTCAGAGATCACTGATCACAGATCACCATGAAAAATAGAATGATGAAAAAGTTTGAAGTACTAGAAGTTTGAAATACAAAACATGACAAAAAGACATGAAATGAGCATATTCTGAATGTTAGAAAAACAGTGACTTACTCAAAACAGGGATGGCACAAACTTTTAATTTATAAAAAGCACAGTATCTGAGAAGTACAATAAAATAAGGAAGACTGTTTTCTTCTTCCTTATGCTAAGACATATGTATTAAATCTGATTATTTAACACATTTTCTGGTTAGGAATTTATTTCAAAGCTATGCACAATGCAGTATTTTTAGATGAATTTTCATTCATAATTCATTTTTTGATAATTATGATAATTTATCACATTATGTACATTTGAGGTGATTCACCTGTAAATATTATAATTACATCAGTTAGACACCTGAGTCTTTCAGAAGTTAATAACTATAAACAATAAAGAGACTATCTCACCATCTAGATTTTCTTAAAACAAAACAATAAAAAGGATGCCAAGATCCATTGTGTTTTTTCATTAAAATAAAAATAGGTTAAATTTTGAAAGTCTACTAATAGAAACCTACAAAAGAATAATAGGTAAGATGAATAAATAATAACACTTTGCTACAAATAAAGAGTAGATTAAATTTTGTTAATTCTGTTTTTAAATTTAAGAAATCTTTCAGATTTCCATACTTCTCTCCTTCCTTCCTTCCTTCCTTCCTCCCTCTCTCTCTCCTGACACATATAGCAATTTTAAATATGCATATATAATTATATACATACACATGTACACAAATATATATACACACACATATACATATATACACTTTATAATATATTTTTTTAATGCCTTGCTTGTAAGGTTCTCTTCTGTGTCCTAAGACTTACATCCTAGAAGAAACCAATCTGAACCGTGAAGATCCTCATTTCCACTGGGAATTTTATTTTTAGATTTTCACTCTCCATCCATCTGCCTTTGAGCAATTTTCTGTGCTTCAAGCATGAGCAAGCAGTATTAATCCAGTTCCTAGTTTCTGTGAAGCACATTATGTGAGATCATATGCACTTCAGTGCTTCTTCCTAGAAACTTCGTGTTTATTTAACTATTTCACTATCGACCTTTATAGATAAAAGGAGCAAAGAAATACAAAATCTAGGTAAAAATGTTATTAATTTTACTCTCCATCTAAAAAAGAATCCACCGATTCAAAAACAATGGAATCTTATAACAAAATACTGTCTGACACAGCAAAATTACACATTGATATCTGAGCAAATATCAATAAACTACAAAAAATAGTTTATTGTTCTAATGGTCAGATACTTCAATTATGTTTGAGGAAGCATATGAAACTTTCTTCAGTATTAATAAGACAGCATCATCTTATACAAACTCATTATGATTTATATGAATTTATTTCCTTGCCTCCAAAATTATTTTGAGATATTAGAAAAAGCATTATGTCCACCCAATGTATAAAATTATCATAGAAATTATGTAATGTGAATGTAAAAGCTGTATTAACTCTTAAAAGTCAAATAAAAACATTGTGGAATTTATCCTTTGTTATTTTCCAAGTGTAGTCACTGCCCTCCAAAACAGATTCATTACATATAATTCAAAGTTTTTAATAAATATTGAAAATTTGATTAAACATTAGATTGCACTGATGATAAATTTGAAATGAATGAACCTTTCAATATTCCTCAAAATTCCTGGGTAATTCCAGAGATATTAACAAGGTTTACTGTATCATCTAAAGGGAGTATCATTTGAGCATATGGCATCAATCTATCAATATATTTAGTAGTGGTACAAATAAACAATTTTTCCTGAGAATTTCATGTTAGAAAGGATTTAGAACATATGTTCTTCAACTGAAAACAAGATGTAGAAAATTTAATTCAATTTCACACGTTCGAGGTAACAACTAAGTAATAGGCACTGTAGTATAATCTGTGTTAGTCAACGCCCTCAAAATTAAAAAAAAAAATCACTGCATGGTAATAAAAAGATATTTTATAAAATTAAAGCCTAACACAGAAGGAAGAGAAAATAACAAAATCAAATGCTCTTTCCTCCCTCCTACTTTATTGTTTTTTATACAAAAAAGATTGTATATATCTAGGTGCGTATCTCATGTTTTGATATACATATACACTGTGAAATGAATACCACAAACTAATTAACATCTATCATCTCATATAGTTATTTTTACCCTCTGTGGCAAGAGCACTTAAGATCTACCCTCCTAGCAAATGTTAAGTATACAATACAGTATTATTAACTATAGTTCCTGTCCCTACATATTAGATCTCCAAAACACATTCATCTTGCATAAATAAAACACTATACCCTTTGACCCCATCTCTCCCTCCCCCAGACCCTGGTAACCACCTTTCTACACTCTGCTTCTATGAATTTGACATATTAGATCCCATATATAAGTGAGATCATACATTATTTGGCTTATTTTACTTAGCATAATGTCCTCCAGGTTCATCCATGTTGTTGTAAATGGCAAAATTTCCTTCATTTTTAAGACTGAATAATATTCCATTGTGTATATATTTGTATACCATGTTTTTTTTTTTTAATAAATTCATCTGTCATCAAACATCTAGGTTGTGTCCATATCTTGGTTATTGTGAATAATACTGTAAATGAACATGGGAGGTTCAGATAACTGAGGTATTGATTTCATTTCCTTTGGGTACAAACCAAGAACTGGAATCACGTGGTATTTCTACTTAAATTTTCTGAGGAACTTCCATACTGTTTGCCATAATGGCTACCCACATTCTTACTAGTTGTGTACAAGGATTCCCTTTTCTCCAGATTCTTACCAACACATATTATCACTTGTCTTTTTGATAACAGCCATTCTAACTTGTGTGCAGTAATATCTCATTATTATTTTGATTTGCATGTCCCTGATGATTAGTAATATTGGGCATCTTTTCATATACCTGTTGGCCACCTGTATGTCTTCTTTTGAGAAATATCTATTCATTTTTTAATGGGGTTAGTTGTTTTTCATTTTGCTATTGAGTTGTGTGAGTTCCTTATATATTTTGGATATAATTCCCTTATCAACTGTATGGTTTGCAAATATTTTCTCTCATTCCATAAGCTTCTTTTCACTTGATTTTTTTTTCTTGCTGTGCAAAATTTTTTAGTTTGATATAGTCCCATTTGTCTATTTTTGCTTTTCTTGCCTGTGTTTTTGGGGGTCACAACCAAAAACTTGTTGCCCAGACCAACGTCAAAAAGTCCCCAGCAGTGTTAAGATTTCCGGTCTTACATTAAAGTCTTTAATACATTTTGAATTGAAGTTTTTTTATATGATGTTAGAGAGGAATCTGATTTCATTCTTCTGTATGTGAATATTCAATTTTCCTAGTACCATTAGTTGAAGAGATTATCCTTTCCCTACTGTGTGTTCTTGACATACTTCTTGAAGATCAGTTGAATGTATAGATTTATTTCTGGGCTGTCTATTCTGTTCCACTGGTCTATATATCTGTTCTGTTTTCTCAGTACCACACTGTTTTTATTACTTTGCTTTGTAATATTTTTTGAAATCAGGAAGTGTGATGCTTCCCGCTTTGTTCTTTTTGCTCAAGACTGTTTTGGCTATATGGAGTTGTTTGTGGTTCCATAGGAATTTTAGGGTTGTTTTATCTATTTCTGTAAAGAATGCCACTGAGATTTTGATAGAGACTGCACTGAATCTGTAGATAGTTTTAGGTGGTACAGATGTTTTAACAATCTTATTTCTTCCAATCCATGAACTTGGGGTATCTTCCATTTACCTATGTCTTTTTAATTCTTTCATAGATGGTCTATAATTTTCAGTTACAAGTTTTTCACTTCCATTAATTCTATTTCTATGTATTTTATTATTTTTGTTGCTACTGTGAATATAATTTTATTTGCCTTTTTAGATTCTTCATTGTTTGTATATAGAAATGCCAAGTTTTTATATGCTGATTTTGTATCCTGCAACTTTACTGAATTTATTTATTAGTTTTAATAGTTTGTTGTTGTTGTTGAATCTTTAGGACTTTCTAAAAATGCTCTTTACTGATTAGAAACTATTTGCTTTATCTTCACAACAACCTTATTCTGCTAGGTATTATCCATTCAAAGTGTAGTCTGAATTAAGGTGATTAATTATTTTTGATGTCTTGGATCAGTAAGTGCCTTACTTGACATAAAAGAACAGGTGTTTACTAGATCTTTGCAATATGAAATAATTAAGGCCAGAGCTTAGCTCAGGTGCTGATCTTCCTTAAACTGCAGACCTCTTCCCAGCACATCACCAGTGCTCAGTAGAAATGTGAGAATATTACCTGGGAGAGTACTTTGATCTATTATCAGCTATTGTCACTCATTTTAACCCTGTGGTATATTAATAAAACAGGTAAGATTAAAATAATTTTTATTGAAAACCACTTTTAAAGTGGAAGAAGGAAGAAGGAAGAGATGAAGAAGGACAAACTAGATAGTGTCCTTGACAACCAAGGATAGAGTATGGGCAGAGATGCAAACCCAGGGAATTAAAACACACACATTTATAAGCATACAAAAAGAAAAATGCCACCAAAAACAAGGACACAATTTGGATTGGTGACATTCCTGGAAGGAAATAAAATTTGTTCCATATGGCTAATATGAAGAGATTGCTGAAGACTTGTAGGCAGGACTAATGGAGCAAACAAGGTTTAGTGAAGCATCCAGATACTAGGAATGTTAGGGAGCCATTACTCTCTGTACTGGAAGGAAAAAAAGAAACATTTTTAAATTCCTCAGTGATACGTGAACTAGTGAGTAGGGACTATCCGGCTCCTTATTGTAAAGAGAAGCCGCTATAGACAAAAATGCACCCCCAAAGCAAAGGAGAATAGAGAATCTCTCTTTACTCCTGCCCTCTATCTCATGTTGGTAATATTAGGTCCTTAAACCTAATCAGAATCCAGCCAGCATGGGGCTCCTGGTAATACTTTCCATAGGGTTTGACTCCTGATGCTCATGTGGGCAAGGAAACCAAAAATGGATGGAGTAGGCAAGTAAAAAAGAATAACCACATAATCCATCCACTGCTCACATTCTGAAGGTTCACCCTGAAGAAAAAGACTAGTGGGGCTTTTACATTTTTGTGAATTCACTTAAGTAACTACTGGATTCACTTAAGTAACTGGAAATGCCCATTTCCAGTTTGGCAAATCACTAGTACTCCATGCCAAATGTCCAGTCTTTGGAAGAAAGAATCACAGCATCAATGGCATTGCTGGTTTAAAACCAAAAGATACTATAATTTGGGGAATATACATTACCCCGATTTCCTCAATTCATTCATATTTAATTTCATCCTTTAGTTCTTATTTCATTTAATATGGTAATTTTTAGGCCCTACTTAACTTAGTAACTTAGTAGTAAATACATTCTGTTCTGTAAAACCTTTGCTTATAGATGGAAATTTTAAAGGAACCCAATGCTTTTTTTTTCCCTTTGGGGAAATTTACATATAACTCGAATTTTTAAAAGTATGACTATTGCCTGAAAGGAAAAGACTATCTGAACTCAGGAACTGATATTTTATTTTCTTGGCTATGTAGTGGTGCTATGTCAAATTTTATCCTCAAGCTCACAAAGACCTTTAATGTCAAAATGGTAAACTATGTCTTGAGAATGAAGAAAGCAGAGGAGTGACTCCAACTTCTGCCCTGCTGTTAATACATTTTAATTGTTATTATTTATTTAAGAGACTTTTAAACAGTTTCTTAAGTCTCTTCTTTCAGTGGCATCTGGCATTAATAATACATTCATCAAAAACATATTAATTTTTTCAGATTTTAAAATTAAATTAATGAGGTATGGAAATAGCATTATATTTGAGAATAAGACATATATCAGCTCAAATCCCAACCATCCCTCTCTTTCAACTTTCTCTCCACACTCACAAATAAACACACCCATATACTTTCATTTTTCCATTCTGACTTTGGATTTGTGCAATGATAACAATACTTGGCCGTGAACAGCCTCATCTCCCTTCTGAGATTAAAGCAAATATTGCTAATCCATGAGGATACTTTCTTATTGAATAGAGATATACCCAAAGGTTTCTTTTCATCATTTCTCTGCAGCCAGAATAAATTGATAGGGTAGTTGCAAAAAAGTTGAAAGTTACTTGTCTTCCTTGAGCTACTTATTCAACATTTTCAAATTTTGGATTCTTCTGTGGTATACTGACATTAACATACCTATATCTCAGATCATTTATTTATATTTCATATGATGGTGTATATAAAGTGTCTGACATTTTACAGGTACTTAGTAAACATTAGCTTAGGTCCTACTTTTTCTGCCTACTGTCATCAACACCATCAAAAATAGCTACTTATTACAACTCAATAGCAAAAAAACCCCAAGCTGTCTGATTAAAAAATGGGCAGATCTGAATAGACATTTTTCCAAAGACCTACAGATGGCCAATAAGTACATGAAAAGATTCCCTATGTCACTAATATCAGGGAAATGCAAATAATAACCACAATGAGATATCATCCCGCACCTGTTAGAATGACTATTATCAAAAAGACAAGAAATACATGTTGGTGAGGATGTAGAGAAGAAAGAAAACTTGTGCACTGTTGGTGGAAATATAAATTGGTGCAGCCACTATGAAAAACAGTGTGGGCACTTCTCAAAAATTTAAAAATAAAACTACCATATGATCCAGCAAATCCACTTCTGGGTATTTATCTAAAGGAAATGAAAACACTTTATTTATTAATTTATCTAAAGAAAAAGAAAAAGAAAAGAAAATATACACACACACAATGGGATATTATTTGGCCATAAAAACAGAATGAAATTTTATCATTTGTGACAACATGGATGTACCTTGAGGGCATTATGCTAAGTGAAATAAATCATAGAGACAGATACAATCTAATCTCTCTCATAAGTGCGGCCTATAAATAAGTAAGTAAGTAAATAAATAACCATGGTCATAGATACAGAGAAAGGAGTAGTGGTTGACAGAGGTGGAGGGTGAGGGTTTGGAGAAATGAGTGGCCTGTTCTTTTTGTTTTAGTTAAATAAATTGAATAAAAAAAGATAGCTACTTATACTATTTCATTATCTCCTTACCAGGTTACTACACAATTTTTGTATGTTTATTATTAATGAATTCCACACTATCTACTTTTCACATTTTCTTTCATATTACATAATTAAATTCATCTAAGTTAATAAAAAATTAGTGAACGACTAATTCACTGCATATACATGGATGCTTAGTTCAACAATTTAATTCTAAAATATTTATTGAGTACTAACCATATAAATAATATCAGACCTCCCTGGAAAAGACAATGATGTTAAAAGAGGACTAAAGGGGCACCTGGGGGCTCAGTCGTTAAGCGTCTGCCTTCGACTCAGGCTCCCCACTTAGGGCTCCCTGCTCAGCAGGAAGCCTGCTTCTCCCTCTCCCACTCCCCCTGCTTATGTTCCCTCTCTCGCTGTGTCTCTCTCTGTCAAATAAATAACATCTTTTAAAAAAATAAAAATAAAAAAATAAAAGAGGACTAAAGCAAAATGTTTGCATTCCAAGAGTTCAAAAATTGAAAGAGAACAGAGACAAACACCTAAATTAAATATACTTAGCATCTTTATTGATGTCCCCATTGTTTTTTACACTGATTTTAGCAAAATTCTCTCCTCCTATAGTCAGTCTATAGAGATTGATCTCATCTCAGATTAAATGTCACTACCCTAGTCATATCCAGGCTAGAATAACATGTGGCCCTTAATGGAATACTCAGGAATTGCCTGTTTATCAGAGTTCCTTCATGCAACCCAGGAGTGGTCCTGAGCACCTTATTATACCCTTCAGTTGTTTCCCAAATGTCAGAAGGCATCACAAACATTCTGTTCTTCCAATTTTCCAATTGTAATATATTGAAAATCTCTGCATGTCTCTCTCATATGCACCCGAATGCATGCATAGTCTTCTACAACAATGCCAAATCTGAACAGAAAAAAATAAACAATTTTCCACTTGCCTCATAACTCACAAGTTCACATAACTCTAATGGAGTTAGCATGATCTCATTATTATGCAGTGCCATGATGCTCCCTTTCCTTCAACTTCCCACCCCCTCTTTAAATGCGCTATTTTAGTTCCACCTGGAATAATAAATGAGCTAATGCTGACCCATATAGCTCTTACAGACTGCTACCTCTGCTACACTAAGACCAGGTGGAGCCTTTGAAATTACTTCTTATAAGTACTTGATTAAATTCTTAGCCAAGGGCCATTTCTCTCCCATATCTCTCTATGGGGAAGAAATAGTCATTTTCTTCTTCCAGTTATAAGAGCTTTTCAAGAAGGAACAAGTGGTCTGTGATTTTGATTGCTGTGGAGAGGTCTAGTCGAGTAAGGACTTAGAAGAGACTACTGAATTTGTTAATTAGTAGGTCATTGGTGAATTGAGCTCTCAAAGACAGTAGTTTCAGCAAATTGGTGGGAGAAAGAATAACAAAGAATAAGTTAAGACTGGAAGAAAAGGTAGTGGAGGCAACAGTACTATTTTAAGAATTTTGACAGTGAACAAATTAAAACAGAAAATGGAGATTGAAGAAATACTGGTTTCAAAAGATAACATTTTAAGTTTCAAATCTGAGGATGTTTAGTATTCATAACTAATGAGACATAGTTTTTTTTAAAGCCTGAACTTCTAGAAAAATATTATAAACAGAAGGAATTTGTGCAGAAACCAACTTCTCTTCTGGGATGGTTAGATAATTGGCATATTTTTGTTGTAGAGTACGTACAAAGTATTTTGAATGTTGGCCTGATTTTTTCTTAGATTTGTTCACATGTCAAAACCATAATCAAACTCCTGGAACTGCTTGGGATATCTGCCATACCATTATCCCTTCACTCTTAGGATTGGAAGAAGTAATCCTTAAGTCTCTGTGAGTGTACTAGGGTAGCCCTGTAGAAGGCATGGAAAAATTAGAATGTTCATAGTTCTGGTAATGTCCCAACAGCCTGAGAGCTGAGGCTATTAAAAGGCTACCCCAAATCTCTCAGAATGGGGACTCTATATTCATCTTATCTCTACCTAGCTCCACTCCACATAACAAGAATTCCTCATGGACAGGACATGGAAGCAAACAGGCAACTCAGGAGAGCTTCCTTTCCTCATATCAAGCATGGTGGTAGTGAATTGGGCAACAGGCACCCTCTCTCATCTCTTCAGTGGTTTTCCACTAGACTTGAACCTTAATCTAACTAACTCCTGAGGTCCTAAATTAATCACTCCTGACTCTAAGCAGGGCTGGTATGAGGCAACGCAGCCACTGTTCACCAAGGAATGTGGGCTCCAGGGTCAATTCACATCAGTCCCAGTTCTGCTCTGTTGCTTGCTAGGAAGCTACAGTCAAATCATCTAATTTATAGAATTTTAAGTCTCCTCATCTATGACATGGAGATAATGGTGGCATCTTTGCCCAGGGTTCTTATCAATAAAAAATAATAATAATAAATAAATCATGTAAAGTGATTCATTTAGCATGGCCAATAACACAGAATAAACACTCAACAAATTAAAAGCTATTAATATTATCTGTCCTCTTCATGTTTTCTATCTTCTATCTACATTAAAAAGAAATTCATATACATTTTCCTAATGTCCAGCAAAATGAAATTTATATTTGATCACCAAACAATTGTGAGTTCACTGCTCAGATCACATGAAAAGCAACTCCAAAAGTCTTTGGGCAAATCTACAGAAAAATTAGCCTTGCTAAAATTAGTAATAAGCAAGTGAACAATGGAAAAACATATCTGTGCATGTAAAGTGCTATACATCATATTTATCCTTCTAGTTATATTTCTCAAGACAAAAATTATACAAGATGAAACAATGAGAGGAAGTCAGCAGTATTATATACTAAAAAATGGGATGGTTTTGTTTCAAAACAAGATTATATGGGTAGAATATTATTTCTTATTACATTCTATTAAATGTTTGACTGGAATTGTTTCTTAAGAAAAGAGTCGCATCATCAAACATAACTGAAAAATGGCATTGTGCTCTTTCCTCCTTTGGAAAGCACATCATATTAAGTAATCTAAAAAAAAAAAAATTTAAGGAACCTGCTTAATTTTATCTAAAATTTCCTCCCAAAATACTGAAATCTTACAATTCTTCTGTAAAATCTGTTTATACTTTTCACTCTTTCCACAATCTTTAAGAGAAGTGGGTTAGGAGGAGCTAAAACCATCAACTAGCTCTTATAGCTCTGACTCCACAACCTTGGTGAAACTCACCATCAGAGATGTCTCTGTGCTATGCTATTACACTGCAATTTGATACTACTTTGTTGAAAAAGAAAAATAAATCATTTGACTGTACTGTTTAGAAAATAGTATTCCCAGATAAAATCTCCTTTGATGTCTTCTATTCCATAGTGATTGAAACATTTACTATATCCATTTTAAGCCAAAAGCTGTTGGTCATGGTTTGGCACCAATTACAACCTTGAACTCCATATATGTTCTTCTTTCATCATTATGGTTTTTGAGATTGAAAGTACTTTTAAGACCTCAAAAAATTCAGGTTAACTTTTCTTTTTCTACTAGTATATCATCTTATAAAGGAGACTTTTATTCTCCAACAAAAGGTAGATCTAGATAGTTCTCTTTCCAAAATTAAGAAAAATTGGTTTATTTCCACCATTATATTATTCATTCTTTTATTGCTTTGTGGTGGTGTTAGCAAACCGAGTTTCAAAGACGAAAGGTATAAGTTTCTTATTTTCTGAAATCTTACAGGTTACTAAAGGAAACAGACTTTTAATCAAAATAAATCCAGTGAAGCATGTATATAGTATCAAAATGTGCCAAGTGCCAAATACTGTGGTAGCACAAAGGTTGAAATAAGCCATTCCCTTTAGTGTGGAAGGGGGTAAAGAGTGAAATAGACTAGAGTTGACCTAAGACAACCTTCATAAAGGAGATTACTGAGATGAGGCTTTATTTATTTAGGCTGATATATTTAGATGTGGCGACTTAGAGGAATTGCTACATAATTGCTTCTATTTAATCTGAGAAACAGAAGGCAAAGTCATGTCTTGAGAGTAAGGAGGTAGAGTCAGCATGCTTGAGACAAGTACAGAAAATTAAAACAGATATCGTGAAACTATGATAGTGAGCCAAAAAGGAAAAATATGAATAATATGTGACATTGCTGAGATCCAGTTGAGGTTGGTGATGATTATGGATCGTATGCTGCAAGTTATATTAATTATTCCCACCACTGCCAAGCTGCCTGGGTGCCATCATAATAGCGATTGATATCCAGGTACATATGATTTGGGAATTTCACCAATGGGGTGTAACACAAGGGAAATCATATAAGTGAGTTTAGGATATTAGAAAGAAAACAGTTGAAATGATTCACCAAGGGTCTCAACATTTTAGAGAATGAAGTGACATTAGAAGTGTTGTTCAATAAGGAGAAAGTAGAGAGATCCATATATTAATGGGGCTGATAACGTCAAAGGACAGGTGAAAAGGGCTTCAGCAGACAGGCTGGCCACAGAAATAATTTATGAATTAGTGAATTAAAGATACAGGAGTTTCTGATGAAAAGAGGAAGCTTGCTGATTTCAGTAACCACTCACATTCTGCAACTCACTAGCTACATGGAACTGGGCCAGTTGCTTAGTATCTCTGACCTTTTTCCTTAACAGTACAATGGTAAAAACCAGTGTTTCTCAAATTTTAGTTTTAAAGACTCAACTGGATAACTTGGTAAGCCACATATTCCAGAGATGCCGGTTTTTGGTTTGTTTAACTTTCTGTTTTTGTTTTTTGTTTTGTTTTTTTAATCTAGGATGTGGCCTGAGAATATGCATTTTCTACCAGTTTACAAAAATAATTCAGGCCACAGTTTGAGTAATCCTGTAAAGGGCAATGTGATCTCACAGAGATAATATGATAGGTATATAAATGTTACTTGGTATACAGTAAGCAGGCAATCAAGTATCAGTTACTTTTCTCATCTCATGAATACTTGCTTGTTGCTGATATGTGAACAAATATAAAAGTGTAAGGCACTGTACTAGAATTTTAGAAGGAATTCCCATTACCTGAGTAAGGTGCCTTTGAGTTATTTTCAAGTTCTAACATTTAACATTCCCTCTCCCTTAATCAAGTAATTAGAACCTAGACTAAGACAATAATGCAAAAGGAGACTTCACAAACATTTCTGAGGAATTTTTATCTAAGCACTGATTTTGCATATCACTGAAATGAGATGGCTTTTGTAATTATTCTGTTAATACCTAACAATTCATCCTGTAATTCCTTTACCAAATACCTATTCAGTCTGATAATTTCTATATAACCATTTTCACCAATAGTTACATAATCCTTGTTCTGCTACCAGGACCCCTATAGACTCAATTCAAAGTTCTTTAGAGTTCATAAATTATTTCAACAAATATGAGCTAGGCTTTAAGGAAACAACAAAAGAAGTTGACTAGTCCTTGCTTTCATTGAGCTAGTAAGTTTTTGCTTCTATGTTGCTTCCTTCCAAAAAGATCTTGAGTGGTTTAAAAATATGTTCAAACAATAGAACGCTAATACAGAATGTTTATAAATAACACTATGTAAATACTGGGAAACTGTATATAACATCATATATGAGTCATATATATTTATATGATACCATATATATAGTCACTGTAATTGAGCAGTTCAGCTCTCAACTGAGGTACAGATAAAACGGTAATGGTTTTATATAATTTTTATTGTGTAATAAAAGACAAAAATCAATTTTTCAGGATAATTAGTATTATTTCTTAGAAATGACTTTTAAAAGGAATTTATCACTTGGGACCTTATTCAATGGATATTGAACAAAACAATAGACAATGCAGTTAAAGGTACTTTGCAGTTACACAGAGATTCAGTGGTCATATAAAATGGTGAATGTTGAATTTAACTTGGGCTCTATGCTCCCAGATATTAGTGATGGCTAAGAACATTCCCTCCCACACTTTTGTGTTCCCAAAAGAGCTAACCTCAAAAGAACCACCCTTCTCCATATAACTTACTGTCCATGGGCTCCCATAAGATTTGAAGATAACTCCCTTGTTTATTTGTCTCTATAAAACCCCAGCCCCCTTTCTTTTCTTTGAGGCCTTCCTCATTAAAGAGCATTCCTCCTGTGCAATAAGGCTGAATAAAATCATCCTCTTAATCATGCCTGCATTTTGGCATTCACAGTATCTTGATGCTGCATAGGAATTGAGGGGGGCAACATTACAGTATCTTTCTTTTCAAGGTCTCAACCTTGTTCACTTGACTAACTTCTTTTCCCTATTAAAGAAAGTTTAGAAAATAGGTCAGACACCTCATTCCCATTATTTTTTAAAAGTTTAATTTTTATACATTTATTTTGTGAGTCTCGAGGCTTTAAGCATTCACAAGTCCTGATGGTTCTATCCGTACATACTTAATGTTCTAAATCAGAGAGAATAGCAAAGTAATTTTTGTAAAGGTGAAGGGATAATAAGGTAAAATTGAAAGAAAAAAGAAAAAGTAAAATGATAGCTTCAGATTTTTGTTCTCTTCAGGTCTTTAGTCTTGACTTGCTAATTTTTTTCAAACTCTTCCATCTATGAGCTAAACATTTTGTGGTGGCCATTTCCAAACAAAAGAGTTCATTGTGACACTTCTATCTGCATATTCTGGTTTACTGCCTGTACTGTCTGTCCTTTTCTCGTGATAATGAACCAAGAAGTTCTGCTTTTAACATTTATAAATTTGAGTGTTGGCACTTTCTCTCCTTAGGTTTAATTTTCAATTCCCTTCTTTACTTCATTGTTCAACTTACATATATTAAACACTTTTCTTCCCTTCAGAAAAGAACAAAGATTTTCTTCACTCTTATTTTCCTTTCAATCTGAAACTGGGCTATTCTAGAAAACAGAGGCAGTATTCTACTAACATGAGAAACACTTTAGCCTATAGTATTAGCTGGAATTCTACTCAGGTGCCTTAATCAGGACCTCTGCAGACTCAATCCTAAATAGTCCCCATGTTTTCTCCCAGTTCAGCTTCCAATCTAAGTACTAAATATTTGATAAATCATACTTAAAATTTTACATAACAACCATGTAAGCTAAGAGAATGTGACACCTATACAGTATGAACTATTCCAGGGCATCTGCGTGGCTCAGTCAGTTAAGCATCTGCCTTCAGCTCAGGTGTTGATCTCAGGGTCCTGTGAACCCTGCTCAGTAGGGAGTCTACTTCTCCCTCTCCCTCTGCCCTACCCCACTTAGTCTTTCTCCCTCTCTCAAATAAATAAATAAAATCTTCAAAAAAAGAATATGACCTATTCCACTTGCTTACTGATATAGAAATTAATTTGTCACCAACACATAAAACTGGTATAGCAGTCAGAACTTTTGTTTTTATTTCCTGTATTTACTGTTAATCATTATTATACACTCTTATTCTCATAACTTGTTGCATGACACGTTTATATCTTATAATAGTTGGTGAATTATATTTGCTGAGATCAAAGTAGACCTGGCCTCTGTTTCGTCCTAACACAGTTATTCTTTATCTGCCATAGTGACTATAGTTACTGTAAGTGATCCTTCAACAGCACTGAAACAAACAAAAAATATATTATCTTTTGAAATATTGTTTCCTTTTTATTTTTTTATTATGTTATGTTAATCACCATACATTACATCATTAGCTCTTGATACAGTGTTCCATGATTCATTGTTTGCGTATAACACCCAGTGCTCCATGCAGTATGTGCCCTCTTTAATACCCATCTCCAGGCTAACCCATCCCCCACCCCAGAACCCTCAGTTTGTTTCTCAGAGTCCATAGTCTCTCATGGTTTGTCTCCCCCTCCGATATTGTTTCCATTCATATTACAACTAGTTCTCAAAAATACCATTCTCATATTGCCTAATTACATTATGAATGATAATGCAGAAATAAAAGATAAAAATTTTAGCAAAATATTTCAAATCAAACATTTATAATACTGCATGTAAATATCCTCATGAAAATTGCTATATTTCATATAAACTTTTCATTAGAATGCTGGAAGAAATGTGAAAATATTTCCTCCATTCTAACTGCAGGCATTTTTATTAGCCACTTTACCATAAACAGATGTTCATTTTAGGTCTAATATTTACTTGTCAAGTTGACAACAAGTAGAAATTACTCTTGGGTAAAATATATCATCATCTTACAAATATTTAGTTAAGTTTGAGTTTATTATAGTCTTGATGTTCACACTGATGTAGGAAGAAGCATTTGAAACATCAGATAGTTGCCCGTTATAGGTATTTCTTTAAGATGTGAATTTTTACTATAGTCAAATTAGATGCTTGCGCTGAGAACTTATTGTTCAAGGTGTTCACAGTTAATCTCCTTAGAAAGTATTATTTAGGCTGCTACAGATTTAAATTAAAAAAAAAAAAAGATATGTAATTAGTAAAATGGCCTGGAGGAAAGAAAGACTACTGTGAATAGAAATCTGTCATTAGGGAACTCTGTCTATTGATGGGCTTATTAGTAGGCTTAATTTTAGAACTCAAGAAAAAAAAAAAAAGACCAAAAAAATAACTATTAAAACAGAACACAGTATGTATATAAACAGTCCCCTTTTTTTTTTTTAATTTTTTTTTTTAAGATTTTATTTATTTATTTATTTGAGAGAGAGAGAATGAGAGACAGAGAGCATGAGAAGGAGGAAAGTCAGAGGGAGAAGCAGACACCCTGCTGAGCAGGGAGCCCGATGCGGGACTCGATCCCGGGACTCCAGGATCATGACCTGAGCCGAAGGCAGTCGCTTAACCAACTGAGCCACCCAGGCGCCCAAACAGTCCCCTTATTTGGCCTAAAATTAAAAATAATTTTCTTAATATATAACTTGGTTTAGATTTCAATAGGTAATTTTTGACTACATAAAAATTAGTAAAAATGAATGTTCTCAATAAATTTTGGAAAACAATCATCAGTTGTTTATTGAATCTAGTAGACTACCTGATAGTCATGAACGCACACTCCCTTTGACCAGTAATCCACTTTTCCTACATAAATAGAAGTAGCAGTTAGTAAGCATCTCACGATATTGTTTGTAATAATAAAAATAGGAAATGCTCCTAATACCCATCACTAGGGAGATTGTTAAATGAAATACATTGTATCTATGCTATAAAATACTATCTATGCTATAAAATACTTAGAAGCATTTCAAAAGAATGATATTCTACATGTTCTAAAAGAGAAATGGGAACATGATGATTTAAGTGAAAAAACACAAATGACATAAATACTATATTCAATATTTATAAGAAAAACAAGTGTGTGTGTACATATGTGTACAGTGTGGATACAAATCACTACTTTGAACTCAAGTGTCCAAAAATATAACTTTTAAAATCTTTTCTATATTTCAATTTAGTCCTTAAATCATCAATTGGTAGAAATTTATTCTCAATGAATTTAGGAGTTCATGAGTCAATTTAGCCTAACTTTTCTCTCCCCAAGGGTTCCACATAATCCTGGGATCTTCCATAGTGCTAAAGCACTGATAAAGAGTGAACATCTAACCCTTGTTCCTTGGCATAGACACATGCTGGCATCTGCTAGGATTTATTCATCATTTATTTGATCTTCTGTTATCACCACACACATCTGGAGTTTATGGTTCCCTTGACTAATGACAGCAAAGCTCTTATGAATAAACAACTTTTGAGTAAGAAAGTTCAGAAATGCTTATGTAGCAAAGTTAACTGTGGAGGATGTGTCTGAGTAGTCACTCTTCTCCTAGGATTAAGGAATAAAACCAGAGAAGGGGGTGAGATATAAAATTACTTTATTCTCCACAATTTAACATCAGTCAAAATTGATTTAAGCCAACACAAGTTCAGGATAAAAATACAGACAATCCCAACTAAATTTGCTACTGAAAAACACCTTGTAATGAACACACCTTTTAACATAGGGCAGTATTTTTTCTTTTTTTTCATTTAGAGCTCAAGAGAAAATGTGAAAGGAATTCTTTCAAAGCATTTGCCAAATTTAAGTGGGAGCTGGAAAATCCAGCAGAAGGTAGCTGATAATGGGCTAAGAAGCTGAGCACAAATTTTGGTTGTCACAGATTATGGGCTATGGAGACAAAAATTAAAGAACATTCCAACCAGATTAAATAACAGAAAAACTGAATAGTCCTATATCTACTAAAATATAAATATATAACTAAATATTTCTAAGTTATCAAATCCCAGGTGTCTTCTCTGCCAAATTATACACACATACACACACACATTTCTTGCCTACTTGGTTTTATGAGATTGGCAAATTCTTGATTCCAAAATCTGACAAGGATATCAAGACAATGACAATCAGCATACAACCTCTATCATAATCATAGATAAAAAGTCCTAAACAATAAATTAGCAAACTGAATCAAGTTATATATGAAAAGAATAATGTAAGTGCCATGACCAAGTGAAGTTTATTCCGAGAAAATGCAAGAGTCAAAATAATTTAATTCACCATATAAACAACAAACAAAACAAAAAAAGATGATTTCAGTAGATACAGAAAACTAATTTGATGAAATTTAACACTCATTAGTGATAAAATCTGTTAGCAAACTAGACTAAAACTAAGTTAGGACTCTTAAAAAAAAAAAAAATGGGAGGTGTATGGGGGCCAGAAATCTTAGGGCCATTTTAGAATTCTGCTTACCACAGGAAACTATCAAAAATTATCAGCATTCAATACACTGAGTGGTAAAGTATTTTTTCACAATGACTGGAAAGGAAACATAAATGTCCATTCTCACAACTTCTATTCAAAACTAACTCACAGGGCGCCTGGGTGGCTCAGTTGGTTGGGCGACTGCCTTCGGCTCACGTCATGATCCTGGAGTCCCAGGATCGAGTCCCGCATCAGGCTCCCTGCTCAGCAGGGAGTCTGCTTCTCCCTCTGACTCTCCACCCTCTCATGTGCTCTCTCTCTCTCATTCTCTCTCTCAAATAAATAAATAAAATCTTAAAAAAAAAACAAAACTAACTCAGAATGCAATAATGCAAGACTAAGAAATGGAGAACACAAAGATTAAAGAGGAAGAAATAAAAATGTCATTTTTGCAGACTCAAGGTAGTATATACAAAAATTTCAAAATAATTTCCCCTAAACAATTAGTATCAATAACAATTTCTCAAGTGTGCTGAATGAAATATCAATATATAAAACTCAAATGTAGCTTGATATGTCATTAAAAATAATTTAAAATGAAATTAATAAATGAAACCATTTACCATAGCTTCAAAAAACTTCAATACCTAGAAATAAACTTTTTTTTTTAAAGATTTTATTTATTTATTTGAGAGAGAGGGAATGAGAGACAGAGAGCATGAGAGGGAGGAAGGTCAGAGGGAGAAGCAGACTCCCTGCCGAGCAGGGAGCCCGATGCGGGACTCGATCCTGGGACTCCAGGATCATGACCTGAGCCGAAGGCAGTCGCTTAACCAACTAAGCCACCCAGGCGCCCCTTCAATACCTAGAAATAAACCTAGTGAACATTGTTCAAACATTCAACTCAAAAAACTACAAAATACTGAAAATGAATGAAGTCTAAGGGCTTTCACTATCCATGTCCACATATTGGAATATTGAATGTTTATAAGTCAATTCTCTCAAAATATCTCTATAGATGTAAGGCATTCTCAAGATCTCAGAATTTTGTTTTGTTTTGAAATCTGACACGTAGATTCTAAAGTTCATATGGAAATCCAAACATTTTGAAATCCAAGAAGCTATAGCATCAGCAACGAAGGCAATGTGAAATTGGCATCTGAGAAAAAAGAATATGTAAATATCCTTGAGACATCAAAAAGTTGCTCAAACTCTTTAGCCATCAGGAAAATTCAATTTAAATCCCAATGATAAACCACACCAACAGAAATTACTAAAATTAAGAAGCCTAACAAATAATAAGTTATGGAGATAATGGTACTACTTATGCCAAATCTGGTGGGATTCTATATTTATACAATCATTCGAAAAACTATTTAACAGTGTCAACCTTAAAACAAATGGTAATTTGGGGTACCTGGGTGGCTCAGTCGTTGAGCGTCTGCCTTCAGCTCAGGTCATGATCCCAGGGTCCTGGGATCGAGCCCCACATCAGGCTCTCTACTCTGCGGGAAGCCTACTTCTCACTCTCCCACTCCCCCTGCTTGTGTTCCCTCTCTCGCTGTCTCTCTCTCTCTGTCAAATAAAATCTTTAAAAAAAAAAAAAAAAAAAGGTAATTTAAACAAAGGTGAGTTTATTTAGGAATAGCAGAGGAACTGCAATTTGGGACAAGCAAACTATGGCAAACCATAGAAGTCCAAAGAGACAAATGAGTCTAGATTTTATTAGGTTCTTGAAGGAAAGTATGGAGGGTTGTTTTGAACATAAATTTGTTGGAGGAGAACAGGAGTTTGAGGTTATGGCAGTTTCTCACTGGCTGCAAGCGGTGGGCAGTTGCTGTTACTGAGGCATGTAGAAACCTTCCTTCTTCCTGCTGGTCACGTAAGTTGAAACAAATGTTACCTGCATGAGACCTCTCCCTTCATGGCTTCCTGACTGCATTTTAAATCAAGTCTCCTTTACTCATTTTCACAGCCGTATCTTATAAATTAGATGATTTGTATCTTCTAGAACGAGCGGTTCTACCCCCCCCCCGGCATGTATAAATCATATATGAGTAAAAATGTGACAAAATGATATATATGTATGTTTATAGAAGCATTATTTATTACAGCCACAAAGTGGATATGAGCAACTCTCCTGCAGTAACAGAGCACATATACTTTGGTAAGAGGATACAGTGCAATATTATATAATAATATAAAGGAAAAAAGAAAACAAAACGTGTTCTATACAGTAATGTGGTTGAATCACACACACATAATATTGCCTGAAAGAAGCCAGACCAAAAAAAAGTAAATACTGTAAAATTTCAATTATGTAAGTTTCAAAAACAGTAAAAACTAACCCATGTTCTAGAAATCAGGATAGTGATTACCTTTGGAGAGGAGTGTGACTAGGACTGGGACAGGCCCTGAGGGCTGCCACTGATGTCATGGGGTTTTTGATCACTGTGTTGATTACATGGACATGTTAACTTGGGAAAAAATAAACTCCACACTTAAGATTTCTGTAATTTGGGGCGCCTGGGTGGCTCAGTCGGTTAAGCGTCTGCCTTCGGCTCAGGTCATGATCCCAGGGTCCTGGGACTGAGCCCCGCATCGGGCTCCCTGCTCTGCAGGAAGCCTGCTTCTCCCTCTCCCACTCCCCCTGCTTGTGTTCCTGCTCTCGCTGTCTCTCTCTCTGTCAAATAAATAAATAAAATCTTAAAAAAAAAAAAAAAGATTTCTGTGATTTGTAATGTATTTTGTTCTTCAATTAAAAACTTAAGAATTCAGGCTATAGTTAGCTAGACATCATTAGAATACTCTTTCTGCTTTTGAAGGTAAAGTTCAGGTTTAACATATTAGCATTTTTCTGCTATATTGTCTGCCATTGAACACCTCCTATACTTGTATGACACCCAACCATACATCCTCCTTGGCACCCCATGTAGGAGGAACAGTATTCCAGCTGTTCTTTGCCTGATATCTATTCCTGAATAACTTCCAGCTAGCTTAAATGCAAATCTAATTTTACAAAGGTGACGCTTAGAAGCAAACATTAAAGTCTTAAAATAGTGACTAGTAATGAGACCCAACAAATATAAGCTTACTTTACATATCATTCACACTTAAATTAGTGCACAATCTGGTCATATATGACAACAAATTGTTTCCAAGAGATTACAGTGCTGTATCCCAGATGCTTGTAATCAAATCTGCACTGTGATCAAAGTCAAAGTCCTACACCTGTATTACATTCTGTTTGACATATTCAAAATGACTCCTTCATAGTAATAAATTAAGGGCAGCAAAAATGTTTGCAGAGATGGTGGCAATATACTCTGGAAGGAAGAGTGTGGATATCAAAATTTCAGAGCAATTCTGCCAGGGAGTATATTCACAAATGAATATTATGAATATATCCACTTTATCCCACCCTCCACACACACTTGTCCAGTATTCCTATCTCTACTGATTTTGTTTATAAATTCCTCTCCTTAATAAGCAATTATTTCACTGGTTTCAAGTTGGTAGATGTCGTTTTATCTCTAGAGTCAATTTGTCTACACACAGTAAACAAACCCTAAGGCCACAGAGTTAGTAACAGTTGACTGTAAATATGCTGATTTTATATTTTCCATCTTTAACAGTGTATTACATGACAAAGCAGGTAGCATACATATATAGATGATTAAATAATTAAATACAGCTGATAGAAGTGCTAATGCCTTCTTATAGTTTTTACTTTTCCCCTGTCCTTCCCAAATGGGTAAAGGACAGCCTGTATTTCCCTGAGTTTTACTGTAAAATCACTGATCCAACATCATCTCTCCATGTTTGGTAATTATGTCATCTTGGTGTAGTACCTTCTCCAAACTTGTATCTTTGATCTACTATTCTCAGCATGAGGAAAATGACTCATGCCTCTTCTAGTTGAAGATTTCATGACTCACTTTCCTTTGGCTATTCCCTGGTGTTCCACTGACAATTCTATAAAGCAACGCTGTGGTAAACCAGGAGCCACAAACAATTATCCTCCAAATATATATTTTTAAATATGTTTTAAAGTTATATATTTTATTTGCTATTTACAAATACATGCCTCTGAAATCCCCTAAAAAGATGAAAAACCCAGTCCAGGGCAGACTCATTTCCAAATGCCACCTGCTGGCCATGGACTGAGCAGAAGCTACCTTTTTCCAGTAGGGCACACACCCCTGGTTAGCAGCACCATTATGACTGCATAAGCTTTTATTCTGGCCAAACCCCATTTATTTATATTACCTCATGGCCATAATGGGCATTTGAACTGATAACCCCCATTAAAATTCCTAACAGGCTACCTAACAGCTCTTGTAATTTCCCTTGAAATTTAGAAATTTCTTTTGCCTCTAAAACGAACTCCTTACCAAGATAAAAATAATCATTCTTTGTCAATTAGATATTAAAATCTGCTTCCAGTTTATTCTCCTTGTGGGGCTGAAGACGTGTCATCTCTCCCAAGTTTATTTTCCATGATTCTCTTATTTGAGAATAATTTGGTAGAAACTAAGCCGTTGATTACTTTTTTTTTAAACTTCTTTTCCTTCACTCAAACCTGTTATTGAGAACATTAACTACAAAATACCTTAGAAAGTTATCTTTTCATTTCTAGCCTGAAGTCATTTTTACTAGTTTTCTATGGTAGCACAAAAATTACTGAAAATTTAGCAACTTAAAACAACTTAAAATGGTATTATCTTACCATTCCTGTGGGTCAGTAGCCGGGGCAGGGCTTACCTGTCGTCCTCTGCTCCGGGTCTCATAGAGATGTAATCAAGGTGTCCCCCCGACTGTGGCTTGACTGGACAGGGTCCACCGCCCGGGCTCTTGGACAGAGACTGTTGGCAGAATTATTTCCTCGCAGTTGGTGCACTGAGGGCCCCGGCTTCTTGCTGGCTACTGACCTGAGGTCACTCTCAGCTTGGGAGGCCACTTGCTTCTTGTAGTTCCTCAAGACCGCCCCCAGTTCCCGGGCACATGGCCTTTCCCAACATGGCCACCTCCTGCACTAAGCCAACAAAGATCCCGTGGAGCGGTCTGCCAGCAAGATGGAGTCTCGTAAGATACCCCATGTCATGGGAGTGGCGTCCCTCACTCTGGTAGAGGACATACCATGCTCGGAGAGCAGAGAGCCAGGCAGCCATGCTACTTCAAGGCCTTGCTGGGCCGGCTCCTTCCCGGGCACCTGCAGGGTCAGCTTTCCGGGCCTGGACCCCGAGAAGCAGCAGGCCCCGTGCGGCCAATGCGTGCGGCTCTTCCCGGGCGTCGCCCGGCTGGCGGCCACCTCGGGCCTCACCCCACGGCTCTTCAGCGTCCGCCACCACAGACTCCGCCAACCCCAGCGGACACAGCTTGCCTCTGAGGTGGAACTGAGACAAGGAGGCAGGGAGGCCGGCCGCGGAGAACCTGCCCGAGAGACTGAGACCGCGCGGCTCCAGCAGCGGCGCTCCCGCGGCTCAGGCCCCACCCCTCCCCCGCCTGGGCTTCCGGCCTCACAGGCTCTGAGGAGAACCCGTGCCCCAGTGACGGGTCGCGGGGCCCAGAGTTCTCACAGGCCCTCAGAATTCGTTGGCATCTCTTAAAGAATTGAGAATTGCATACAAAAACTTTATAAAAAGTAAAAAAAAAAATGAAAAATTGGCAGGTGTACATGCAAACCGCCAAGAGGCAAGTAACAATCCAGCGTGTTAGGGCGGGAAAATACCGCCTAGGAAAGCAAACTGCATCCTCGGGCTCGGATACAAGTGAGTGGACACCAGGAATGTCGGAAGTCCCTGTAGAGCCTTGTCATAGAATAGAGGGCTTTTCCCCAGCTTTATGGAGCTATACTCAATAAAATTGCATATGTTCAAGGTGTACAATGTGATATTTTCCTATGTATCCACTGTGAACTGATTACCACAATCAACCTAATTAGCATGTCTGTCACTTCCCATAAGTGTGTGTGTGGTAAGAACTCTCAATAAATTTCAAGTATACAATACAGTATATTAACTGCATTCAATATGTTTCTTGATCTCTTCTTTCTAGCGTTTAAAATAAACTGCTCCTGGGCGCCTGAGTGGCTCAGTTGGTTAGGCGACTGCCTTCAGCTCAGGTCATGATCCTGGAGTCCCGGGATCGAGTCCCGCGTCGGGCTCCCTGCTCGGCGGGGAGTCTGCTTCTCCCTCTGACCCTCCTCCGTCTCATGCTCTCTGTCTCCCATTCTCTCTCTCTCAAATAAATAAATAAAATCTTTGAAAAAAAAAATAAATAAATAAACTGCTCCTGCATTAGTTACATTGGCTTCCACAATGCAATAATGATGAGCTTTAAAATACCTATTTGAGGTAAACTGTGACATTTCTTAAACCCCTCTTTTTTAAATGAAAACCAGAAATCCCAATTTAGGGTATGCTCTTCTAAATAAATTAATTGGCAAACTATTTTCCACAAATAATATGCCAACATTTATTGTGTAAATCGTAAAAACAAAGTCATTGAAAATAATGACTGATGAGACACTGTTACCGAAGAAACATAATGCCTATTAGTCTTTCACACAGATGACTAAACGTAAATACATAATTTAAAATTAGTAGAGTCAGGAGAGTCAAATAAGGAAAAACTGAAGCTTTAAGATAGAGTCACTGAAAAAAAAAGAATTCGGTAATGTACATACAGTTTGTATTTATGCATAGAAATTCATAAAGCTTCAAAGAAAGAATTTTTGGCAGTAGATTTTTATAATTGAATTTTTATAAATAACCAAAATATATAACAATAAATAATATATAAAAACCACAAGTGTAAATACTTTCAAGTACATAAAACAGTCTTTTAGATTCTAAAAGAATATAATTCCATGTGTGTGAGTTTGAGGGGTAGGGTGGGTGTGAGAGGAGTTGCCAACCCCTCTATCAGGGCAGCAATTCAACCTGTTTTAACTTAGTGACTAATTTATTTAAATCTGTTTTTTCTCTCTCCTTATTGAAGTTAATAAAATATAGCATAGTGGATAATAATGTGGCCTCTCAATTCAAATTTAACAACTCTAAATCTTCATTTTAAAATATACTACATGATGGTTTGATAATTAATGAGATAATATACCTATTAGGCTATATAACAATACCTGGAGAATACAAACTGCCCAATACATCATGGATATTTTTATTGGGGAAAAATGCACACATATATGCATACATATGGCTGTGTGTGTCTATTATACATGCAGGTATAGATGTACACAAAACATACATGCTATCATATATATATGCAAATATATAATATGCAAACATACTAATTTTCTTCCAAATAAAAATTAATGAAAAATTATAGGCCAATATACAGTTATTCTTCAGCTTTTCATAGTAAATAAAAACACAAAATGTTGAATTGAATTAAACAACAGTGGGACTTGACAGCTTCCAAAAGCCAGAGTAGAAGAGAAAAATATCACTGAGGAAAACTGTACTGTGGGCTGCTTAATCCCCTTTGACTATTAGTTAAAGAATTCTTAAATTTTCAAAAATGAATAATTGTCAAATGCTTACTTCACTTTATGTTGTTCAGTTTAACACAACTCCCCTAGCCAATCAAATTTGTAATTTATTTAGTATTAGCTCCTAGCTTGGTATTCTTCAATTTTTGAGACAATTAAATTATATTATAAACTTTCCAAATAACAGCAACTTTATTTGTTCTAATGCAATTCTGCAAATTGTGTCTGTGTACTGTCAGTTATGTTAAAAGTGTATACAGCAACACATTATAATCTGAAGATTAACACATTCTTCTATTTCACTTTATATTTTATTCACAAATTTTGGTATTTTAAATTTATCATTTATATATCAACTCTAATAATATTTTGTAAATGTCCTGTTAATATGACCTATCTCATAGACGAGTCTAATTACTCCATCATAAACTGCCATGTGTCACCAAATGTTGGCACAGATACAGAGAAATTATTTCTCATCAATTGGTGGTGAGAATGTAAAAAGATACAACCACTCTGGAAAATGCTTTGGGTTTTTTTTTCAGTTTCTTAGGAAACAACAATGAAACTAAAAATACCTTTACCATATGACTCAGCAATCTCACTATCAGTCATATATCCCAGAGGAAAGGAAATTTATGTTGACACAAAAACATGCATGTGATATTATACTTGTGATATTTTCAAATCGAAAACACCCCAAATGTCCTTCAATAGGTTAATGGTTAAACAAACTGTGATGTATCCATTTCATGGAACACTGCTCAAAAATGGACAGTAACAGGAGGAGGAACAAGATGGCGGAGGAGTAGGAGACCTAAATTTCGTCTGGCCCCAGGAATTCAGCTAGATAGGGATCAAACCATTCTGAACACCTACAAACTCAACAGGAGATTGAAGAAAAAATAGCAGCAACTCTCTGAACAGAAAAGTGACCACTTTCTGGAAGGTAGGATGTGTGGAGAAGTGAATCCGAGGCGATATATGGGAAGATAGACCGAGGGGGGAGGGAGCCTCCATCAGCAGCTACTGGCAAGTGATAGAGCAGCGGAGCACAAAATCGGAACTTTTAGAAGTCTGCTCTGCTGAGGGACGTTGCTCCAGTGGCTAAGCGGGGGGTGGAACCCTCGTGGGACAGTGTGTTCTCAGGACCCTTGGGGTCACAGAAAGCCTAGTGGTGCCTGAGTGTGGCAGAGCTCCCAGGTGTCAGAGCAGGGAAGCCAGTTGCAGAGACGGAGCCGAGGAGTGGGCACTCAGCTCGGGGTTGCCATAAACTGTGATCCACGGCACAGTGAGGCCACTGCTCCTCCAGCAGGGACCCAGGAAGGGGCAGATCTGGGGAGACTCCCCTTCCTCCCCCAGAGAGGAGTGGCGGGGCAGCGCACTGCAGGAATCTGCTGGGTTTGGAGACTCTAAACATGGTCTTGTGCCAGAGATAGAAATGCTCGGTCACCGGCCAGGTGAGCACGGAGTGCGGCCGGAGACTGGGGAGACAGGAGTGATTGACTGCTTTTCTCTGGGGGCTCACTGAGGAGTGGGGCCCCGAGTTCTCGGCTCCTCCAGGGCGGAGATTGGGAGGCCGCCATTTTCACTCTTGTCCTCCAAAGCTGTACAGAAAGCTTGCAGGAAACAAAAGCTCCGGAGAGCAAACCAGAGCAGATTACTTAGCCCGGCCCCCAGCAAGGGTGGGGCAATTCCCCCTCCTGCAAAGACATTTGAGAACCACTGCAACAGGCCCATTTCCCCAGAAGATCGGCGAGAACAGCCAGCCAAGACCAAGTTTACCGATTAATGAGAACAGCAGAATTCCAGAGCTAGGGGAATACTGCACATAGAATTCATGGCCTTTTTCCCCAGGATTCTTTAGTCTTTCAAAGTTAATTTTTTTAATTCTCTTTTTTTTCTTTTTCTATTTTCTTTTGGATTTTTCTTTTTCCCTTTTTCAACCAACATCTTATCAATCCTTTTTTTAAAAAATCTTTTTTATTTTTCAATTTTAGAGTCATATTCTATCTCTTAATTGTAGTTAAACTTTTTGGTGTATATATAAGTTGTTCTCTCTTTAAAATTTTGGGATACAGTTTCTTCTAACATACCAAAATATACCCTAAATCTCTAGTGTACGGGTTTATTCTAGTCTCCTGCCAGATCACATTCTCCCCTCCCTTTTTTTTTTTTTAATTTCTCTTCTTCCTTTTTCAACCAACATATCTTATTAATTCCTTTTATAAAATCTTTTATAATTTTCATCTTTACAGTCATATTCTATCCTTTCAATGTATTTACCCTTATATTTGTACATATATAAGTTTTTCTTTCTTTAAAATTTTGGGAGGCAGTTTCTTCTAACAGACCAAAATACGCCAAAAATCTAATGTGTGGCACTGATCTGTTCACCAGCCTGATCATATTTGATAATATTTTTTTTTCTTTTCCTTTTTCTTTTTTATTCTTTGTCTTTCTTTCCCTTTCTTTTCCCCTGGTTTCAGGTCCCTTCTGATTTATTTAGTGTATATTTTTCTGAGGTCGTTGTTACCCTGTTAACATTAACATTTTGTTCTTTCATTCATCTGTTCTCCTCTGGACAAAATGACAAGACAGAAAAACACACCCCAAAAAGAAGAACAAGAGGCAGTACTGACTGCCAGGGACCTAGTCAATATGGATGTTAGTAAGATGTCAGACTAGAGTTCAGAATGACGATTATAAAGATACTAGTTGGACTTGAAAAAAGCATGGAAGATACTAGAGAAACCCTTTCTGGAGAAATAAAAGAACTAAAATCTAACCAAGTCGAAATCAAAAAGGCTATAAATGAGGTGCAATCAAAAATGGAGGCTCTAACTGCTAGGATAAATGAGGCAGAAGAGAGAATTAGTGATATAGAAGACCAAATGATGGAAACAAAGAATCTGAGAAAAAGAGATAAACAACTACTGGATCACGAGGGGAGAATTTGAGAGATAAGTGAAACCATAAGATGAAACAATATTAGAATAACTGGGATCCCAGAAGAAGAAAGAGAGAGGGAGGCAGAAGGTACCTTGCAGCAAATTATAGCAGAGAACTTCCCTAATTTGGGGAAGGAAACAGGCATCAAAATCCAGGAGGCACAGAGAACCCCCCTCAAAATCAATAAAAATAGGTCAACACCCCAAAATCTAATAGTAAAACCTACAAATCTCAGAGACAAAGAAAATCCTGAAATCAGCTCGGGACAAGAGGTCTGTAACCTACAATGGTAGAAACATTAGATTGGCCACAGACCTATCCACAGAGACCTGGCAGGCAAGAAAGAACTGGCATGATATATTTAGAGCACTAAACGAGAAAGATATGCAGCCAAGAATACTACATCTAGCTAGGCAGTCATTGAAAATAGAAAGAGAGATAAAACTCTTCAGGACAAAAAAAAAAAACTAAAAGACTTTGCAAACGTGAAACCAGCCCTACAAGAAATATTGAAAGGGGTCCTCTAAGGAAAGAGAGAGCCTAAAAGTAACTTAGACTAGAAATAACAGAGACAATATACAGTAACAGTCATCTTACAGGCAAAACGATGGCACTAAATTCATATCTTTCAATAGTTACCCTGAAGGTAAATGGGCTAAATGCCCCAATCAAAAGACAAAGGCTATAAGATTGGATTAAAAAACAACACCATCGATATGCTGTCTGCAAGAGACTCATTTTAGACCCAAAGACACCTCCAGATTGAAAGTGAGGGGGTGGAAAACCATTTACCATGCTAATGGACACCAAAAGAAAGCTGGGGTGGCAATCCTTATATCAGACAAATTAGATTTTAAACCAAAGACTCTAATAAGAGATGAGGAAGGACACTATATCCTACTTAAAGGGTCTATCCAACAAGAAGATCTAACAATTGTAAATATCTATGCCCCTAACATGGGAACAGCCAATTATATAAGCCAATTAATAACAAAAGCAAAGAAACACAGCCACAACGATACAATAATAGTAGGGGACTTTAACACCCCCCTCACTGAAATGGACAGATCATCTAAGCAAAAGATCAACAAGGAAATAAAGACTTTAAATGACAAACTGGACCAAATGGACTTCACAGATATATTCAGAACATTCCATCCCAAAGCAACAGAATACATATTCTTCTCTAGTGTGCCTGGAACATTCAACGGAATAGATCACATCCTAGGTCACAAATCAGGTCTCAACTGGTACCAAAAAACTGGGATCATTCCCTGCCTATTTTCAGACCACAGTGCTTTGAAACTAGAACTCAATCACAAGAGGAAAGTCGGAAAGAACTCAAATACATGGAGGCTAACGAGCATCCTACTAAAGAATGAATGGGTCAAATAGGAAATTAAAGAAGAATTTTAAAAATTCATGGAAACATATGAAGTGAAAACACAACTATTCAAAATCTTTGGGATGCAGCAAAGGCAGTCCTAAGAGGAAAGTATATAGCAATACAAGCCTTTCTCAAGAAACAAGAAAAGTCTCAAATACACGACCTAACCCTACACCTAAAGGAGCTGGAGAAAGAACAGCAAAGAAAGCCTAAACCTAGCAGAAGAAGAGAAATAATAAAAATCAGAGCAGAAATCAATGAAATAGAAAACAAAAGAACAGTAGAACAGATCAACGAAACTAGGAGCTGGTTCTTTGAAAGAATTAACAAGATTGATAAACCCCTGGCCAGATTTATCAAAAAGAAAAGAGAAAGGACCCAAATAAATAAAATTTTGAATGAAAGAGGAGAATCACAACCAACAACAAAGAAATACAAACAATTATAGGAACATATTATGAGCAACTATATGCCAGCAAATTAGATAATCTGGAAGAAATGGATGCATTACTAGACATGTATAAACTACCAAAATTGAACCAAGAAGAAATAGAAAACCTGAACAGACCTATAACCATTAAGGAAGTTGAAGCAGTAATCAAAAATCTCCCAACAAACAAGAGCCCAGGGCCAGATGGCTTCCCAGGGGAATTCTACCAAACATTTAAAGAAGAATTAATACCTAGTCTTCTGTAACTGTTCCAAAAAATAGAAATGGAAGAAAAACTTCCAAACTCATTTTATGAGGCCAGCATTACCTTGATCCCAAAATCAAAGACCCCATCAAAAAGGAGAATTACAGACCAATATGCTTGATGAACATGGATGCAAAAGTTCTCATCAAAATACTAGCCAATAGGATCCAACAGTACATTAAAAGGATTATTCACCACAACCAAGTGGGATTTATTCCTGGGCTGCAAGTTTGGCTCAACATCTGCAAATCAATCAATGTGATGCAATACATTAATCAAAGAAAGAACAAGAACCATATGATCCTCTCAATAGATGCAGAAAAAGCATTTGACAAAGTACAGCATCCTTTCTTTTTTTTTTTTTTTTAAGATTTTATTTATTTATTTGACAGAGAGAGAGACACAGCGAGAGAGGGAACACAAGCAGGGGGAGTGGGAGAGGGAGAAGTAGGCTTCCCACAGAGCAGGGAGCCCGATGCGGGGCTCGATCCCAGGACCTGGAATCATGACCTGAGCCGAAGGCAGACGCTTAACGACTGAGCCACCCAGGCGCCCCCAGCATCCTTTCTTGATTAAAACTCTTCAGAGTGTAGGGATAAAGGGTACCTACCTCAATATCGTAAAAGTCATCTATGAAAAACCAAAGCGAATATCATTCTCAATAGGAAAAACTGAGAGCTTTCCCCCTAAAGTCAGGAACATGGCAGGGATATCCACTATCACCACTGCTATTCAACATAGTACTAGAAGTCCTAGCCCCAGCAATCAGACAACAAAAAGAAAATACATCCGAATCGGCAAAGAAGTCAAACTCTCACTGTTTGCAGATGATATGATACTTTATGTGGAAAACCCCAAAGACTCCACCCCAAAACTGCTAGAACTCATACAGAAATTCAATAAAGTGGCAGGATATAAAACCAATGCACAGAAATCAGTTGCATTGCTATACACCAACAACAAGACAGAAGAAAGAGAAATTAAGGAGTCGATCCCATTTAAAATTGCACCCAAAACCATAAGATGCCTAGGAGTAAATCTAACCAGAGACAAAGGATCTGTACTCAGAAAACTATAAAATACTCAAGAAAGAAATAGAGGAAGACACAAAGAAATGGAAAAACGTTCCATGCTCATGGACTGGAAGAACAAATATTGTGAAGATGTCAATGCTACTTAGAGCAATCTACACATTTAATGCAATCCCTATCAAAATACCATCAACTTTTTTCAAGGAAATGAAACAAATAATCCTAAAATTTGTATGGGACCAGAAAAGACCCCAAATAACCAGAGATGCATTGAAAAAGAAAAGCAAAGCCGGTAGCATCACAATTCCGGACTTCAAGCTCTATTACAAAGCTTTCATCATCAAGACTGTATGGTACTGGCACAAAAACAGACACATAGATCAATGGAACAGAATAGAGAGCCCAGAAATGGACCCTCAACTCTATGGTCAACTAATCTTCAACAAAGCAGAAAATAATGTCCAATGGAAAAAAGACAGTCTCTTCAACAAATTAATCAAGGGAATTATGCTGAAAGAAAAAACGCTATCTCAAAAGAAAACATATAGCACAGTGATATTTACCTAGTGTTGGGAAAATTGGACAGCCACATGCAGAAGAATGAAACTGGACCATTTCCTTACACCACACACAAAAATAGACTCAAAAGGGTTGAAAGACCTAAATGTGAGACAGGAGTCCATCAAAATCCTAGAGAAGAACACAGGCAGCAACCTCTTTGACCTCAACTGCAGCAACTTCTTCCTAGAAACATCGCCAAAGGCAAGGGAAGCAAGAGCAAAAATGAACTATTGGGACTTCATCAAGATAAAAATCTTTTGCACAGCAAAGGAAACAGTCAACAAAATCAAAAGACAACCGACATATTGGGAGAACATATTTTCAAATGACATATCAGATAGAGGGCTAGTATCCAAAATCTATAAAGAACTTATCAAACTCAACACCCAAAGAACAAATGATCCAATCAAGAAATGGGCAGAAGACATGAACAGACATTTTTTCAAAGAAGACATCCAAATGGCCAACAGACACATGAAAAAGTGCTCAACATCACTCGGCATCAGAGAAATCCAAATCAAAACCTCAATGAGATACCACCTCACACCAGTCAGAATGGCTAAAATTTACAAGTCAGGAAACAACAGATGTTGGCAGGAATGCAGAGAAAAGGGAACCCTCCTACACTGTTGGTGGGAATGCAAGCTGGTGCAACCACTCTGGAACACAGTATAGAGGTTCCTCAAAAAGTTGAAAATAGAGCTACCCTATGACCCAGCAATTGCACTACTGGGTATTTACCCCAAAGATACAAATGTAGTGATCCGAAGGGGTACATGCACCCTAATGTTTATAGCAGCAATGTCCACATTAGTCAAACTACAGAAAGAGCCAAGATGTCCATCGACAGATAAACAGATAAAGAAGATGTGGGAGATATATATATATATATACAATGGAATATTATGCAGCCATCAAAAAAAAAAACCACGAAATCTTGCCATTTACAACAACGTGAATGGAACTATAGGGTATTATTCTAAGCAAAATAAGTCAGTCAGAGAAAAACATGTATCATATGATCTCACTGATATGAGGAATGTTAATCTCAGGAAACAAACTGAGGGTTGCTGGAGTGGTGGGGGGTGGGAGGTATGGAGTGGCTGGGTGATAGACATTGGGGAGGTTATATGCTATGGTGAATGCTGTGAATTATGTAAGACTGATGAATCACAGACCTGTACCTCTGAAACAAATAATACATTATACGTTAAAAAAAAAAAGTGAAGATAGAATGAAGGGAAGAATGAAGGGGGGGAATTGGAGGGGGAGACGAACCACGAGAGACTATGGACTCTGAGAAACAAACTGAGGGTTCTAGGGGGGAGGGGGCTGGGGGTGATAGGTATTAAAGAGGGCACTTATTGAATGGAGCACTTGGTGTTATACACAAACAATGAATCATGGAACACTACATCAAAAACTAATGATGTAATGTATGGTGATTAACATAACATAATAAAATTATGAAAAAAGAACAGTAACAAACTATAAATGCAACAATTTGAATTAATCTCAAGGGAATTATGCTGAAAGAAAAAAAGGCTATCTCAAAGGAAAACATACGGGAGGATGATATTTACCTACATTCTTTAAATGGCAAAACTACAGGGATGGTGTTGGGAAGAGGTGTGGGAAAAAGGTGTAACTCTACAGAGGTATCAAGAGGGATCTTATGGTGATGGAAAGATTAGGTATCTTTTTTATGGCAGTGGTTATATGGCTCTAGATGTGATTAAATTACATAAAACCACACACACACACACACACACACACACAAGTGCCAATAAAACTGGTAAAATCTGAATAAGTTCTGTGGATTGTACCAATGTCATTATCCTGGCTTTGGTATTGATTATGTCAAAGATACAGACAGTAGTTAAAATGATAAGGACAGATTTTAATTACTATGTACTATTGTAACGGGGAAGAGAGTGCCTTGAACTGAACATCAGTTTTTTCAGAGGTGACTGAGTGTTTTAAAGAAAGAATGACAGAGTAGTGAAGAAGATAAACAGGGGCTCAGTAGAGTCAGAAAAGTAGAAAATTACAGAGAACTGGGGAGGGGTAGTCTATCAGAAACCAATCTGGGTTTGCTAAGCAGGCATTTATCAAAGTTAGGCTCCTATTCCCACCCCCACTACCACAAGAAGACAAAAGCCCTATCTTCAAAGTGTTGATTGGAACAAACAGTAAATTCTTTTGGCAACCTTGAGTTTTCCTAGGCAGGCACTTTAAAGGAGGCTAGCTTCCTCCTAGGGATGATGCCCTTTACCTATTAGAAACTATGCTAGTGTTTGTTCAAGTCTTTAAAGGCCAATGTTGAGGCCTAGTCCAGAAGAAGGCTCAGAGGAGCCTGGCAAGATTTTGGTCAAGGATAATCTTTGTTAGCTATAGCTATATAGGGAAAACTGAGTTAATGGTATATAGGGCCTCTCTGTACTGTCTTTGCAACTTCCTGTGAATCTATAATTATTTCAAAATAAAAAGTTAAAAATATGCAATGTTTTATATTATCATAATTTAAGGTTGTTAATTTTTGAGATGTTTAGAATTTACCATAATCATTAACAATATATGGGGTAGAGAATTTCCTAATCAACCAATATTCATTTTGGGTTTCATAAAAAGTCTTTTTCTCATCAATATATTCTCAGTACTATGCAGTGTGCCTTCCACATTTTAGATGCTTAGTTAATTTTGTATAATAAATGAGTCAGCTTGTACATATTTGCTAGGACTGTCCAATTCTCTTTAATCTGACTCAATATTCACCAAAATTTCATGGTAAGAAGCAGAGATGCTGTCTTGCACCTTATAAAAGTACATTATTTTAAATCATAGTCTAAGAAAATAATGTTCCCAACCCTGGATTTGCTATTTTGCAAACACATATATTGATTCATTTATTTTTTTCATTATAAATCAATAAATTCATATTTTGTGTCATTCAGTGGCCACCTTTGAATTATAATACAGCACATTTGTTTTCTAGATTGGGTTCCTACATTAATGGAATCAGCATTCCAGCAAGAAAGTTAAAAGTCATATTTTAGACTAATGGTAATCCCTTGAAGACATTCAAGAAGCTCCTTACATTTTCCCTATCTTATTTTTGAAAAATAAATGTACATAATTTTTGTTAACAACATTTTTTAAATTGAATAACCTTATTTTAAGAAATTAATGAGAGAAGGGAAGCAATGTTGTCTAAAATATAAAAGTGCTCAATAATAAATATCTTGATATCTAAAGACAATAATAAGTTTAAAAAAAATGGTTCTTCCAAAAAATGCAAACTCTTTTGACTTCCTTTAAGGTCTATAAATGCAATCCAGTGAGTGAAAGGAATTTAAGAAATTTTGAAACTTAAGAAAAATCTTAAAATATTTTTTTTCTATTTGAATCTTTTGATTACTACTGACTGATGAGCCTAAGGCCTAGTTTTTTGTCATATCCTATCATAAGCAGTTTCATAAAAGTTTTTAGATTTCTCTGTAGTACCTTTCACTACACTTTCAGTACACTAAATAATAACCAATAGAAACATTTAAGCAAAATATTTTGAAACTGATAACCAATGTACAGACACATTAATAATTAGTAAATATACGTTTCCTTCTGAATGTCAGAGAATCACATGATTTATTACTTCTGAAATAAAATAATGATTAGTGGAAATCAAACTTCCTTTCCAATGTCAACTAATATGGTATTGGAGTATCAGAGATTGAACACATATATTAGGGGAAAAAGTGCTATTAGGGGGGCCTGCTTGGTTCAGTCGGTTAAGCGCCGGACTTTGGCTCAGGTCATGATCTCAGGGTTCTGGGACCGAGCCCTGCATCGGGCTCCCTGCTCAGTAGGGATTCTATTTGTCCCTCTTCATCTGCCCCTCCCCCTGCTCGTGTGCCCTCTCTCTCTCTCTCTCTCAAATAAATAAATAAATATCTTTAAAGAAAAAAAGGTGATATTAGTACATTTAAGCTATTTAAATGTGACAACACTTCCTTTGCTTCTATAGCAGCGGTTCTCAACCAAGTTTGATTTTGTCTTCAGGGAGCCTTTGACAATATCTGGGTACATTTTTGATTGATACATTTTGGTTTTCACTGTTACTGAAATCTGGTACAAGAGGCCAGGGATTCTGCTAAACATCCTACCATGTCCAGGACAGTCCCTAAAACAAAGAATTGTTTGACTCAAAATATCAGTAGTGTCAAGGTTGAGAACCAACTTCCAGAGCCAACTGCATGGATTTAATACTTCTAATCAAGATAGCCAAAAACGTAAAGTCGACCGAGACAGAATGGATGTGAAAAAGAAGGTGACTTGTCACAATTCATTTAATCCAAACTCTCTATACTAAGAATTTAGATTACGTTTGGTTATGATAACTTGCCCAAGGTCTTTAAGCCCATTCTGATCATCTATAAACTAATCACTAGACAAGAACTCAGATCTGATTTTTAGTCTACTACACAGTTTTTTGAAATAAGATATTTCAGAATCCAGGTCATTGCACTGGAGTTGATATCCCTATGTAAAAAGATAATGATCAAACTCTATTCTGAAATTCTTGATTTCAGTGATGGTAACCACTTCAGTAACTTTTTTTTTAAATCACATTCTGAAATGGAATTCAATTCTGAAGGAATGAACGTATCACTTTGATAAGATTAAACATTGTCAAAAGAAGTTGTTTTAGGGCGCCTGGGTGGCTCAGTTGGTTAAGCGACTGCCTTCGGCTCAGGTCATGATCCTGGAGTCCCTGGATCGAGTCCTGCATCGGGCTCCCTGCTTGGCGGGGAGTCTGCTTCTCCCTCTGACCCTCCCCCCCTTAATGTGCTCTCTCTCATTCTCTCTCTCGCAAATAAATAAATAAAATCTTTAAAAAAAAAAGAAGTTGTTTTAAAAGTAGTTAGATTAAGTAAAGCCACTTTGCATGATGCTTTCAAAGTAGATATTTATTATATATTTTATAGTGCAAATCCTAGCATATTTTAAAATAATTTGACATTAATTACACCTAACTATGTACAGTTAGTATGACTTTCATCCTTTAGTTTTTGCCAAGCTAATCTTTATTGCCAATAAAGATCCTAGTAATCCTTATTGTTAGGCTGGCAATTTTGTCCTTTTTAAAAATTTCATCTTAAAGCTCATTACAATTTTTGGATAGTGAAAATGTGTTTGTTATAGACCATACTGCATAAAATACTTTATAGATGACTATTTTTTCCTTTCTTTATTTTTTTTTTTTGGTACATGATACTCTTTAGGAAACTGTGATTACCATAGTAAAAAGTGAGATGTTTCTTAAGAGTTTTAAATCAATCTTTCTCTGGCTTAATAATTGAGCAAAATTTAAGGTGGATTGCTGTGGGAAGTAGTATCTGGTCTGCAAGATGCTGAAATGAGGCAGCAGTCAAAGTAAGCTGACCAAGGGAGGAGGAGAGGAGAGGGAGATGAAGAGAAAACTGTATTATTCAAAACATACATCTCACTAGAAATTGTACTGAAGTCAGACTTGACCTCACATCATTCAAATAGGAGACTCACATACAATCAAATCTCTAGTCTGCTGTGGAAAATTCTTGAATAAAGCTTACATCATATTTGGTCTTCTCTTTTGCATTTTTTTTCTTTTGTGAGTTATACATAGAATGACATAGAATCCCAGACCCTCACAGGCAGAGCTTCATGTATAGCCCGAGATTTGGACCTTGGCTCAACTCCATGTCAGCACACTGTCAAAATAAGTAACGATGTACAAACCTATACCCTGTGCCAACAACAGCATATAAACTACCTGGAGTTCATCCAGCTCTGCATACAGGGCACCTTTATGGAGCAAGCCCAGAATAGTTTTATGATGTCATGTTAGTGAAGGACACTATCAAGGGTAGAGATTTGTGGAATTTTTTTCAATGATATTTGGCAAATTCTACCAACTGTTTATATTCTATATATCTTTTGTGTTACAAAAATATATATTTGGGGTTTGTTCTATAGTTTATTCATATGACTGAATTGAATACAATTTAAACTCATATTGCATGGAGATATATTATGGAATATGTCAGAGATATGAAAAAGCACTTGATGTAGGTGAAAGCCAGGTTTATGTACATGGAAATAGATAATCACAATGAGAATTTTAAGAAAATGAAGACGGACTTGAGAGGGGGACAGAAGATTAAAACAGGCTCAGGTTCTTCCTAGTTTTGTAGCACACAGAATGAATGTAGCTACAGTCTTGGGTTACCAGAAACTGTCATTTCAGAAATTTCTACTCCTTACTTGAAAGTATTTCATTAAAAAAATAAATTGATGTAACCGTGAGAAGATGAGTTCTCTATTAAGGATTGAGTCTGGTAGCAACTGAGAATTGATAGCAACTCAAATATCACAGAAAGCTGGATAGAGAAATTAGTGATATAACTGATCAGAGCTGACCTTTGTAACTATGGTTGTGACTGGAGATTTTCCACACTGTAATAAAACCTGATACCATTTCTGTGTACAACATATGGCTACTTGCCTCAGCAGTGATCTCTGGGGTGGGGTGGGGTGGGAGAGTGGGGGAGGAAGGTGAACGGAAGGAAGTACATGCAAGGAGCAAAAGTCAAGGTTCATACTCAAAAAGATAGAAAAAAAATTAATAGTGAATTGCTACTGGTGGTAAGAAAATCAGGAGAGAGCTTCCTGTCTGAAATATCCCTTGTCTTTCCCTCATAACCACTTCCTCTGAAACTGAGGCTGAGACAAGTTCGAAATACTAGAGCTGCTGGTTCCTTAAAATGATTTTTTAAAAAAAATGAACAATAATGCTGGGTTATTTTGACCCTATTCTTAATGTGTAGAAGCATTTTCCTTTTTGATATTTTAAGAATAGAATATTTTAAAAGAAGGCAGGTTTGCATATATTTTGAATATGAAAAAAGGGAGATGCTATATATCTAAAAATGCATGTTTTATAACATACAGTAGAATGTCATACCCCATGCTCTGTTCCATTTCCAATTATATGATCACTAATAGGAATGAATAGAACAACCATACCATTTCAATCATTGTCATCAGGATGTAAGTTTTTCAGACACATTCTTTGTGTAATATAAAAAGTACTCGACACTTCACCCTAACTTAGGAAAACCCCATTCACTGTTTTGCTGTGTCTATAGAACCATACCAGATGAATTGTCCTTTCTGGATTTAACTTCAAAAACTTCCTGTGTAGATTTTTAAAGTTAAAATTGGTTTTATAGCACTGTGATTCATGTCAGAAAGGGATGTTTACTCTATGTCCCTACTGTTTCACAGAAAAAGAGAGTTCTATAATAAAATCTGAGCTTATTTATTTATTTACTAGTAGGACCCTACTGTTACAGTATTAACTGCAACAAGATGATTTTATAGCTGTTGGAATTTGATGCCAAGCTTTTAGCTTGATGGCTTTGGCTAGATTTATACACCATACAATTTTATTCAGTAAGCATAGTGATTCATTTCTAAAACTACCTTTCAAAAGTTCCCTTACTAAGGAAAATTAGGCATGTTCTCTTGCATCAGCAACTACCATGTCTCTATTACTGACAATATTTTTATCTAATTTGCCATATCCTAATAAAGACCACTAGCTTTCCTATGCTTAGTTTTACATAATAAGTCTGTCTTCATCAGTTAATCTTCCAGCTGTCTGTCTTTATACTTATTTCATTGTATCATCTTATATATTTTTACTTTGAAATGATCTCAAACTTATGAGAAAATTGCAAATACATTATAAGGAAATTGTTTTCCTTAGCCATGTTTTCAGGCCTGAACAAGTTATTTTGTACTTCTTGCTATCAAGTCAGTCCTGCAATGACCTTGTAGTAGGATCATGTGAGCAACCGTTCATCCAAGAGTCGAATGTCCTTCAGTTCTTTCTATGTATGTTCCCTCTGCAGACCCTTCAAACGGTAATTTTTGCATCATGTTTGGAGATTGTTAACTGTGATAGGGCCATTCCAGTAAAACCTACTGTGTTTTACTAGAACGGGATAAATTTCATTTTAAAACCAACAATCTTAAAAGCAAAAGAATAATTCTAATATAGAAGTCAAATTCTTTTTTTTTTTTTTTTTTTTTTTTTTTTAAAGATTTTATTTATTTATTTGAGACAGAGAGAATGAGAGAGAGAGCACATGAGAGGGGGGAGGGTCAGAGGCAGAAGCAGGCTCCCTGCCGAGCAGGGAGCCCGATGCGGGACTCGATCCAGGGACTCCAGGATCATGACCTGAGCCGAAGGCAGTCGCTTAACCAACTGAGCCACCCAGGCGCCCCTAGAAGTCAAATTCTACACAACCGCACTTAATGAGACAGCTAGAAGTTGATAGCTTAGCTTTCTGTGTGAAAATAATTTGATTCAATGAGAATACTCATGAGAATTTAGGCAAAAATTACAATTTCAAATACTGGAATTGTTTACATATATAAGAGACAGTGAAAGTGAGCAGAGGAGGAAAAAGGCCAGGTAGGGAGAGATGAGTATCATTACCTTTTAAGTTTTTGTTCTACAAAGGGGAGAAAAAGAAATGTCTTCCAAAAATATTTATCCCATACCGGTGTTTTACATACATTATTTTAATTAATCCTCAAGACAGTTAAGGTGTCTTTAAAATAATTATACCATTATATAGATTCTATAGAAAAAACAATCTGAGTTTCAGAAGGATGAAATGACTGATTTGAGATCTCAAACTTACTTATTCAAGGAAATAGGATTTGAATCCTGATTTTGCTAAGTCTAGTGGCCACAGTGCCTTAAGACTTAATTTGTTAGTATCATCCACCCTATAGACAAAAGAGATAAATTCCCCTTTGATTGGAGCAGGGGAAGGTTTACTAATTTTCAATGGAAAATATGTCCCCATTTATTCTTCAGAAGGTATGAAATTATTTTCTTCACCAATTTACTTTTATTCATTTGTTTCCTTAAGACTTTCTTCCTAAAATGAGGCTTAGCTAAAGGCGTATAGCTCTATTGAAACATGGTTTCTGTAGTGTAAAATTACTAACATTCAGCATTTTTTGAGTGAAAGTTGGTAACTCAAAACTAAAAATAAGTTATTTTTCACATAATCAGCTTTGTCACAGTCACTATAGCAATATTAGAAAACACAGTGACAAAAGAAAAAAAAAATGAAAACATCCATGATCTCACCATGCAGAGGCAGTAATTGGTCATCATTTTTCTACAGCCTCCTTTCAACTAATGTCTTCAAATTTTTTAATTCTTTCAGAAACACACTTCTGTTGTGTACATTATGCTTTCATGTCAACAAAAATTAAGGCTTATTATTTTTTGAAGTTGTTTATGATTTTTTTTAGTCTTGTATGGTATATGATTCTAATGAATGTACCTTTGTTAGCAAGATGAATAATACATGCTCCATTATAGTCTGAGAGTTTCTGCTCTTTTTTTTTAAGATTTATTTATTTATTTGAGAGAAAGAGAGAGAGAGAGAGGGAGGAGCAGAGAGAGAGAGAGAATCCTGAAACAGACTCCCTGCTGAACACAGAGCCCCACACAGGGCTTGATCCCAGGATCCTGAAATCATGACCTGAACTGAAATCAAGAACCAGCTACTGAACCAACTGAGCCACCCAGGTACCCCAACAATTTCTGCTTTTGCAAGCATCTTTTTGGTGCCTCTTGATGAAAAGTGTATAGAAACTGGAGTATTATGTAGAGGTTTAATAGTGTTTTTTCCTTGTACTTATTTTATTTCAATTTTTAAAAAGATTTATTTATTTATTTTAGAGAAAGAGAGAGCATTTGCTCACAAGTGGGAGGGGCAGAGGGAGAAGGAGAGAGAATCTCTAGCAGACTGCTGCTGAGAGCAAAGCCTGACATGGGGCTCAAATTTCACCACCCTGAGAACATGACCTGAGCTGAAACCAGGAGTCCGATGCTTAACCAACTGCACTACCCAGGTGCCCCTATTTTATTTTAATTTTTTAAACAATTCTCTTATTATGCCTTGTTGTTTAGTTCATTAATTATTGATCCAAGATGATGACAAGGTACTGTAATTTAAGAGGTTAAGCAGATAATTTTCTTTTGTTTGGATACAATCTTCATAAATTTGTTACAGATAGACATAATACTACGGAAATGGAGGCAGATGTTACTATTATCACAGTAGGTAAGGAAATATTCATTAATATATTTCATTATTTTTACTTTTCATAATATTTGGGTTTGTACTCATTTCAAATTTTTTGCACTAACTGATATTTTTGACAAATTTAATGAATAATAAAAGTGAAATGTGTTTAAAAGCATTGGAATTCTTGCATATTATGTAGGGAATTTTGATAACACATCTTCCAAATTTGGGACCTAACTTGAGTTACAGAAAAGTATATACATGAATGCTAATATGTACTATTTCTGTAAAGTTTTGCAAAATGCTACTACTGTTGTTCTATTAAAAACTAAGTATTGGGGTGCCTGTGTGGCTCAGTCAGTTAAGGGTCAGACTCTTGATTACGGCTCAGGTCATAATTTCAGGGTCATGAGATCGAGCCCCGAGTTGAACCCCACATTGAGCCCTGCCTTGGGCTCTGCTCTCAGCACGGAGTTTGCTTGAGATGCTCTCTCCCTCTCCCTCTGCCCCTCCCCCAGGTTGCACTCTTTCTGAATAAATAAATAAAAACTTTAAAGAAAACCCAAAAAGTAAGTATTAATATTAATAGAGGAGGGCCCTACATGCATATGAACAATTTAAAAAGCCTCTAGAAAATTAATAATGAGATTTAATTTTTCAAAATCTTTTCATGTAAACTTATCAGATTATAACTACTATATTAAGTAAATATATATAAAATGCCATAACCATACTACCTTTACATAGCTATTTGCTTTACAGCTATAGAAGTGTGTACCTCAGTAATAAGTTAAGAAGTCTATGATTTTAGACTCATAGCATCTCAGTTGTCTAATGAAAATAATTTAATCTTATCAGTTTACAGATGAAAAGAGAAAAAAAGATTAAAAACAATTTCTATAGAATAAAGTAACTTGTTTACACAGCTAAACTTAGCTCAAAGTCTCTAGAAAGATAGTTGATTGATAGATTTTCTAAAATTTATTTCTTTTTTATTCTTTATATGTGTAATATTAGGATAAAGTATTCCAACAAGCCAAATTAAATTCTAAATGGCAAAACTCAATTTAATGAATCCAATTGCATCATTTAGAAAATATTCTTCTACTGAAATGTTTATAAGAAAGAAATGCAACTAAACCGTGGTTCATTTTGATCTGCCCCTGGTACTTTTTTAGAAAAGGAAATAAAGAACAATTTAGTGTCATTATGGATTTTATTTATCTATTCATTTTTGTGTTTCTATTTTCTACATATTCATAAATTATGGTATATTAAAAACTTTAAAATAAACACTGTAAGTATTACAGTGTATACTATTCATAAAATTACAGTTTAAAATCTGGTAACAATGTTATACTTTCAAAAACTTTCATGTTTAAAATTGTTATAGTCTATCAATTTTGAAGACAAAGAGCTATAATATATACTGTTTCACACTGTCATGTGAAATTATTGAGTATTTTTCAGCATATGCAAAAGTATTCACAAATATTTATTGACTAAATTTTTCTGTAGCTAAAGCCTCTTGGTTTAAAGTACCCATTTTGCTTCAAAAAAAGTTATTTTTTCTATTTTTTAGGGATAAAATTGAAAAGAATAATCTTCCTTATAAATTGAAAATTCTTTTTCTTTGAATTCAAATGAGGCTTCGTCCACAATCTAGATTTCGAGTTCTGTGAAACATTTAGATGTGTTACTTAAAAAACATTTTTAACTTAAAAAGAGCTATTGAACTGTTTAGTTCATAAACAAGCAATTTGTACATTTACTTTAAATATTTAAAAAACAACTTATGTATTAATCAAAAATGAAGAGAGAGGTGCAGTCTCATTACATGCTTGAAGAAATACTGATCATCTACCTCAAGAAAATTTACGTTTAAATTGTATTTTTATCCATGTGATTCAAATAAATGGTCTTCTTAAATTTCACAAAAGTATTTATATATATTCTTAAAATCTACATTAAACAAACAAAAAATCCATCCTATTTTGGTTCCACGGCTATTGAACTATAAGATACAAATGACAAACTCATGATCCCACTTCAGTTTGTTTTGGAGAACTATAGTAACCTAGTGGAGTAAAGACTATCAGTAGAAGAATAACGTCTAACCACCAAATGTAGCATAGAATATTTAGGTTGTAAATAGAAGAATATAAATGATAGGTTACCACTGTTCTTTTTAATTTACTCTTATCTCAAGAAAACTTCGGTATGCAATTTCAAACTCTGTAAGTTCCCACAATTTATTACTTATGGATTCAGCCCAGAAAATGTGCCACAATCTGTTAAATCATTAGGAATTTCCTTCTAAGAATTATTAAGTACACAATACCGTGCTTTTGCAGTTAGATGACCTAAATAAAGATTTATTGCTATGTTTACTTTGCCTGAGGCTAAAAACTGGGAAGGGATGAAAGGAAATTATTTTCCTAGTGTAAAATTTTACTGCTCTGATTAAAATTGTTTCTTCTCTTCATTACAGTAGCATAAAGTAAGAGAAGGGGCCTTTATTAAGCACCAATTATTTTCCAGATCCTCTGCTAGACATTTTTATACATGTCTTTTCAATTTCTATTAATAAAAGCTATCATTTATTATAAACATTGTATGTTCATTTATATTTCCTTTGCTCAATACAATATGGCTAATAGGAAGCATAGGTTTCACATTTTTACTTCAGAAAGGAAATTCTGTCCAATATAACAGAGCATGTTTTGGGGCATATTTATACAATCTAGAAAAATCTAAGCATTGTAGGAAATTAACCCTCATGTAGCAAATTAGTAGAGATTATACTCATTAAATACACTTTTAATTTTTAATTAGAATTAAGGAATTTTAAATGCAATAGGAAATACACAATAAAGTCCCCAAATCAAGTATCATTGCTATAAACTTTGTTGTAAACTTCAAATATCATTTTGCATGCATTAAGTAAATTTTAACAGCATTTTTTGGCAATTCTTTTTAAATAATAGGCACTAGCCTTAGGTATATTCTTACTTTTAATTTAAGTAGAAATATAAAAGCAAAAAAATCTCCTTTGTAGAAAATACTGTACTACTTTATCTAGTTGTACATTATCATTAAAAGGATGGGCCACAACTGACCTTAGGAAATCTTCATGATAAAGGATCTCGTCTACAACTATTTACCTCATACCAGAGAATAATAATCCCCATGAAATTTGAAGATATGGACCATATTTGATATAAATCAAAAACACTTTAAAAAAGGAGATATTTAAAAATGGGGACATAGTGTGTGGTTAACAGCCCTTAACAAGTTTTTTGCAAATTACCACTAATACATCTATGACAACTCAGAGAAAAGCTGTATCTCATGAAACAGAATAAAGAGTTACCTTAAAAATAAATAAAACTATTATTAGAACCCAAGAGTTTTCTGAGCAATACTCAGAAATGACTACAGCTATTCTCAAAATTTTAAATATTAATATTAATAAAATTTAAATAAATATTTAAATGTTGGCCCTTAATACAGTTGCCATTTTTTTATTCAGAAAGTTAGTTATAAAGAGATTTTAACACCTCTAAGAGGCTGTTATCATAGAAAGTAATTTCTATGCCAATTAGGACACTGGGCAGGCAGTCCTTTCCTACACATAATCTATTCAGATGCCCTGGTCCCCTTCTGCCTCCATGGCTCGCCTTGGATAACTAGGCTTTTTGTTTGAGGACTAGCTCTAGAACACACATGGTGTATGTCATTCAGCTTTACCAAGTTAACATTCAGCCCACCTTCTGGTCCTTCATGATCTCCTGCCTAATTCTCCAGGGGAAAAAAAAGACAACAAATTAAAAAACAATTTTAAAAATAAGTAAACACACAACCAAACAAACCTATAGAGATCTCTTTCACATTTTACATTGAAGAAACAATGGATCTCACTCAGGAGTATCTTCACAACAAATCATTGGGTAGAATTTTGCAACTGATCTGCAGTGCAATCAATCTAAAATCCCTGTTTGATAATTAGTAGAATAGAATGAGGAGACTTGTTCTCAGAGATGTGGCAAAGAAAGGCTTATACTCTTCCAATAAATTAGAAATGAAAAGTTTTATGGAAAAAAAAAGCTGGCTATGAAACTTATGGTCCCAATATGAAGGAAACTAAAAAGTGACATGACTTTATGCAGTTAATAGAGTATTAAAGATTGATCCCAATCTGTCTTGTCTGTTGGATTTATCTCCTGAGAAAGAGTAAGTTTTAGAGTAAGCTGATTTTGCATCCTCTACAGGTCCAATAATATGGTTGTTCTGGAGGTAATATTTGCATTACTATACTGTAATAGAAAGTGTTTATGACCTTTTGTTTTTCAGAATCAATCAAAGACAGAGCATGAAAAAGTATAGCTAGGGGCACCTGGGTGGCTCAGTTGGTTAAGCGACTGCCTTCGGCTCAGGTCATGGTCCTGGAGTCCCGGGATCGAGTTCCGCATCAGGCTCCCTGCTCGGCAGGGAGTCTGCTTCTCCCTCTGCCCTCTTCCCTCTCGTGCTCTCTGTCTCTCATTCTCTCTCTCTCAAATAAATAAATAAAATCTTTAAAAAAAAAAGAAAAAGTATAGTTATATAATGAAATGCAAATGTGATAAATATCAATGTTGTACACAGAATGATGAGGCAAGTGGGAGGGAGAGGGAGACATAAGGCAGTACTAGTTTTATCAATTTGTATAAAGAGAAGTCAAAGTATGCTGTCCAAATATGATGGATCAAAATTACATTTCAACACAGTATTAGGATTTATAAGAGTGATTAAAAAAAGAAAAACAAAACCAAAAATAAATCTCACAATGATTGGAGGGAACGGGAAAGTGGAAAAAAATAAATGTGTAAGTCAGCCGTCTGTCTCAGCTCTTATAGCAGAGAGTAAAAAGATAGGATTTATGTTGATAAATAGGAAATAATGTACAAACTTATTGCTTGCAACTATAGGGGTAACCACCAGAAGAAATAAGAACAGAAATCATCAAATATCATTTACAACAAATAGATTTAAGGATTAAGGGAAGTCTTTCAACACTGTTCTCTTTTTTTAAGTTTTTAAACACATATTAATTTTAGAATTTACAAAAGAGAGGGGGAAATGAGTAAGTACTGAGTTAATAACAAACCCCTAAGAAACTGAGATGAATAAATGTTAAATTAGTGCTTTCATTGAATTTATGTACTCTATCCCTTAAGTGATAAAATAGAGTATACAAATTGTGAATAGCCAGTTTTTGAAAACTGTAACATCTGGCTCATATTGTTTATTTATACTTCTAACCATTAGCTAGTGAAGCTGCTAAATAGGGTTAACTCCGATATAGCATGCTTCTCTAGGCCAGGATTATATTCATAAAAATACAGAGCCATGATGGACAGGCAGTACACACAGTGTGCCTGGGACAGTGAGACAGCCACACCCAGGTGGCTGCAGTCAGCAGGGGTGTCAGATTCTGGAACAAAATAATTATGCATAGATAGAATAAATGTTTTCTGCATTTGGGGAAACATTTTCCAGGTATGACTCAGCCTAGATGTTGTTTTCTTTCCCCTAAAACTAGGTCAATCTTTATATCCCCAGCCCCCCCGCCCTGGCACTGGAGCACAAAGATAAAACCATTCCTTTGAGGTCAAAGGCAACTGTGACAAGCATAGTTTTATCAAAACTAGAGGAAAGAAATAGTCCCCTGTAAGTTTCCAGATGGGATGAAATTGTGCAGCAGATAATAGGGGAGAAAAGGATATAATCAGAGCTCTAGAAAATCAGATGATGAAGAACTGATACTTAACACTTGAAGTTCTTGTAATTATAGTGATAAATTGAGAAAGCTTGGTAAAAAAAAATTTTTGCTATAAAAAGGAAGTTACCTCTGATAAAGACTGATTTGAGATAAATAAATGTTTCAAAATTTAGAACCAGGAAACAAAAGAGAACAATAAACATCAGATGGGAATAGAACTGTGAATTTTCCCTTGATCACAGGCTCCAAGAAGAGAAACATCTATTCCCAGGTGAGGCTGATTAAAATAAAAATCACATTGGACTTAGATCTGCATATTAATTGTAGGCATCGACGGATGGATGTGAATATGTGTGTGTCTGTATGTGTATACATCTTTGTGTGTATTCTGATACTAAACTATATATTGTTCATTGCTTAGTATTCATGCAATTTCCAGTAATGCTTCTGTGTACTTGATTCTATAAAAATAAGAGGAATACATACTACTAGAGACATGGAAAGTTAGAAAACATTCTAAACTGATATTTTGTCCAATTCTCTAGGTAAAATGTGTACAGCAGGGGCGCCTGGGTGGCTCAGTAGTTAAGCGTCTGCCTTCGGCTCAGGTCATGATCCCTGGGTCCTGGGATCGAGCCCCACATCGGGCTCTCTGCTCGGCGAGGGGGCTGCTTCTCCCTCTCCCACTCCCCCTGCTTGTGTTCCCTCTCTCGCTGTGTTTCTCTCTGTCAAATAAATAAATAAAATCTTAAAAAAAAAAAAATGTGTACAGCACTCTTAAAGAATGTTGTCTGTGTCAGGCAGAGGATGTCTACAGTATCATCCCCAGAACCTGAAAATATATTAATATACATAACAAAAAAGGGAGCTTGCAAATGGAATTAATGTTACAGACCTTCCAACACAGAGAATAGTGTGGATTATCCAGGTGGGCCCAGTGTAATCATGTGAGTCTCTACAAGTGGGAGAGGAAGGTAGGAGCGTGGTTCAAGAGAAGTCACAGAAGAGGCAGGAGAGATTCAAAGTGTGAGAGGGACTGAACCCCTGCTACAGACTTTGAAGATAGAGAAAAGGACCATGAACCAGGGAACGTGGGCAACTTCTAGAAGCAGAGAGCAGTCCTCAGGTGACAAAGAAATGAGGACCTCTGTCCTATTACAAGAAAGAACTGAATTCTGTCAATAACTGAAATAAGTAAGGAAACAGATTCTCCCCTGAAGCCTCTGGAAAAAACCTTCCCAACATCTATATTTTAGCCCAGAGAAACCTGTGTTGAGCTTCTGACATACAGAACTACAAGATAATAAATTTGTGTTGTCTTAAGGTGCTCAGTGTGTGATAATGGGCTTGGCATCGACAGAAAACTAACCATTTCCAAACTGTTACTCTGCTCTAATTATGTGCCTGATTATATGCTTACTACAAATTTACTATGTGACCAGTGCTACTAAAGGACATCACGTAAGTCTGATCTTCACAAAATTCTATGATTTAGATATTATTATTTCCATTTAATAGATGAGAAAAACTGAAGTCCAAAAAAAAAGGATTTAGGGGCACCTGGGGGGGCTCAGTCATTAAGTGTCTGTCTTCAGCTCAGGTTGTGATCCCAGGGTCCTGGGATCGAGCCCCACGTCGGGCTCCCTGCTCCGTGGGAAGCCTGCTTCTCCCTCTCCCACTCCCCCTGCTTGTGTTCCCTCTCCCGCTGTATCTCTCTCTCTCTATCAAATAAATAAATAAAATCTTAAAAAAATAATAAAAATTAAAAAAAGAACCTCCTAAAGGCAACACACCTGGCAAACTCTGTGGCTAGTAGTCAAATCAGATTATGTTTTAAACCACTATGACCTATATTTATATATTTATATACACACATCTCCACACATATCTACTGAATCTCCATAAATATATTAAAAAAATCTTTGTTTTATGAAATATGGATCAACTATGTTATTAGTGTTCTCTAATGAAATAAAAACTTATCTTGCAATATATTTTGAAATAAATGTAAAATACTTTGGTTAATCCCTTTGAATACATTGCTTTATTAAAAAGTTAGTAAACATGTAAAAAAAGTAAGCACGTTTACTGAATTTAAGGCTAAACATTTATGTAAATTGTAGAACTACCTTAGATTAAAAGCAATGTATATAAAATATGTGTATTTAAATATATGTAACATAAAATCAGACCCAAAATTAAATGAAGTATGACACCCAGTTATGCAAGCTATAAATAAAAATAATTCTGGGTCACAATCATATAAATTACAGGGAGAATTAGACAACTTTCACATATTTATTTGAGGCTTAGTTTGTCTCCTAAAATGCTCCATTGAAATTCATTTTCTACTTTTTCCTAGTCTGTCTTAGTGTCACCAGAGCAATACTTCCATCATTGCTCCTTTCCCCTCAAAGAGGATTAGATAGCTCAACTCATGCAAGGGGGATAGTCTAAATATGGATTGAAGTCTTGAGAGCCAGAGTGGAAGCAAACACTGGCTCCTTAAGATGAGGCAGGACACCAGGGTGAAGGGTGCAGGAGTGAACTGAGCCCTTCTGTAGGACTAGAGACAACATCTAGAAGTTAAGGGCACACAGACAAGAATAATTTTTTTTTTTGATGTAAACAAGATAAATGTTGGTCAACTGTATAAGAAAGAGATTACGATTCAAGTAAAATGGTCAGGGAATGCACTGGGATGATGAAGAAATAGTCATACCAACAAAGTGATAAGTCTCAAATGTAAAGAAAAAGGAAGTGTGGGTATTAAGAGGTAGATCTTCCTGCTATTGCTGTTGTCATGAGAGATGATGCTCGTTGGATTAAGGGTTGAAGATTACACAGTGGATGTGAGGAAAAGAGAGGGATTGGTAATGACTTTTTTGGTACTGACCAATAAGGTGGATAGTGCTATTTGCTTGTTTGAAAATAATTTGAGTAGGGAATAGACGATACATATCAATAATATTGACTTTCTAGCAAGATTCCTACCAATGGGAACAGTAACACCCTTGGAAGGCAGGACGCTAACAATTGCTGCTATATCCACCTGTGGTAGGAAAAAGTCCCATTTCCAATGTATGCACTCTGTGTAATTCCCTCTCCTTCAGTGTGGGGTTAACCACAATGAATACGACAGGATATCACTTCCATGATTAGATTGCCAAGCATTTGATTTTGAGGGTGGCCCTGATCTAACCAGGTGAGATCTTTGAAAGAAAACTGAAAAGTTTTCCTGAGGGCCTGAATGAAAGTAAACAATGATTATGTTGTAAACTACCTTGGAGGAGGACACAAAGCTTAGATGTGAAGGAAGCCTCTAGAAGTCTCTAGGAGCCAAAAGCCAACAAGGAAATAGGGATCTCAGTCCAGCAACCATAAGGAACAGTATTCTATCAACCATATGAATGAGATTGGATGAGGACCCTAAGCTCTAGAAAAGTCCCCCAGCTGGCAATTTGGTTTTAGTTTAGGAAGGTCCTAAAGAGACAACCCAATTATATCATTCTTGAATTTCTGATCTACAGAAACTGTGACATAATTTTGTGTTATTTGAAGCTGATAAATTTGTGGTAATTTGCTATAGAATTAAAAGAAAATTAATGCAAATGCTGGTACTTGGAAATGGGATGCTACTGATACAAACATCTAAAATTTGGAAGCAGCTTTGGAGTCAGGCAATGGATGGAGGCTAGAATAATTCTGAAGAAGGTAAGAAAGAAAACCTAGATTGTTTTGAATAGACTGCTAGTAGAAATTGGGGCTTTTGGGTTGCTACTTGACAGGGCTCAAAATGAAGTCAAGAACATGTTGGAATTTGGAGGAAAGGGGATCGTTATCATGTAGTAGCAGAAAGCCTAGCAAAACTACATTTATGTTGAAAGCATACTTTTGCAATAATGAACTTAAGCAAGGAGATTTCAATGGAAGTGTTAAAGGTACCACCTGGTTTCTTCTTGCTATTTATAGTAAAATCCACAAGGAGAGAGATAAATTGAGGGAAGAGCTGTTAAACAATGAGGAATCAGGAATGAATGATTTTGAAACATTTAATCCTTTTGGATGGCAGAAGATTCTAAAATTCAGAAATAGCTGTTAGAAACTTGGCATAGGGAAAAAGCAGATGTGTTACTATATAACTTATTGCTAAAATCTCAGAGACATCAAAACAAAGTATTCAATAACACAAAGACCATTTCAAGAGATTAAGGGTGTGCTTTACTGATCCTCTCAATCAAACTAGAGGGCCTCTAGAAAGCTTAAGGGCGTTGTCCTTCAGCCATCCCACTAAAGGCCAATGATAAGAAGGAATTATCTCAAAAATTTTTAAGTGTGCCTTTAACTAATGGAGTAAAACCTAGTAAAATTCACACAAGATCCAGAAAGTTCTTGAGAAAATTGTTTCAGCACAAACAATGCTTGTTCATACTGAAAGAAAAAAGAGTAAGCTATTTTATGAATGATATTACATTGCATATATAGTCACCACATCTTTATCTATTCATCTGTTGACAGGCACTTAGGTTGTTTCCACATCTTGGCTATTGTGTATAACCCTACAATAAACATGGGAATGCAGATATTTTGGACAACCTGTTTTCACTTCCTTTGGATAAATATCCAGAATTAGGGTTGCTGGTTCACATGGTAGTTCTATTTTCAATTTTTTGAGAACCCTTTATACTTTTTTTCCATTAGTGGCTGAACTAATTTATATTCTTATCAACAGTCTACAGGGTTCCTTCTTCTTCATATCCTTGGCAATACTTCTTATCTCTTGTCTTCTTGATTACAGACATTCTGACAGGTGTGAGAAGGTAACTCACTGTAGTTTTGATTTGTATTTCTCTGATGATTAGTGATGTTGAGTATCTTCTCATGTACCTGTTGGCCATTAGTTGTCTTCCTTAGAAAAATGCCAATTCAGGGGCACCTTGGTGGCTCAGTCAGTTAAGCGTGTCCAACTCTTGATTTTGGCTCAGGTCATGATCTCAGTGTCCTGAGATGGAATGCTGCACGGGGCTGCAAGCTTAGCAGGGAGTCTGCCTGAGATTCTCTCTCTTCCTCTCCTTCTGCTCTCTCCCTCCCCCTGCTCACTCTCACTCACACTCTTTCTCTCAAAATAAATAAATGAATAAATAAATAAATAAATAAATAAATAAATAAATTTTTTAAAATGTCTATTTTATTCCCCTGCCCATTTTTAAATTGGATTGTTTATTTTGTTATTATTGAGTTATACTGCTTTAGGATACACATTGGAAACTAATAGATAAATAAATTCTGGAGATTTAATGTACAGATTAGTAATCATAGTAAAAAATGCTATATTATAAATTTCAAAGTTGCTAAGAGATTCACTTTAATTTTTCTCACCACAAAAAATAAATAATTATGTGATATGATAGAAAGTTTAGCCAATGCTATGGTAGTAATCATATTGCAATATATAAATGTATCAAATTAACACAATGTATACCATAAACAATGTCATACATCAATACATCTCAATAACAAAAAAAGTAAGCTGTTGGGCTCCCAAAATTCTAATGACAGGAAGAAGGCTAATAACACTGCTCAGCTGCAAACATGTGTCGCCTTCCACGAAAAGGAAGGAAAGATGGAGTCAAGAACCCAGAGGGCTGAGACAAAAGCTATGGATAATTAGTGTCAGCCTTGGAAGCTAATCATGAAAATGCTGGGGTTCGCCTGGCCAAATTTCTAATCTGACTTGGACAGATGTTCTTTCTTACTTTCCCTTTCCCTCTTTTTAAACCAAAATGTATATAACTGTGAATCTATGCCTGTCCCACGATTGTCCATTGGTAGCATTGAGGACTCATTGCGAGCACCGAGGACATGTTTAGTTTCACACATCCATGATGGAGAGGAATTGTGCCCAGAAGCTGTGCTTAATGAATTACACATAGAAGCCTCACCCACATCTAATTTAGATGATTTAGGTGGTGAGAATTTAGGCTTTGAACTGATGCTATAATGGGATGAAACTCTTGGGAGTGTTGGAAGGGGGGGGTGGGCAAATGTAATTTGCTTTGTGGTGGGGACATGAATTATTGTGGGCCAGGAAATAGACCCTGGTAGGCAGAATTCTAGCATGACCCCCAAGATTCCCACTCCTGATGTACATGTTCTGTATGTCCTCTCTTTCAGTGTGGGTAGCACCAATGAACATTACAGTATCACTCCTGTGATTAATCTATAGAATATGGAAAAGTTTTTGTGTGTTTTTTTTAGATGTAATCAAGATCCCTACGGACTTGAGTTTGAGATAATCAAATGGGAGATTATCCTAGGTATGCCTAATTTAATCCGCTGAACTCCTTAATAGAAAGTAAAGCATCATCAACATATTCTCCTGCTAGCCTGGAAACAAGCAAACAATCATATTATAAACTGTCTATGAAGGAGGCCACACAGCCAGGACCTGATGATGGCCTCTAGAGGTGAAGAGCAACCCCTAGCTGAAACTAGCTAGCCCGATCATGGGTGTTAAAGAGGGCACGTTCTGCATGGAGCACTGGGTGTTATACACAAACAATGAATCATGGAACACTACATCAAAAACTAATGATATATGGTGATTAACATAACATAATAAAATAAAAAGAAGAAAGAAAAAGAAAGGAAGGAAGAAAGAAAGGAAGAAAGAAAGAAAGAAAGAAAGAAAGGAAGGAAGGAAGGAAGGAAGGAAGGAAGGAAGAAAAACATTCCAACACATGCAAGAAAATACATTCTGAAAAACAGACAGAGATTGGAAGACGACCCTGAACGCCAGGCACAAATCTAGCCTCAACTGGCATTTTAGCTGGCACTTTGCTTTCAGTCTTGGAAGACCCTGAGCAGAGAACCTAGCTATGCAGTGCCTGGGCTTCTGACCTACAGAGACAGCAAGATAATGAATTTGTGTTTTTTAAGCACCAAGCTTGTGGGTCTTTGTTACACAATCATCAGAAACTAATACACTATCAATGAATGTTTTGAATAGGAATTGCAATTTTCCTACATTTCCACATCATAGGACATTGACCCACACTAGGTCATTGCTCAAACTCATCCCGAGGCAGAGTCATTGCTGAAGGTCATATACCTCAACCAGGCTGGATGCCTGGCATTTTTTTTTTTTTGAGACTTTATTTATTTATTTGACAGAGAGAGATACAGTGAGAGAGGGAACACAAGCAGGGGGAGTGGGAGAGGGAGAAGCAGGCTTCCCACGGAGCAGGGAGCTTGATGGGGGCTCGATCCCAGGACCCTGGGATCATGCCCTGAGCTGAAGGCAGAGGTTAACGACTGAGCCACCCAGGTGCCCCTGCAATAGAGTAGATGTATCTTTTTCCACATAGTGGCCATGTTTCCTGCTGGATGAACAAACCTATCATAGGGAAAGAAAAAATGGAGTCAGTAGCAAGAGAGAAGCATAAATAAATGACACAGAGAATATGAAGATGGATAGTGTCTATGTTCCTGTTCTAATCCTTGTTGGCCTGTGATTTTCCCTGGATCATAAGTTGCCAAGACCTGATTACCTTCCCCTTTAACTTTATAAGTTACTCTGATACACACCCATTAAATGCATTTTTTATCATTGTTTTTTTATCGAATTTGGCCTTTGTTACCTAAAACAGAAAGTGTCCTGGCTAATATAATTTAAACTATTATAATAGTGTTTATTGATGGCCACAGTCAGTGGTCCAAATTTACTACTTTTTCAAATCCCTATCTTTTATTCATTTTGGCAGATGTTCACCACCTTCTTCAATGAGAATTAAATTTCTCAATCTTTCTTTTACCCCCGTGTTTTCTTTTCTCCCTTGAAAACTTCCTGCTAACATTAAACTGCTTTTTACCTGTTCCTTTTTTTTTCCTGCTTGTAAGAAAGATGTCACTTTCCTCAGTTTTCAGACTAATAACATCTCCTTTATCCATTAAACTAAATGACTTCTATTGCCTCTGGGACCTTCAGCCTCATTCATTCTCTCCATCTCATCAGTTTTCAAGCTTTCTCATTCCACTAGCATTTCCCTGCTGTCCCCAAACATCCTCAGATCTTCCGTATGCCTTGCATCAATTCTTTTAAGCCATGACTGTCTCTCTTTTCTTTATTGCCAAGTCAATTCTATCAAACTATATTCAGTCTCTACTTATTTCCTCCATACATGCTCCCCTCCATTTCAGCTAGCGTCCAGTCAGACAGCAGAATCCTTCTAGTTATTGGAACAGAGAGAATTTGATATAATAATTTTTACTTAGGTGTTAGTCATTAAAAAGGGAAACAGAAAACTCCAATGTAGCATGGAGGTAGCAGCTGTAGAAAGTAACTATCACCCCCTGGGGAAACCAAGAAAAGATGTGGGGATTATAAAAACTTAAAAACTCAGAAGAGGATGTCTGCATAGATGAGAGTAAGAACCCAGAGAAGGGAGTAGCTGTCCAGCTGCTGATAGACCTGAGCTTGGAGGACTGCCCTGTGGGAGGGAGCACTGCTTAATCATTGGTTTCTAAGAGGCAGCTACCATGAACTGGTGTGGTACATTTTGGGGGAATTGGCATGTGGATTCCGCTGCTGCTACAAAAAGGCCTACCAGCTTCAAGTGTGAACAGGCTATATTAGGGTGATGTTCATAAAATTATAAGCCTAGGAAAGCCCCCCATACGAAGATAGGAGCAAATCCCTTCTTCCTCTTCTTGCCATGCAGCCACCTCCCAGCATCCCCTGCTGGCAGATTTTAATATGTGCTGTTCAGGATTCCAGCTCTGGCTCATAAAGTCAGTACAGAAGGCTGAGTTTGGTGCTGAAAGACAATACCTTAAACTGTTGGCTTCAGTGATGATACTTCATAGCAATACTTTTCAGTTACAATTGCCCTATTTTTAGAGATTATGAATAAGGTCATAAAGCATATATCCAAAGACATTTTATCTGAATTTTGTCTTGTGTGATTATTCTTATTCTTGAAAGAGCCCATAATTGTCACCTCTGATACTTGACTCATAGTTTATCTAAAATATACCTAGGTATTAACTTTCTAGATTTTTAATTAATTCATCATTTTCTCTTATCACTTTTATATATAATATATATTTATTCTTTCAACAAATATTCACATTAACAAATATAGTTCAAAGCCCATCATGGGCCAGCCACTGTGCTTTTTGCTAAATGGAAAATGATCAAGATTAATATAGTTCTTCCTCTATGGCTTTTATCTGGAAAAACAATTACACCAATAGTTACTCAACTGCAATTTTCAACAAGGACTAAAAAACTAAAGCACACTGTAAAAGATGACAGACACACACATACATATCTATATGCGTGTATGTATGTATATATACATGCACACGTACTAATTATGTGTACATATCTTCTTTCTGTGTATGTATGTATGTTTACATATAGATGCTCATTTACATATATTCTAGGACAGTGTGCATGTGTGCATGTGTTGTAATAAAATTACCTGACTTATATTTGAGGATCAGGCAGGGCTTTCCTGTAGCAATTTTATTTTTAACTTTAAGAAGAATTAACTCTGTAAAATAGTGTATGGACTTGAGAAGGATTTCCAAGAAGTGGGTAAAACAACAAGAAGTCAGGTGCTTAATGTTTTAAATATCCTAAATATTTAGACTATGATTTTACTTTTTGGTCAGTTGCCTGCATTCATTGTAATTCTTCAGGAGTTTAATGCTAGATCGTTTTTCCTTTCCTTTCCTTTTCTTTTTCTTTCTTGTAACCACCTTTAATGTTGTCCGCCCTTTTCTTTCTTTGAGAATCTTTGATTTTCTGTTTTAACAATTCTAGAGCACAGAAAAATACCTGTGCCCAGCCAGCTAATTAAACCTAGAACATTCATTTTGATAATTTATGTGTTTATCCCTAATCATATGTCTATTCTAGCATTTTCAGGTTTATAATTTCCCTAAACTATAGTTTCCCTATACTAAAATTATAGTATAGTTTTGAAATAAGCTTGTGTTTTCTCTGTAAGAGAAATTAAAAAAAGAAAGAAACCCATATCTCTCAGTGTGTAGTAAAGAATTGAACCTTGCCCAGAGACACTTCTGCCCTTTGCCCATGGCTCCTGGGAAGTGATCTCCACACCCTTGGAATGTCCTGTGTGAAGTGTCTTTGTTGGGGTGTTTAGACTATGCCAGCGAATCTAACAGTGTGGTTTATGATAGGTGGCTTTGAGGAACAGGTATCAAAGGGATTGGGGACAGAGGTCAGTCATGTGGACAGTCGGCCATGGCTATCTGACAGAACCCAGTAGAGACTCTGGACCTGAGAGAGCTTCCCTGACTGGCAGTCCTTTAAGCATGCCATCATACATTTTTCCAGGAGGGATTAATGCTGTCTACGACTCGATGGAAAGAATAAAACTGGATGCTGTACATCTGTAATCTCCTGCACTTTGTCCCATGAATCTCTTCCCTTGCCTGATTTTGATCTGTGCCTTTTCAGCGTAGTAAACTGTAACCATGAATATAACAGCTTTCAGTGAGTTCTGTGCGTTCTTCTAGAAAATTCCTGAAACTCAGGGTGATATTTGAGAAGCCCAAACTTGCTATTGATGAAAAGTGAGAGTGTCTTGAGGACCATTCCCTAACTCATGCTCAGTTTATAAAAAAATTATTTGAAATAGTTTTAAAGCACAGGGAAAAAGTAACATTTAACTGTTATTGTTAATGTGGCAATATTTTAAGGTAGCAATATTTTAGTATGATAATATTTTAGAATTTGCTTTGATAAAGGAATTAGGGAAGAAAATATTATCTCTATTGATGTCATTTTAAATATTATCTTTATGAATTAAAAGTATAACTCTAAAAGAAACATTGCTATTTTTAGACACCCAGAAATTTTCCAAACAGTTCAGAATTATGATATTGCTAATACAAGGTAGGAAATCAAAAATGGAATCAATGAGAATATTAGGCACTGCACAATACAGAAGCAAGGCATGAGATTTTTCAGGCCTAGCTCTTCTCCAAATGAACTCATAAGGCCTTCAGCATATCACTTAAACTTTTTTTCCCTTTTCTATTATTTTTTTTGAGAAATAAGCAGTGTGCAACAACACAAGGCATGAGAAAACTTTTTCTTCAGTGAAACTCTTATCATAACACTTTCACTTCTATGAATTTATCTTTTTAAACCAAATTAAATTATGTAGAAAAACATTAAGTAGAAATGACTATCATAAAAGTCTAGAAAGAAAATGGTAGTTGCCTATATAATACATGAAATAACTCAAAAGCATCTGAGAATGGATTGTTATTCACCTAGAAATAGCTACTTATATTACGAATGTGTTTTCTGAGCCAGGAAATCATTTGCATTATCTTCAAACACTACTACAAAATTTCACTCAGACTATATATCCTGTTTATAAGTAATAAACCACCACTACACTCTTCTCCTAGTGTTTTGGCCATTGCTAATTGGAAATATTTTTAATATGTTTTCCTTATAATACAACAGATCTCAATTCCATTCCAACAGATTATAAACTGCTCCTCACTGAGGCTTTAGAAGTCAAAGGCCCCTCTTCATCACTATTGTCAGAATGGAGAGAAATTGGATAATCCAATTTACAGTGATTATTAAACTTTAGTATTATGAATTGAGACTATTCTTAGACAAAATTCCTTGGTTCAGCTCATTAGCTAAGCCATATCCTGAGGCTAATTACAGATTTTTGTGGTTGGACCCAATAATGCCATTGTCAAAACTCTGGACCAGCATGAAGAATTCCATTTCTAACACTGATTTCCCTATTAATTTATTACATGCATTGTAAGGACCACGTACTTTCACCTAAGTTGCACTGAATAAACCTCCTCCACATGCCCTGGTCCACAGTGGTGTCCTGATTCTGCATTCTGATTCTAGTCACCTGTCCAGGTCACCAGTCTTTTCCCAGAACTGATTTTCTCCAGTTCATTCTCTAGAAATTGAAGTTTATTCCCAAATACTAACTTTTATTTATCTGTAAGAAAACAAAATAAATGGCAAATGACAGCATTTATGCACTTAGAATTATTTATCTCCTTATGTTCTACTTGCCTGATGAGACATTATTAACTTGTCTTAGATTCTTTGATGTTGAACATTTTTCACATCAGGTCCTCTGTTATTTTGCATTCTGTTCCCCAATTACGTATAACCTACCCTTATCACCTAAAATTTACATGGTTTCCCCTACCATTTTTCCTGCTCTTTTAGGCAGTATGTCTCAACAGTGTTCTTAAGACATCATTAACATACTCTCCCATCTCACATATATAGATTAACTGCCACATATAATTGATACATCCTGAATTATGGTTATCCTTCATCAAAGGTACAAGTTGGTCTATCCATCATCATAATAAAATAAAATTTAGCATAATACTCTTTCAGTACTCAATAAAGTCTATGCATATATCATATCATAACAATTCTTACAAACTTTTTTTTTTACTTTGATTTCACTCTCAGCAGTACTGATCAGTGTGAAATCTCAATTCTCCTAGAAATAACTAAAAATTCAGTTTAAGACATGGAATTTAGCTATATCAAATCCAACAGAGATTATAACACTTATACTGAACATGGGGGAAAATCAATCAAAAAAAGATGCAATGCTTATATAGAGAGGTACAAATCCCTACGAACATCAAAGGAAAGTGATATGATGAATTAGTTTGATTAAAGTAACAGAAAAAAGTTTGAGTAGGAAGATACCAATGAAAGTGATAAATATGCTGCTATAATGCTCACTGGCAAATATGTTTCAAAAACATTGATACTGAATCAAGTGAAAACAAATAAAATGCTTTCAATCAGATGCAGACTCTCCTTCATTTGCCCTCAAAGGCAATCAGATGCAGACTCTCCCTCCTGAATATATGTTTGAGAGCCAAATGTTGAAAGTGTAAAAATAATATTACATAGTAACTGAAGTCCTCTTCCAAGGAAACCAATAAATAATTATTTAAAAGTAGTGTAATATTTGCCTTTCCTGTTGTAAGCAAATTTAGCAGATGGGGGATAAAATTTATGAGAACTCAGATATCATGAAAACAAATATGATGTAAGGAAAATGGCATTTTAACTCTGTCATCTTCTTCCCCAAAACCCATAACCAAAATCTTAGTATGAGAAAAACATCAGACTAATCCCAACGGAGGATATTCTACAAGATACCAGACTAGTATTCCTGAAAATTGTCAAGGTCATCAAAAACCAGGAAAATCTGAGACATTGTCACAACAAAGAGGAACCAGTCTAAAGAGATGTGATTACTAAAAGTAATGTGGTAACCTAGATGGGGTTCTGGATCACATAAAGACACCAAGGGAAAAAAATGAGGAAATATCAGTAAGTATTGACTTTCGGTAATAAGAATGTATCAACATCAGTTCAACAATTGTGACAAATATACCAAAGTAATGTTAAGAATGGGAGAAATGAAGCGTGACATATAAAGAATTTTCTCTAGAATTCTTGTAACATTTTTGTAAATCTAAAACTATTCTTGAGGCGCCTGGGTGGCTCAGTTGGTTAAGCAACTGCCTTCAGCTCAGGTCCTGATCCCAGGGTCCTGGGATTGAGCCCCGCATCAGGCTCCCTGCTAGGCAGGGGGCCTGCTTCTCCCTCTCCCTCTGCCGCTCCCACTGCTTGTGCTCTCCTGCTCTCTCTCTCTGTCAAATAAATAAATAAAATCTTTAAAAAATTTAAAAAAACATTCTCAAAAATGAAGCTTATCAAATGTTTAAATAATACATGAAATAAAAGGCAAGATAAAATGGTTAAAATCAATGAAATAAATTCATTTTGTATTCTACTAGATAAAGCACAAGAGCCATATTCTGTCAAATGTTTGCAAGGGTTTATTATGATATAACACACACAATGGCAGAGAGATGCTATGAAAAAAATAATATCAAGGAATAAGAATGACAACCAAACTAGATAAGGCTTTTGGTTTATAAGCAACAGAGTGTCAACTCAGGATGCCTTAAGCAAAATGTTGAATTAATTGGATAGTGTAGCTGAACCACAGCCAGAACAGGGATGGATATAGCCTTAGGAATTACTACAATCAGTGATTCTAGTACCATTTCCCTCAATCTCTCACCTCTGTTTTCAAGATATTGACCTTACTATTTTAGTTAATCATTCTCTATGACCCTTGGCATCTTCATGCATATCCACAGAGCTCCAGCAAAAGAACAAAGAGGACTCTTTCCTGCCAAGCTTAATTGAGAGATCTTAGGCAAGATCACTGGTTGGCACGTCTTGAGTCATATGTCCAGTAGAACCACTCACTTTATCCAGAGTGGTGGACATGTGTCTATATATCAGTCTGTCACTGAAGCCAAGGACTAGAGTCATGAACAAGAAGGCAGCTGCTATCTGAATAGCTACTGTGGTGTTGTGAAGGTAGAAGGTTATGAAGGGAAAGTTTCCCAAAGGAGGGAAGTGATGATGCAGACAATGGCTAGAGCAGAAGCCAAGCTTTTGAACTAGAAAGTCAACATAAGTTACATTTATGCTATAATTTGGGTAATTTATTCATTTTTCCCCAGATTCCAGGAAGTTCAGAGTGAAATTTAAAAAAAAAAAAAGAGAAGAAAATTATCTTGTTTTTTAAATATTCTTTTTATAAGTTGAAAATAGAGCTACCATATGATCCAGCAATTGCACTACTGGGTATTTACCCCAAAGATACAAAAGTAGGGATCCAAAAGGGTACGTGCACCCCGGTGTTTATAGCAGCGATGTCCACAATAGCCAAACTGTGGAAAGAGCCAAGATGTCCATCGACAGATGAATGGATAAAGAAGAGGTGGTATATATATACAATGGAATATTATGCAGCCATCAAAAGGAATGAGATCTTGCCATTTGCAACGATGTGGATGGAACTGGAGGGTATTATGTTGAGTGAAATAAGTCAAACAGAGAAAGACATGTATCATATGACCTCACTGATATGAGGAATTCTTAATCGCAGGAAACAAACTGAGGGTTGCTGGAGTGGGGGGTGGGGTGGGAGAGAGGAGGTGACTGGGTAATAGACACTGGGGAGGGTATGTGCTCTGGTAAGTGCTGTGAATTGTGCAAGACTGTTGAATCTCAGATCTGTACCTCTGAAACAAATAATGCAATATATGTTAAGAAAAAAAAAAGAAGAAGAAGAAGGTAGCAGGAGGGGAAGAATGAAGGGGGGGAAATTGGAGGGGTAGATGAACCATGAGAGACGATGGATTCTGAAAAACAAACTGAGGGTTCTAGAGGGGAGGGGGGTGGGAGGATGGGTTAGCCTGGTGTGGGTATTGAGGAGGGCACATTCTGCATGGAGCACTGGGTGTTATGCACAATGAATCATGGAACACTACATCTAAAACTAATGATGTAATGTATGGGGATTAACATAAGAATAAAAAAATTAAAACAAAAAAAAACACCTCAATAGGGTCTAAGAACTTGCAGCATATAATCTATAAATGCTATTTACTTAATGCTTATGAGACATAAAATAAAATAAATATTTTATTAAAATTAAAAAATAGGGCGCCTGGGTGGCTCAGATGGTTAAGCGTCTGCCTTCAGCTCAGGTCATGATCCCGGGGTCCTGGGATCGAGTCCCGCATCGGGCTCCCGGCTCAGCGGGGAGTCTGCTTCTCCCTCTGACCCTCTCCCCTTTCATGCTGTTTCTCTCTGGCTCGCTCTCTAAAAAACAAAAATTAAAAAAAATATATTATATATATATATATATTCTTTTTATATATTTTCCATTTAAAATATTTTACTTGGTTTGTAGTTGTGTATTAGCCAGAGTCTCCTTGATCCATATACTTTCAGATCTGTTTCCCACATTTTCTTTTTTAAACCTGATTTTGTATGTGTTTATGTTTTTCTTCCTTTTTTAATGAGCCGTATCAACTGCTTCTTAGGATTAGGAAATCCATCGATTTGAATTCACCAAGAAGCAGATGCCAAGGCAGGATGAGAAACGCAAGCAACCTATTGGGGGAAATGGGTGTGAAGGAGAGAGCGGCGGAGGAAGCAGGCGTCAGCCGAGAGAGCCTGCAGAGTGCAATGCAGGACTGGCCTGTGATGTGACAGGGCAGAGAAAGAGGATTATGCAGTTACAGGGTCTCATTATAGTTTTATGAAAGTTTCTTTTGGGACGGTGGGGAGTCCGCAGCCCACGTTGCCTATCAGAACTGTTCCTGGTCCATGGACTACAGGAACAGGGCGGCACTACAACTGGGAACATGCCCAGGCATTGGCTAGCAATAATCTGAGGAAGCGGGACGCAAGGGCTGGATCCCCAGGGGTGACACCTGTTACTGTCAATCAACCACACCCCTTCCCGCATGGGATCTGAGTGGTACATTTTTATGGGCCACCCTGTGAAGGGGAAAAATTATAGACAAAATATGAAGTCTTCCAAATTCAATAATAGTGTAAGTAGAAGTCATTAAGCAAAGGGCGAAGATAAATACCTATGAGTGGATTCCGGGGACAGGCTGGGACTCTCACAGAGCAATAAGCAGAGTCAGGGGAAGCAGCATTCACAGGGACAGAGCTTGGGTCTCAGTGGGACCAAGGTCAAGAGTGTCCATCTTAGGGCCCGTGTCATGAAACTCTTTATCTTAGGGTCGTGAGTTCGATGTCCATGTTGGGTGTGGAGATTAGTTGAAAAGGAACTAAAAAGAGTGTCCATCTTGCTTGGTTTGGAGGAGATCATCTCTCCTCTTCTTAGCAACTGGACAGCCTATTAGAAAGAGTCCCTGGGTTGTTCACTAGGCATCATCTTTCTCTTCTCCAGTGGGATTCCTTAAAACGTTTAAACCACAGGATTAAGACAAGTAAAAGGAAGTATGTTGCTCCCACAACAACAAATGTCAATCCAGAGCTTGATAGAAAGCAAACTTGAGAGTTTCTGAGTACACTTAGAACGGAACATAGAATTTAATACAGCAGAACTCATGTTTGCAGCTGATAATGCCCTGTGCCCTCCTGAAGAACAGACTATCCATTTTCAACATCCCATTATCAAGAAGCTGGTTATGTGACTTTAAAATGTGAGCTTCTTAATAACCTGATGCATTAGGCAGGTTTCTCCAGAGAAACAGAACCTATAGGATATAGAGATAGATAGAGATAGATAGATATAGATAGAGATAGATAGAGATACAGATATAAAGAGAGAGATTGAGAGAGAGATATTTGTTATAAGAATTGGCTGAGGCAGTTATGGATCTCAAGAAGTCCCATAATCTGCCATCTGCAAGGTTAGAACTTGATGGAAGCATGATGGTATAAATCAGTCCAAGTCCAAAGGCTTAGGAATTAGAGGTTCCTGGTTTAAATCCAGGAGTCTGAGTGTCAGAGAACCAGGAGCTCTGATATCCAGGGCTGGAGAAGATAGAAGTCCTAGCTCATGAAGAGAGAAATTTCATCCTTCCTCTTCCTTTTTGTTTTATTCATCCCCCAGCAGACTGGATGATACTCACCCACATCGGTGAGGGAGGATCTCTTTACTTAGTCTACTAATTCAAAGGCTGGTCTTTCCCAGAAACATGCTGCTACCTGGGCATCCCATAACCCACTCAAGGTGACATAAAATTAATCAACACTGCTTATGATCTATCTAGGGTTTTCAGTAGTTGAAGAGGCAGTAATGAAGGATTAGATGAATCATCTCATGAAGGACCTAATGCCAATCATCGGTTCCTGGGCTCTACACAACAAAGAATAATAATAGCAGGCAGTGCATGTCTTGCAAGTGCATTATTAACATCATAATAAACATAACATTCTAATCTTTCATCCCAGGTTTGCACATCATCTTTTTATGGTCCTGTGTTTTTCAAAGAGGATGGCAAATGCAGGAGAGTAGTGGCGGGGGGGAAGGTGGTTTATTTCCTTCTGTACCTGTAGACACAATGATAACATCAGAGCCTTTCCAGAATAAGCAAAAAAAACATATACAGTACAGACAGCAGGTGGTATCACATGTGCCAAATTAACTTTGTCCAAATAAATCTTTTCTGTATAATCCCCAGCTGTGTAGAAAAGTGGAAACCTATGAGAGTCTCCCCACAACAACATTTAAGAGGAAGATGCTATCGGTGGTGTCTTGAGTAAAGCAGTAAGTTTTCTGTTTGAGTGTTAGGGAACTTTTCCTTTTTTTCTCTCTTTTATTTCTGCCACAGCATCTGTTGTGATTTCTTTCATCTTTATTATTAAAATTCAATACTGGTAGTTATAGTATAATCAGGATCAATGATGGATAATTTCCTCCCTCTCTGCCTTCCTTGTTATTATTTTTTAGGATGGAAAGGAGCAGAAATATATTTAGAAAATCAAATGTTAAGAATTGCTGAATTGGAAAGGACATTAAAGTTTATATATGCAAAAAAGTTTGTATATGTAGTAATCTCAGAGGGGCTTTATGGATTGCCCAAAGTGATAGCTATTGGAAGCCAGGGTTGGATCTAGTATCTATGTATTTTCTGCCCAACAGCTCCATTCCTCTAACAAATATACCTCTCTTCACTTTTTCTGTTATACCTTCATTAATTTTTTCAGTAACTCCCTTTTCCCTTGAATATTCTGACCTCTTGCAGAGACATGATCAACTTCTTCAGGTGGACCTGGATATATAGACAGATATTAGGAAACACTTTTTCCACTAAGGGTTAGCTAGTTTCTGACCAATTACCTTCGGTCCCTGACATCAAATGATCTCAATGACTTGGCAGTCATAATTTACATGGAAACTGTTATCTTGAGTGTCTAAATCCAAAAAAAAAAAAAAAAAGATAAGAAATGAAGACATATGTTTGGGTCTGAGAGAGAAATATTTAGAAATATGTGTATATGGTAGGTATAAAGTGAATTAAGTGTTGAGGTTTTTCCAAGATACCTCTTGGATCAGACAAAATATGTGGTTGCCTATCTGACCCGAGCCTGAAGCCATCCACAGTTAGGAAGTAAAAATGATCTGAAATAGGAATGAGGTTCCCTAAAGCTGGAAAAATCAATTTGTTCCAATATCCAATTTTTGTTTTTTTTCTCTAGGTAAACATCATTAAAATGTGTCAAGGGAGCCAATTTAGTACAATTGAGAAGTTGAAGAAAATGAATATAAAGTCTAGAAAACGGCATAAAATTGTAATGCTGTACAAGACATCTTTTATATTCCAAAAAAATCAAATAATCTAATACATTACATTTAAATAATTACTTACAGAATATTAAGGCAATAATTACATATATTTCTTAGAGTTCATTATTTAGGTAGGTGAAAACAAAGCTGCAATCATGCCTCTCTTTGAACTCTGGAAGCACTCTGTAGATTCGTTCAACTGAATTACACTGAATGGATAAATATTGTGAGTTAAAGGTAGAGTACCTTGTTGGTAATAACTAATACATTTTGGAGAAAGTTTCAGTGACCAACACAATGATCTAGTCTTATTTTCTCCTTTTTCCCTAAGAAATGAAAAACAAGACAAAGGCAACTATCTGTGCAAACTTCTAACCATCACAAGAATATCATGACAACCATTAAGGAGTCCAAATAATTTTACGTCTCACTTGGAATGAAAAAGAGGAGTATAGTTCAGCAAAGCTACTATGCTCTCAGCAGACAAACACATATATACATGCATATGCACACACAGGTATAGTTAGAATTAGTGAAATTTGGCCTATTGTCTATTCTAGTTGTCCATTCTTTGTTCCTAAAACCTCTATAGAAACTTAATGAGATTGCTGAGGATCATGACTTGTGGTAATAAAGCATTTTTCTCCTTCTATCATAAATCTCAGTGCCGTTGAAATAATTGTAGTATCTTGAGTATACGCACATTTTAAAAGATTTATTTATTTATTTGAGCAGGGGAGGGGCAGAGGAAGAGGGAAAGAGAGAATCTCAAGCAGACTCCCCACTGAGAATGGAGCCTAACCTGGGGCTTGATCTCAGGACTCTGAGATCATGACCTGAGCAGAAACAAAGTTGGATGCTTAACTGACTGAGCCACCCAGGCACCTCATGAGTATATATATTTTAAATTCTCTTCTGTGGGGAAAAAATTGCCCAAATATCTTTACCAGAAAATTAAATGGAGATACAGTTCCTTTTTTTGAATCTTTTGCCTACTCCTCAAACCCCGGATCTTCATTTTGTTTCACTTATACAGATAAAGACAACATTACACTCAATAAAATTTAATTAAAGGATCTAAATTACACAAGTTCATTGCACTATGGAACATTTCAAAATTTTAATTGAGGATAATATTATTTATGTCATGTAAAGAAAAATGTTGATTCATGTTTCTTTCTGTTAAGCTTTTATATATATATATAAATGTTTGTATACCTTACTATATTTGCTTTTTAAAATTAAATGACAGAGATAAGTCATCCAAGAACACAGCAGAAAGAGCAGACGTTTTCATTCTGACACTTCAAATGGCATTTGCAAGTGTGACTGATCATAATGTGATAAAATGGCTTCCTTCCGTCAGTCTCTATGTGAGAAGCGCAATTGGAAATAGTGTGAAAAATTTCTCCCATGTTATTTATGTTTCCATTCAAAATCAGAGAACAATGGAACACATTTTCTATGCATGAAAATGTGTTGAAGGAAAAAGAGAAATGCAGTCCTTGAGAATTGGTATTATTAGCTAATATTCAGTAGAACATAGGTAAGAACTTTACATTTATAGTCAGATGACCTGAGTCCCACCACCCCTGACCACCTTCCAGCAATGCCACCTCCATCTAGTTACCTACCTTTTTAAGGCTCGGTTTTGTGATGTAGGAAAGTGAGATAATAATTGCTTCTCAGAAATTTGTTATGGACACGAATGGTGTAATAGGTTTAGCACTGGACTTGGCCTATATTAATGAATTAACCCTAGTTTTAACTTGCTCTTGAGAAATTAGAGGACAGAACATTTGTGTTTTCATCCAGCAGTGATCATTGCTAGCTATGGCTATTATTTATATGAGCTTTTTTAATGCTTATAAGGATATTGTTTAGGAATATCTATATCCAATAGCTCTTACCAAAAAATGATGCTTAATCAATTCACATAATTCTACTTTTCCCTCAAGAAAGAATCAGGCACTACTGGTATATCTAACGCAATTTTTACACAGAACATTGCAAAATATAGAAATTTGAGCAGCAAAATCATTCCCTTTCATTAACAATATTGTTTATATGTAAAACCACTTCCTCATCTTAAAGTCAAGTACCAGTGTGTCATGATATGTAACTGATATCTAAGAAATACTATATTAAAAAAAAAAGAAAAGATAGGGGAGGCATAGAAAAATTTCCTACTTTCTAGGAGCTTACCTCTTAATTTCTTTTTCTCTTTTTTTTATTATTATTATGTTATGTTAATCACACCATACATTACATCATTAGTTTTTGATGTGGTGTTCCATGATTCATTGTTTGCGTATAACACCCAGTGCTCCATGCAGAACGTGCCCTCTTTAATACCCATCACCAGGCTAACCCATCCCCCCACCCTCCTCCCCTCTAGAGCCCTCAGTTTGTTTTTCAGAGTCCATCATCTCTCATGGTTCATGCCCCCCTCCGATTTCCCCCCCCTTCATTCTTCCCCTCCTGCTATCTTCTTCTTCTTCTTTTTTTTTTTTTTTTAACATATATTGTATCATTTGTCTCAGAGGTGCAGATCTGTGATTCAACAGTCTTGCACAATTCACAGAGCTCACCATAGCACATACCCTCCCCAATGTCTCTCAACCAGCCACTTAATTTCTGAACATGCTAAAGCATACAAATAAATGATTTACAAGAGACAGAGAAAGATAAAAAAACGGTTAGTAAGGTGAGTACTTCAGATATTGTTAAAAATATATAGATTTAAGATTCTTTAACATGAGTTAAGAATACACTATTTGAAATCAACTTAAAAATATATTGATCATTTTTTGTTTGTTTTGACACAATTATTACCACACAGGGACCTTAACAAGTCAAATACACTATTTTGACCTGAATGCCATTATACACCTATCAGGGCTTTGTAGATCTGTTGTGATTTCTATTATATTAAGATAAAATTTCCTTGCATTAGAACCAAAATAGTTCACAAAACAACCATTATGTCTTTGGTTTTACTAGGTGCTTGCTGCACAAAGGCAGATTTCCTATGTATTTAAACTTTCATAGCACAGATGTTCTGTGGCTTATACATCACACTCCTGGAAAATCCAGTATTGTTTGTTTTGTCTAGCTGTTCAGACACATATAATCATTTTTATAATTTTCACAAAGGTCATAAGGAACTTTCACCATTTGCAAATATATACTTATGGGTGCTCAGCAATATTAAAATGCCTTTGACTACATATTAACAGAATTAACATATTCAGATGACTGGCTAGATTATATAAAGATTTTTGAAAGTATAAAGCATAACATGATTGAAAGCTTGGCTATATTGATATTTAGTCAATTCCAAAACATGAGTAAAAAGTAAGTATTTAGATTTCCCTAAATTCAAAGATAAAAATAAATGTTAGAAAAATGCTATATTCTATGCAGAAATATTTACTAATGAAATTGCTTTTGGGCTACCTCAAATATCAAAGCCATGTTTAGATTGTTAAAAAAGAATCAATTTCTTCAAGTCTTAAAATAATAAAAGCAAAATTTTATTAAAATAACCTCACAGACTAGGGAAGTATATAGTGGAGAGATGAGCAATTACATAGAGTAACACAAATAATTAGTAATTTTGAATCCTCCCTGAAATTTCATTATTATCTTGAATAATATACTCTCCAAAGAATCTGTTATATCTCCATGTTATTTTTCTTCCACATATTTTTTTTAAAGATTTATTTATTTATTTTGGAGAGACAGAAAGAGCATGAGAGCAAGCACAGTGGGGTGGGGCAGAGGGAGAGAGGGAGAGAGAATCACAAGCAGACTCTCCACTGAGCATGGAGCCCAACATGGGGCTCGATCTCATGATCCTGAGATCATGACCTCAGCCAAAATAAAAAATAGGATGCGTAAGGAACTGAGACACCCAGGTGCCCCTATTCCACATATTCTTAAAGCTAATAATATATTCTAAGCTTTTAGAAAATTCAAGGGCTCCAAATATAAATATAAATATGAATATATACATGTATTTCCAGATATACGTGTGTGTATAAATATATATATCCAGAGTGCAATGTGCAAGAGATTGCTTTGCCATTTTTGAACAGACATGAAAAAAATATACACAGTATCTACACTCTGAAGAGAGTTATCAGTTTAATCCTAGGTGAAATCCTATTGAAAATACTTAGTCCCTTAAATAATATATTTTTAATTTATCTTGTTCATATTTATACATGTGTCACATATATTCCTTTTTTTAAAGATTTTATTTATTTAGAGAGAGCGAGAGCACGAGAGGGGGAGGGGCAGAGACAGAGGAGAGAGAATCCTCAAGCTGACTCCACGCTGAACATGGAGACCCACCCACGCAGGGCTCAATTTCACCACACTGAGATCATGACCTGAGATGAAATCAAGAGTCAGGTGCCCCACATATATTCTTAATTATGGTTTTTTTTTTTGTATTTCTCCTTCTGTATTTAATATATCATGAAAATAAAGATAAATACTTTAAATACAAACTCAGAATTTGTAGTATTTGTTTTTGCTGGAATTGTTAGAAAATAATACTCCTTGTCACTTCTTACACTGCAATAAGGCTTAAGAATAACTGTCCCAAGGTTTGGGTGCCACAGATACAAAAGGCTATGATCACTTCCAATCTAAGGCAAAAGATGGATTAAAATGGTCCTGGAAGGTTCTTCTTAAACATAAGAGTAAACCCACAGTAAACTCTGATGACTGCATAGAAGTCTTGTCAACCTTGGCCTGAAGCTAGGGACTGATGCTATAAAAGCTGCAGGAACCCCTGAAAGAAAATAATTCAACCATAAAGGCAAGACTTCGACAGCACCCCTCCCCATTTTGTTTAATCACAAAATCATAAATACAGAAAAATGGAATAAATCAAGATATTAAAGTGGAATCTAAAAAACAAAACATAAACAAAGAAAAAACAGAGAAGACTCATAAATAAGAGAATAAACTGGCAGTTGCCAGAGGGGTGGGGGTACAGGAATGCGTGAAACAGGTGTAGAGGATTAATAGGCATAAACTTCCAGTTATAAAATAAGTAAGTCTCTGGGTTGAAAAGGACAGCATAGGGAATATAGTCAATGATATTGTAATAATGTTGTATGGTGATGGTGACAGATGGTAACTACACTTATTGTGGTGAGCACTGAGTAATGTATAGAATTGGTCACTGCGTTGAACACCTGAAACTAATACAACATTGCATGTCAACTATACTAAAAGTCATATCCTAAGTGTGGTTTTATTTCCAGAGATTTTGCAACATAGAAACAAACAATAAGCTTCAATATTACACTAACTGCTTTAGAACTTGTTTTAATGCTCTCTTTATAGAATTCAATGTCATTTCTTTAATTTCATTATTCTTCTTCACAGTTGAATTAATAGTTAACTAATTTAGTACCAAAAATTGTCTATTTGAGGCTAACAATTTCAGATATGCCAAATGAATTTCAATTTTGCTCTACTGTGATGAAGATTAAAAAAACATGCTTTAAAAACTGACATTAGAATTTTTTATTTGTTATTTTACACTTCTTTTATAAAGTTATTTGAAAAGAATAAAATAAGTCATTCACAACCACACATACACTGCTATGCAAAGTTGGTGACTTTGACAAAACTGATTTGTCAGAGCCAGAAGGCAGCAGCATCATGTAATAGTTCAAAATATACTTTCACTAGCTGAGGAATGAAAATCTGAATCTGGCACACAGAAGGAGATAAGGGGCGCCAACGTGCAATGCATGAGAGTTGTGTGAATGTTGGAAGGATGGAAATAAAGAATATTTTACTAGACAAGCTCATCCCATCTCTTAAAGTAGAGAAAATTGTATTCACACTTATAAAGAAAGAAATGTTAATCTAAATTACTAAATGTTAGAATACAATATGCCATGAAAGAAATAATTCCAAATGGTTTAAAACACAGTTTCCTCTCCATGTTTTCTTGCCCTCTATATTCATTGTAGATGTTTACTATTCTGAAACTTCTATAAATTAATATTTAACTCTGATATATATTAAATCTGTCATCCCCTTGCTATTATTTCTTCAAATAAGATAGAAGAGGACTATAATTTGCATATAGATATTTGACTCTAGTTAAAAATGAAATTCTTCCCTATCTATTGTTATCTTTCTATGTATTTCTGATTTTTCACAGTTCCTTATACTGTATGAAAATCATTTTCATATGAGAGATATCCCAGTACTTTGAGATACAATATTTTTCTCGAATAGGACACAAACTTCAAATTTTAACTTTAAAGCCATTTTTGTGTTCTTAGAATTTTTTGCACCATTGGACCATTCCTTTAATTCTTTCCTGGCATAAAAATTGAAGCTAAAATCTAGGCAATTATAATGTATGTTTGAGGGACAAACACCAGTCAGATGATCAAGTGTCAGAAGTCTACATCAAGAATGTAGAATTTATATGAATAAGGAGTGACAGATAATGTTAAAAGAGAAAGCAAAGGGGCATGTTATGACAAATCTGAACTATGAAACCAAGGAGCTTGATGTACTACAGTAAGCAATAATCACTGAAAGTTTATTGGGCAAGGATTGATATGATTATGGAAGCTGAATATGACACAAGTGATTGAGAGTCAAGAATAAGCAAGTTAGAAGCATTTTTAATAATTACAAAAAAATGAAATGTGTTTGAATTAAGTTGATACAATTATGAATGTATAAGATGGAAAAAAGAAAAAGAGTGCTTTTTGCACAGACTGATGATGAGTCCAGCAACATTCGTTTAAGGTTTGAAATGTTTACTCTTTCTGTGGAAGTAAAGGAGCTTATGTATTTTCCTAAGTTCCCAGAAGAAGATGATGATGGTAATGGCTCAAGAACCACACTTTGATTAACATTGCTTTAAACTATACCATGTAGGGGCGCCTGGGTGGCTCAGTCGTTAAGTGTCTGCCTTCGGCTCAGGTCATGATCTCAGGGTCCTGGGATCGAGCCCCGCATCGGGCTCCCTGCTCCGCGGGAAGCCTGCTTCTCCCTCTCCCACTCCCCCTGCTTGTGTTCCCTCTCTCACTGCGTCTCTCTGTCAAATAAATAAATAAAATCTTTAAAAAAAATAAAATAAAATAAAATAAACTATACCATGTGAACATATAATTGACATGGGAAACAAAGTCAAAAGAAAAAAATTAAATTTCCTGACAACTTATAGCCCATTGATAAGTCTTTGGGACAGGCAGAGTGACCTTCCCCTAGGAACTCAGCTGCCTCGATGTTGATACTTTGCTAAGGACAAAAGGCCATCTTAGCTTAACATTATTCTGACCTCCTGGATTCTGTAAATCTCCTTTAACATAAAAATTCCTTTGGAAACTTCCCTTATATCTAACCCCCAAGATATATGTTGGCCATCATCCTCCAAGGATATGGCCCACTGATATCCATCTGAGGGGTCTCATGACTAAGGTTTATTATTAGACAGTGATAAATGACATTTTCCTAACAATAGCTAGGCCCCTCAAGGTCCTAGAAACCCTGCTTCCAAATTCCTTAGAGACTTGGCTATCCCTAACCCCTGCCCTACTTGAAAGTATGTCATCAGTCACGCATCATGACTCCGGTGCATCTCTTTCTGCCCACTGGTTCTGTCCCCAAAAAGATAAAACCATCTTTTTGGACTGAAGACGTCTCAAGAATTCTTTCCTCACTGTTCACTCTGAAACCTAACATTTCCACATCATAATCATGTGTTTCACTTACTTAGAAAAATAAGATAAAATTCAAAGCATTTTAACCAGATCTCTTGATGATTTGTTTGCACACTAAAGAAGAATATTTTCATAAAAGAAAAAAAAAAGCAAAAAAAAAAAAAAAAAACCTTTCTCTTGAGAAAGGAAATTTGTACTTGTCCTTAAAAACATGATAATAGCTTGTTCGATTTAAAAATTGAGAATTCATTTATCTATCTATCATGTGTCTGTCTGTCTATCCCTGTTTTCTACTTCAAGTTTAAGGCTTTCTAAACTTTTTTCTTTACTGATAATTGAGTGGAGGTTTGGAAAAAAATCTAATAAAACAATCAATAAGTTAATCATCTGTTCTAAACTGGATGGAATGTAATCTTGGAAGTTAAAAAATAAACATCTCACTGAAAAAGACCAAAAATTGAGTATAAGCTGTGAAATAAGGCAAACAAAATTGCTCATGAGAACAAAGAACAACATTCAAAGGTAGCAGTGAAAAAAGTAGTCCCATAGGTATTTATTTGAATGAAAAGAGAAGGCAATTTGGTTCAGAAGAAAATTTCAGTGTTAAAACTTTAGAATTTTAAAGAGTTTAAACTACTTGAAGGTGAATTTTAAAGAGTTTAAACTACTTGAAGGTGATTACAAACATAGAAGTCATTACACTGAGAAACTGGTTCTAATAATCTCATCTGACACTCTAAGAACTACATTGTTTACTTAGCAGAACATTTTCTATCTGCCTTTCTCATGATCTCATGATCTATCTTTTCAAGGAAGTGATCAATCTAACTGGGGAAAGAAAAATCACAAATATGAAATACAGACTCATTAAGAGTAATTCACAGAGTATACTCCAGAGGGTTAGTAAAAGTCATTTTAATCCTTCAAATTCCTCATATTTGAGGACCCAAATCCTGTTTGTCAAAGAAAGCCACTTCTTCTGTTTCAGATATTTTTTCTTAAAAAAGAAATGATTGGAGATTTAAAAAAATAGACCTAATTTGGACTAAGTATTATTTTACAATTACATTTAATTTTTATTACGAATACACATTTATTATGAGCATCAAATTAAACCTATTATTTTTGTTGTCAGGTCTAATTGAATACTTTGAAGTCCAAGATGCAAACATGATTATTTCAAAAAGGGAGACATTTTAAAATAATGTACTCTAGAGTCCTATGACTCTTTCAAAGACAAATTAGTATATATAAAGAATATTCCAAAATTAATGTAATACTAGTTTCAGAACATCTGAAAAGTAAGAATTTTCTATTTCTTAAATTTTGGTACCACATACTATAAAATTTGGTGGTTTTATAAATATCTTTCCTAATGCATATCTTTAATTGTTTTAAAGTTTAGTGTTTTATAGCAGGTAGCCAATTTATGTTGAATTAATTTTCAAAATTTATATTTTCTTAGAAAATTGTCTATTTAACTTAGGCTTAAAAGGCTAAATTTAAAAATTTGTTGGTGAAAAGGTTCTCTTTTGATTTTCTATTTATGTCATGTTAGCTTATAGTTATTGAATACACATATTAGTGTGTTTACATGAGATAAGTATTAAGCATTTAAATGATGTAATATTTGCATAAGTTCTCAGAGTTAGGCAATGTTATAAATCCAGTTTATACATGAAGAAGTTAACAGAGTGGCTAAGTTACATGTCATACAGGTGTTAAGAGAGTGAGTTGAGGGTGCCTGGGTGGCTCAGTCGTTAAGCGTCTGCCTTCGGCTCAGGTCATGATCCCTGGGTCCTGGGATCGAGTCCCACATCGGGCTCCCTGCTCAGCGGGAAGCCTGCTTCTCCCTCTCCCACTCCCCCTGCTTGTGTTCCTGCTCTCGCTATGTCTCTCTCTGTCAAAAAAAAAAAAAAAAAGAGTGAGTTGAAAGTAAAATCCAGGTGAAAAGCAGCAAAGCATATCTTTCAGCTCTTTTCACCTGCTTTCCTTCAACTAGCCTTGCTGTTTTTATTCCAAATATTGTTTAACTGTGCATTAAATTTAAAAATAATATTTTGAACACACTTTTTAGGGTCTTATTTCTCATTCAACAGTATTTTAACCAGTTTTTATTGTGCTTACCCTGCTTATTCTTTACTGATTATGCATTATTTTTAGTTTGGTTATAATCTGATCTCAATTTCGTTAATACTCTACCTTCTATTTTCCTTATTCATCTTACTTTGAATTAAATATGTGGCTTAATTTCCTCTTTGTGACAAACTTAAGTTCTATTTCACAAATTATCAATTATATTTATTATGTTATACATTAGGCCTCCGAACTTAGTCAACTGGTAACTGAAATTTTGTACTGTTTTATATTCCCCTTTCTATTTCCACCAAAGAGCAGCCCCTGGCAACTACTTTTCTACTATCTCTTCCCACTAGTTCAGTTTTTCTTTTTTAAGATTCCACATAAGTGATTCCATACCATATTTGTCTTTCTCTGTCATCTTAGTTTACTTAGCATAAGATCCTCCTGGTTTATCCATGTTGTCATAGCTGACAGGATTTCCATTTTTTTTAAGGCTGAATATTATTCAATACAATACATATATCAGATTTTCTTTATCAATACGTATATTGTCAATACATATATCAGATTTCCTTTACACATTAATCCATTAACAAAGACATAGGATGTTTCTAGACCTTGCTATTGTGAATAATGCTGCAATGAACCTAGAAGTACAGATAACTCTTTGAGATAGTGATCTCATTACCTTTAGATATATGCCCAGCATTGGGATTATGGGATCAATTTTAATTTCGTGAGGAACCCACATACTGTTTTCCATAGTGGATGTGCCAGTTTACATTCTCACCAACAAGAGAAGAGAGTTCTTTTTTCTCCACATCTTCACCAACACTTGTTTTTCATTTCTTTTTCTGATAGTTCATTGTGGCAATTTAGAAACATAACTGACTTACATATGTTGGTTTTGTAGCCTGAAACTACTGAATTCATACATTAATTTTAATAGTTTTTGGATGGTGTGTTTAGGATTTTCCTAATATAATATCAGGTTATCTGCAAATAGACAATTTTACTTCTTCTTTTATAATTTGGAGACTTTTATTTTTTTCTTGCCCATTTGCTCCAGTTATGACTTCCAGAACTAAGTTAAAAAGGACTGGTAAGAGTGGGTACCCTTATTTTGATCTGAAAGGAAAAGCTTTAAGCTTTTTAACATTGTGGATGATGTTAGCTTTGGACTTGTCATTTATGGACTTTACTGTGTTAACATATGTTCCTCTATACCCACTTTTTTGAGAGTTTTTATCATGACAAGATGTTGAATTTTGTCAAATGCTTTTTCTCCATCTATTAAGTTGATCATATGATTTTATTTTTTATAAGGATATCAGCCTTGTTTTTATTTACTTTTTATTTTATTTTATTTATTTGACAGAGAGAGAGAGCACAAGTAGGGCTGAAGAGTAGGCAGAAGGAGAGGGAGAAGCAGGCTCCCCGCTGAACAGGGAGCCTGATGTGGGACTCGATCCCAGGACCCCGGGATCATGACCTGAGCCAAAGGCAGACACTTAACCACTGAGCCACCCATGCGTACCTGATTTTAAAACCTAAGGCATAAAGCAGGCTTTGAGTCACAATTTTTCTTCTGGAGATTTATCTTATCACAACCCAAACCCACCCCAAAATATAAGAATATGGTAATAAGAATATTTATTACATCATTATTTTGGATTTATTAAAAAGACATAAATATCAATGTCCATCAGTTGGAGAATAATTAAGTTAATTGTCATTCATTTGTAATACAAAGGACTACACTTCTACTCTAAAATGAGTAAGCTCTGTATCATTAGTTTGGAAGAATAACCATATTTTATCAAATGAGAAAAGCAAGTTGTAAAGTTGGTACTGAATTTCAGGTCTGGAAAATTTATTTAATATAAGCCTACTACTTTACCTCTAATAAACCAACACACTGTTACACAATCAGATTTCTCTACTCTTCTGGATATTAAAATCCAAAACCTGAAAATAAGATTATCTACCTCTATCAATATTGCACAAACTGGCTTTAATAGGTATTCTTGTAGAAATTAAACCATTTCTTTCCCAACTTAAGAAATAGAGGAATGTGACGATACTAGAAGGTAAGTCTACAGGCGGGTATTAGTTCTCTGTCTGATCAGCAATTACATGAAATACAAGTTGTACAAAATTCAGCCATTTATTATTGCATTATTTATATATTACCCATGCAGTGCCCCCACAGAGAGGATAAATGGCTTTCAAATAAGCATAAAAGCACCATCTCATAGAAAACCTGTTATCAAAATGTTCCGCACAGAAAATGTCCAGAATATATCTAAGGAAGGCATGTTTCTTTCCCATGTACTTCCCAGCCCTCCTGAAATGGCTTTCTTATCAGTTCTACCTATTAAAATTCTGAATATCCTTTATTGCGCATCTTGCCAGTCAACAGCTCTTAAGCCTTCCTCAGTCATCATGGCACTGAGTTTCCTCTGCTCTCTCTCTGAAGACAGGAAGCTTTCCTTGTGCCTCTTTATCTCATTTTACACTAACTACCTGTTTATATGTCCTATGCTTTTAGCTGATAGAGATATACGCCTTGGTTTTGTAATATAGTACAAAGAACATACGCCGTAGAGTCAGGCACATGTGGATTCAAATTCTGTTTCCGTATTTTTACTCTAACAGAAATTTTAAGGAAGTCAAGTACTTTCTCTGAGATTAATTTTTCTCAACTCTGATTGAAATAATAATAAATATCTCATGTGCTTATCATTAAATGAGAACATGAAGCATAATAAGATGGTGTTCATTCTGTTTCTGTACTGCCCTACTAGAATTAGTTCACTGACATTAGGGACATGTTTTATTAATATTCATATCTACTATACTGTTTATAATACAACTATTTATAAACTTTTCAATATATATTTAAGAATAAATTCAATAGTTTTTTTTTTCATCTGAACAATATAAAGCATTACTTTCTTGAGCTACAAAATGATACCGTGCAAGGTAACAATATTGATATTATCCAGGGAAAATGAATTGAATAGAATATATAAACATTCTAAAAGCATTCTGTAATATTTTTGTAATAGCTATTTGCAATCCGTATGTCATGGTGAACTCTACTTGATATTAATTTTTTCAATCTTAGGTATTTTCTGTTCAATGACTTTACTCAGTTTGATACTTAAATGCTGTCTTAAATATTAAATGACAAGAACTACAATCAAAGTTTTACAAAGGCTTATGTATAACCTCTACAACAGTGTGAATTCTAATGTACAACTTAATTTGATAGCCACGGTACATAACATATATTTAAAGATCATTATTAAGCCTTGATATCTGAAATGATTAAGCTCACGTTCATGACTCCATTTTAACTGTTTATATTTGATCCAGAATGAAAATTGTCTAAATTGTCATTTTAATGTCAATGACTTGAATTTTCCTATTAAAGTTTTATCTATTCTACTTTATTCAAGTGTTACAGGATAGTTATTTAGTGAGTACCTCTTGCATCATTAAAAAAAATCAAATACAGATATAGATAATTTCCGTTACAAATTGGTATGTGTGTTTTTTTTTTTTCAATGAGCATAATCAACAATTGCACAAAAATGTCCTAAGGTTACTTACATTGTTCAAAATGAAATGGAGGTTCAAAATAATTTCATGGCTGATTATTATTTTTTATCAGAAAACAACAACCAGAGCCAATGTCCATTTTCATTAGTGGAATAGTTCAGTTGAAAGTAGGTTGTTATATCTGGTTCACTCAGTTCATCACTCTGGTGTGGTCTCCTCTCCACCAATTAGCTTAATCACCTGTAGTCTGAATCCACAGCCCTCAGCCTCCTTCCACATCTCTCTCTCTCTATTTACTAACTTTTCACCGTGCAATCAGAGGATTTTCAGTCTTTCCTAAAGCTTAGTTATCTTAAGCCTTTCGTTCTCAACCTATACATAAATCCTTGCTTTTAAAAAATGATCTTGTATAGAGACATGTTTTATTCTTGTAGGGGTATCTGAAAGAATGTATTTCAGAGAGAAAATGATAAACTGTAGTGAGGGAGGGAACAACATTTTTTTTTTAATTAAGGAAGATAATTAAGAATGACTTTAAATGATGGAAGAAGAGAAGCTTTAATTGCCACTCTCACATATCCAGTGTCATTCTGCTCTACTCCCTATAAAGACCAGGGTGAAAGTGAACACATCTACTGCTTACTCCAGCCGCCACACAAGAAAAGTCACATTATCTAACAATTCACATGGATATTTTACAGGTTATTTGAGGTTAAGATGGCGTAGGTTGTTAACTCTATAATTCTGATTTTATCATCTTTTTGACCTGAGCCCAGGTGATAGAACTCACTTTTCTGACTCTATGTAGTAAGCAGTCTCATTGGGAGTTATTCTGCAAGCTATTCTGCAAGATTTCTAAAATCTACTGATTCTAGCTCTCTGCCTGCAAGCGGGTAGAAATGTGAAGCTGACACTAAGTTGTGAATCAAGATATTATCAATTCAAGGTGGGAAAATGAGGACTTACACATCAATATTATCCGCTTATTTTATATTCATATTTGGAAAGCTAAAAGGCTATTTCTTGCCTGTCTATTGAATCAATGCATTGACACTCACTTGGCAGTTAGTTTACTACACGAAGAGCTAAAAAAGATATCAAATATTGTATTCTGAATATGATTACCAAGTTTATGCATTACATCAATTACTTGACTCTCATGAAATAATCTTTAGCAATGTCTTCTTTAAGGAAGACACTGAACCTCAAATCCAAAATATGGCTGCACATATATAAAAATATATATAAAGATTTTGATTCAGAATAAGCTCACTATGAATAAATACTCAAAAAGTGTTATCTTAAGTGTTATCATACAAAAATAACTTGTAGAATGAGTAAAAATATTTTCAAACCACTCTCTTGTGTTCTGGTCATAATATGCTTAAAATGCTGGGTTTATAAATACAGTTATTAATTCATTTTTATTGTGGTCTTTTATCTAAGAGGCATCAAGGAATAAAGAGAGAAAAGCAGACACTTAACAAGAAAATAGACAAAAAATAATTGAATATACTGATAATGATTAAAAAACAATCAATTGAAATATTTGTAGAGTCTGACAGATACAAACCTAGAGGTCTGGGGGACAGTATATTGAGAAGGTGACAATCAGCCAAACTAGCCTGAGAATGAGCCAGCTTGGGAAAAACAAGGAAGAGCATTTTAGTCTCTGAGTGAAAATTTAGAATTAGGAAAAAACTTAGCAGATCAGAGAAATTAAACAGAGGTTAGGCATTGAGTCTAGAATGCAATGAGTAAGCGTAAGTGAGAATCAGACTCCAGATTTAGGCTCAGGTCATGACCTAAGGTTGTGAGATCGAGCCCTCCATCAGGCTCCCTGCTCAGCAGGGATTCTGCTTAAGGATTTTCTCTCCCTTCTCCCTCTGCCCCTGCCCCCTGCTCTCTCTCTCGCTCTCTCTCTCAAATAAATAAATAAATCTTAAAAGAAAAAAAAAGAATAAGAAGCAGAGAACATACAGTCCAAATCATGCTATGCCCTTTTCCTTCTGGCAAGAATAATATTGAATATTTCCTGAGCAATTACTATATGCCAGGTAGTATTCTAAGTGCTGCATACAAATCAATTCATTTATCCCTCACAACAGTCTTTCGAGAAAGGAACTCTTTCCATCTGTATTTGTCAATGGGGGATGAAACAAAGAGTGACATAAAACCATATCACCAGTAAGTCTCTGAGTCAAGATTCTAAACTAAGCAGGCTTATAGATAGCCTTCTTTCTTAACCACTATGATACGCTTCTTACAACCAGTTAATTGCATAGGTTTTATTAAAGGAATAATGTGATATGCTTCAAAGGTCATAAACGGTGGATTAAATAGGACACAAGGATGATGTGGGTTGTGACTCTTTTATCTTTAATGTTTACCATAGCTAATATGCAAAAAAAAAAAAAGGGTTAGAGGACAAGAATATGAACAGAGAGATAAAAAAGAAGCTGTCATATGCATTCAGACCTAGAGATGATTGTGGCTTGAACTAGATGGCGGGGGGCAGGGGGGGGGAAGGTGGTCCATGGCCATGTAAACAAGAGGAAGGATAGACCTGCCATATTTATTTTGAGACTAGAAATGTCAGGACTTCTCAATGTGAGGGAGAGTTGGGTAATCAAGAATATTACTGATGATTGTGGCTACAGCAATTGTATGAATGATGTTTCCACTGACTAAAATAGCAAAAACTAGAAGCATTCCAGACTTGTAGAGGGCAACTGATTATGGGGCTTTCTAGTTGTCAGTGGTTCATGAGAATTATATCCACAGGTGAAGGGCTAGTAGTTGAAGGGAAAAGGCATAGCTGAAATAAATTCAGGAGGCTTAAGCTGGAAAAAATGCTGAAGGAGAACTACAATAACAGTATGAAAGCATTTTATATAAAATAATTATTCCTCCATACATATCAGCGCCATTCAGTAAGGTAGTACTAGCTACATGTGGTAATTGTACATTTGAAAGTAACCTAGTATGGGGGCACCTGGGTGGCTCAGTTGGTTAAGCATCTGACCCTTGAATTTGGCTCTGTTCATGATCTCATGGGTCATGATCTCATGGGTCCTGAGAAGCCCCACATCAGGCTCCCTGTTCAATGGGAAGTCTGGTTGAGATTCTCCCTCTCTGCTCCTCCCTCTACTCATGATCACACATGCCCTCTCTCACTCCCTTTCTAAAATAAATAAATAAATCTTTAAAAAAAATAGTCTAATATGACAAAGGAACTGAATTTTACATTGTATTTCATTTTGATTCATTTATATAGTTTAAATAACAACAGGTGGCTAGGGGATATTGTATGAACAGTAGAGACATATTTCATCAAAAAAGTATAAATTTAGATACTGGTTGAGCCTGAGGTAGACATTTCTAGGGAACGAGGGTGGAATTTCTGAAAAGATAACAAATAATCTTCCTAGATTAATGTTAAGGTTTCTTTACCTGCTGAAATTTGTGTACCTTGAGACATTTTTTAACTCTTGAAGATGATACAGCCTCTTGTTGGAACTGCTTCCACTTTTCATAATCTGTTCATTTATCTTCCCACAGTCATTAACCCAATCACAGTAAAATCCTTAAGCAGAAGAATTTAATGGTTGGGTAATTGTTGCTGAGTTATATATCATTGTTAAAGGGCAGAGATTAAAATGATTGTGATAAAGAGAGGGGAGGTAGCTATGGTATCTACTGTAGAGTCCATTGACACATTACCTTTCATTCTATTCTCTGATACCTGGGTCCACTTTATGCACTAAAAAAGAGGACTGCAAAGTCCATCCAAGTACATGACTGCTCTATGGATACTTACCCCAAACACTCTAAGCAAATCACAAGTACACAACCTTAAGTTATTCATTTTGCTTAGCCAAAGTTTAAAAATTAGTCTTCAAGGAGGGTCCATACATTATTATTTTAAATGTTCATTTAAATTTATTGTCTGTTTATTATTTATTTTCCATTTATTATCTATCATTTGTGTACATTTATTTAAATGTATTATATTTACCTTTTTTAATTAAAAGGATGTATATAAATGTAATTGCCTGAATTTCAGCATATTTGAGAGTGAGTTATTTTTCACATTCAAGGTGATTCTTAGCACCACACTGAATCTGTAGTGCAAAAAAGTATTTCCCACAAAAAAGAGAATTTTTTTTACCATAGGCTCATTTTCTTAGATGTGATCAGGCTCTTGGTGGCAGAATTGATAAATAGTCCAGAGACAATACAGCTGGAAACAAAGACACATTGATTTGTCACCATGTATTGCCCTTGTAGACTACAGCTAAAGTAACTATCACATAAAAATCCCTGCACTGGGGTCATTTCTAGTCATATATATCCTGAATAACATTATCAATCTACCCTGAAAACCATTATTTGTCTTCACACATCCCCTGATGTTGATAACATCTTTCATTAACCAGAATATATTGATACCATATAAATGTCTGGCCATAGGTCCATAAACTCTTAGGTTCCCTTATTGTGATATGTTCATACCACTCAGAACTTCAAGTACTCACATGAATTTTAGGTACATAATCTATCAGTTCGGTCATAACAACATCTCATTTTTATAGTGTATTCAACTAGGGCTCTTTGAGATCAATTTATACTTCACTACCTATGTAAAAATATAGAAATGACTTTATATTATTATGACATCAATTAAATATTTTCTGTTCTTGGAAATAATGGAATTATAATATCAAAAGAGTCAACCAAGTGATTGGGCTCAAAGGATGAAATATAAAAAATAATTCCCAGCAAAGAGAAGCTCTCTAAAAATATAGGAAACAACAAGAACCCATGTAAGGCTATTAAGCTTTGTGCAAGTAGAATGATTCCAGTGAGATAATATAAGCCGAGTCAAATAACAAGGTTATTTTGAGTTCAATGTCAGACTTTATTCTATAATTCATTTAGTCCACTATTTGTTCTTATTACCTGGGTATTACAAAGTGATCTGAACACATGACTAATCATTTTGTCATTAGGGAAATCAGTAAGCCTTTACTTTATTTCAAAAGAAAAGAAAAAGGCAAAAACACACAATTTAGAGTGCTTTTAGTTGTATGATGAAAATAACAACTTGCTCAAAAGATCTACAGCTAAAAATAAATATGAGCGTTCTCTTCAATTTTCACTTAATCAAAGCTATAAACTTTTGTACTGTACATTTTTGGATCTATTATTCTTTTTAAATTGAAAGACAATGGTAGATTTTAATATTAAATAACATATTTATAACACTACTAGATTAATAATAAATTAATAAAAAATGGCACAAGCAAGTGTAAGGTTGTACGCATTAGTCATTCACTTTGGAAATTCAATATATCTAGCTTTGGTAGGGCTTTCAGGGGTTATATAGTCTTCCAAGGAAATAAGAAAATAAATTGTTTCTAAATTATAATGCAAGGGAGAGCCCTGCTGGCGGACTTTTATAGATGCACCAAATGGACTCATAATTGAAGCAAACTATCTTAGGAAAAACAACAGTGAAATGTATAATACATTTGATTGTTTTTTGGCTCCATTATCTTCTATATTCTAGAACTGAATCTCATTAGCTTTTAACTCAATGTGCACCTTACTTCTGAAGCAATATAGCACATTCCCTGCAGTTTGCCTCACTTTCTATGGGGATTTTATACAGTTAGGAAAATGGACTACGTGGTCTATTTTCAAGTATGACAAAGCAATTCTACTGAAATACTGGATTTATTAAAATCTGTTACTCACTAAATGCAGTTAAAACATCTTGACTTCCTGACTTGCTCTGTTTGCTCCCTGTACTTAAAAGCTCCTTGTAACTACCTCTAGAGAACATTTTAAAGAGAGAAAACATTGCACTAGATTAAGAGAAAATTAGCTTATTTCCTATGCAAAGTCACATTCATGTAGGCGTTGAATAGAGAGCAATGGGACACTAAAGGGAGTGCAGTAAATCTTCTATTAGTTCTTCAATGTGGACTACTTTACTTGTTATTTATTTGTTTCGAGTAAATGTGCAGAAACAGAAAAAATGTACATATTTAAATATAAGTGGAAAAATTTTTAGAGTCAGGGTTTTAATATTATCTACCACATTGCACTGCACGCCTTGCTGGTCTTGATATTTGAATGAATATTTGAGAGTTAACTATGTATTTAGGAAAACAGTGATAGCAACATTTCATACTGAAATACATAAAGCTGAATAATGTATTAAAGCCTGAGGCATCGTCTTGAAAAATAGAAAATTGAAAGCTAGCAAATATATTAATACAAAGCAAAAAAAGGAAATAAGATTTTTATCATTAAAATTTTAGAGTCGCTGCTATGGTAACGTGGTAAGCAAAATCTCACCATAAAGGAACTGGTGAGCTACCATATTAATTTTTTCTATCGTCTTCAGATGTTGACCTATCGAAATTTTCAAACAAGGTGCTTGGGGCAAAATAGTTTTTGTAAAATGGAGGGATTAGGAGATCACATATGAAAATTGAGAAATATTTTTATTTATGTTTATTAATATTAATGTTTATTAATATTAATGTTATATTACTACATAATAAAATATATAGGATAAATAGGAACGTATCATATATGTATAGTTATGAATAATACAATGTAATAATTACATTTTTCAATGTCTTTGATGCTGTGTGTTCAATAAGGCTGTAGTGTATGCATAAGAATGGTTTGATACGAGTGTGGAGGCCTTTCTAGTTCCAGAAATTGCTTTAATTCAATGTTACACACAAAGACATGGCCTGAATTGAGGCTTCAAAATCTCTGATGGTCTAGAGGAAGAGGGGAGTCGGAGAGAATTTAATAATTCAAAAACACAGCTAACTCCTGAGTGCTCTTTGGAGGAGGTTATATCTCTTTATAGGCAAACCCTGCCATTTCAGCCTTCCATTTAATACTTAATATCCAAAATTGGCTTTTAATTACTCTGACTTCAGTCCTTTGTCTCTTCCAATGATGAGGTAAGGGGGAGGAGAAGGCGAAAGAGATTAGAAGGAGAAGAAAGAAAAAAGGAAAAGAAGACTAGGAGGAGGAGGAGAAGGAGGAAGTGCAGGGAGGAGGAGGCGAATAAGAAGGGAAAGGGGAAGGAGATAAAAAAGAAGTAGCAGTCAGGGGCACCATGTGGCGCAGTCAGTTAAGCGTTGACTCTTGGTTTAGGTTCAGGTTGTAATCTCAGGGTCATGAGATCAAGCCCTGCATGGGCCTCCATGCTCAGCACAGAGTCTGCTCTCTTCCCTCTACCCACCCCCACTCTGTCTCTCTCGTTCTCTCTCTCTCTCAAATAAATAAATAAATCTTTAAAAAAACATAACGATCATGGAACACCTGGATGGCTCAGTTGGTCGAGTATCTGTCTTTGGCTCAGGTCATGATCTCAGGATCCTGGGATCCAGGCCCATATGGGCTCCCTGCTCAGCTGGGAGTCTGCTTCTCCCTCTGACCCTCCCTCCTTGTGCTCTCTCTCTCTCAAATAAATAAATAAAATCTTTAAAAATAATAATAATAATAATAATAATAATAATAATAATAATAATAAAATAACAATCAAACTGTTAAGGGCAGCTATAAATGGTCAGTTCATGCTGTGCCAATTCACCTTATTACATAGTTTTGTCTCTTTGTTGTTGCCGTGTATGTGTGTGTGTGTGTGTGTACACATGTGCATGGATAGTGAGCACTGTGTTAGAACAAAGTAGCTATGTTTGCGGGAAATGAATCAGCTTATCCCTCCACACTATCCGTAGCCACACCTGAGCTTGAACCAGCATCACATCAGATGCAAACATCTGAGGAATGAGATAAATCATAACATTGTTGCAATAAAATGCCTGGTGTGGTGTTGGATTTACCTTTATAAAATTCTTAAACAGTTTTTCAAAGCTCTCCAGCAATGTGCTTCTTTTATACATATATATTATATATTATATACTTTTTATTATATATGTAAACTTTAAGTATGAGTTTTTAGTTCAAGTGTAATGCATGGCAATTACAATACCAAACATATCAGTGAAAGTTCGCAAGAGAATCTGTTCAGAGAATCTGTTTTTATAATTATAATCAGAATCATCTATTGTTAAAAATATGATTGCCAAGGGCGCCTGGGTGGCTCAGTCAGTTAAGCGGCTGCTTTCGGCTCAGGTCATGATCCTGGGGTCCTGGAATCGAGCCCCGCATCAGGCTCCCTGCTAAGCAGGAAGCCTGCTTCTCCCTCTCCCACTTCCCCGCTTGTGTTCCCTCTCATGCTTCTCTCTCTGTCAAATTAATAAATAAAATCTTTAAAAAATGTATGATTGCCATGTAGAAAATTAGAAAATGATGTCAAAATTTTCATGCATTAGACATTTACATTAAATTACGTATTATTACAGTAGTATCCTTTTGATTACACCAAAATGTACTACGACTTTCCCCACATAGGATTTATGTGAAATATATTTTCCTCTGGACAACTGTCTTCATCCATTCAGGCTGTTACAACAAACTAGCACAGATTGAATGGCTCATGAATAACATTAACTTATTGCTCACAGTTCTAGGGGCTGGAAGTCCAAGATCAAGGCACCAGATAATTCTGTCTGGTGAGGACCCTCTTCCTGGTTCATAGCTAGTATCTTCTCACTGTGTCCTCACGTAGTGGAAAGGACTAGGGATCTCTATGGGGACCCTTTCATAGGAATACTAATCCTACTCATGAGGGCTTTTCTCTCCTGACTTAAGCACATCACAAATGCCCCACCTTCTAATCTTTGGGTGTATAGAATTTCAAAATATGAATTTTGGAGGGACAAAAATATTCAAACCATAGCAGCAATCAAAGGGCATGATAGCAGCGCTGGGACTCATTATAAGTATTGAAGATTATACTTTAATTTCTACCTTCTCCCTTGCTTTCACCAGCATAGGCTGAAAGGGAAGATCAACAACTTCTAATTACATTTCAGAAATGGAATTAAGACTACTCAGAATACAGCTTCCTTGCAAACTTTAGTAATGTTTTCCTTATTCCTAGAAAAGGATTTCTTTTTCTTTTATAAAATAGCTAAGATATAAAATTATCAATTCAGAACTTCCCAAACTGACATGTATCTTATCTAGTTAACACTGATTTTACTGGGAACATTAAATGCCAAATCATATAACAGGGACTTGGTTTTCAGCAAGAAACCTAGACATTATTAAAGATAAAAAGATTATTTAAATGAATTCTCCTGAATATTTATCCTTTTTTAAAGGACAATAACTCTTATCACCTATTTTCATATTCTATCCTTCTTATCAAACATTATTTTGAATGTTTGAATGAAATAAGTTTAATTTTTGAAAAGTAGGATATCAGAATTAGCCATTACTAATTGAATTAATTAATTAGACTTTGCTAAATTAGAATCTGTCCCTGCAACTATATCTCAGAAATATTGATTTTGCTATTCTGAAATAATCTATAGCTATTATTAATTCATATTATTATGATAAAGTATCAAAATGGAAGTTTCATTAATACATTGAAGTGCAATAGAAATCACGTTCCAAAGTAAGGTGGTAGACTATGATGAAAATTTCTAAATTATCAAGTTGGCAACTGGTTACTAATTGTTGAGATGACACACAGGTCAAACATATAAAAAGTTTCTGACTCCAAGCTGAGAAATTAAAAGATGAATGGTGAGCTGGTTAGCTGTTGAAAAAGAAGTGGCCTTGCTGCACAGAGGATGCATCCTGTGAACAGAGGAAGGTAAGAGAGGAAATGTCATGTTATCTTGGATACCGATCTTAAGAAAGGAAGAGACCTAAGGAGAGAAAATCAAGAGCTCACAGGACTCTTTGTAGTTGAAGATCATTAAGTGATCAGTCAGGAGAGAATTGCATTTGGCTTACAAGTGCAAGTGAGGGATTCTTGGTGACACAGGAGCCAAATTCTGAAGAAGCTATGACAGAACTCAAAAGAAAAGAAGTAACTGCATTAGAACCTGCCAGTCCCCAATGACAAAACTCTGCTGCCTTCCTCAACTATGATCCTTCTCACATTGGTCCATCCCGAATCAACTTGCCCTATTCTTCTACACTGGCCCACCAGGAAGTGAGGAGAGGTAAGAACACATACACATGCTCTCTTAGTGCAGACTTCTAGTAAATGATAAGCCAGGGCTGGGATGACAGGGAATAGCTTGAGTTTGGGAGATAAAGCTTGATTATTAGATGAGCTGAATCTTCTTACTACTCACCTAAAATATCTTATATTGCCTAAGTGTGATTTAAAAAATGTCATCCCATAGGAGGGAGAACATCTCTTCTCTTGAATAAACTTAAAAGGACAGTGGGAGATAAAATAAAGTTGTTTTATAAATAGGTCCCATTAGTAGTACTTCTTTCAATGAGCAAAATACAAAATTAATGAATTTATAAAATATTATTTCTGTAATCAATATTATTTAGAATATCAATATTTATTCATATTTCATATGCAGTGTTTATACAGAGATAAAATTAAGGTTCTTTTCTAATTTTGTACACTTTATTTACATGGGTGATTTGAAAACTTTTCAGAGCATCCACTTTTCTACCATTTTGACAGAAAAATTAATGAAATTCAGATGATAAAACTTCTGAGGTAGATTTGTTTACTCAATGCATTTGATGAAACAACTACTATGAACAGAAGACCTATTTGTTCTAAAACTATAAGAATATCCAAGGCATATTCTTTATTTTAAAGTAGCTAATTTATTAGGTTTGGTAATTACAAAGAAGAAAATTTATGTCAAAGTCTGTGACAAATGTTAATCATTTCTATCAGGTTTTAATGTAAGGAGAAATCCATTAAACACCTATTGTGTGCTGGCTTTCCTTGAGATAAAAAACTATTGAGGTATGAATCCTTCACCAAGTAATTTTGATCTAAGAACTGGGAAAAAGACTTATAATTAAACATGTATAAAAAATGGGCCTCATACACTTGGTATTTTTTACTATATTTTTCCCTTTGAAATACTCTGCTCCTTTAGTTATCATAACTCCTCTATATACTAATTTTCTTCATCGTTTTCCAGCTTCTCCTCCTTGATGATCATCATGGACTGTTTCATTTCTACTTGCCCCTTACTGGATGGAATGCCTTTCTTACCAGTCTGCCCTTTTCAGGCTATGTGTTCCATCACCCCTCCATGGAGTAGTTAAGATTGCTTAAAATTTAAGTCTGAAATATTTACAAAAACATGAAGTAAAGTAGTTAAGATGATTTTAACACTTGGTTTAAGAATGACAGCAACAACAAATAAGACATTAAAACATGGACATTAACAACTTAAATTGCACACACAGGAATTAAAATCTACACATTCGGAACATTCACCTGATCTCAAAATGGAGGTCATCTAGTATTTCTCACCAAAGAGACCTGGCTTTGTACCGGTCCTGCTTTAAATGCCACATCACTGGATGACTACAGTCTATATATTCAGTTAAAAACATTCAGCAAAATCTTAGATGTGCACGGCTAACTTCTTACCAAGTAACTACAAAATAACTACTTAAAAACCAATGGACAGTTAAACCCAACTTTTCCAAAAGGGAATTAACCCTCTCCTCCCACTCCAAATTGAACTCCTCTTGTGTTTTCTTTAAATTGCAATTCTATCATAGAATGAGGCACAGCCATCCAACTTCTCATTTAAGCCTGATGCCTGTGGTCATTCTATGCTTGTCATATTTACTTCCATTCATTCATACACAGCATCCTATGATCTCTCTTACCACAACTATCACTGCCTAATGCCCTAATCACTTCTTACTAATATCACTTTGATAACCCCACTGCTTCTAAAGTAACCTGACTCCACTTCATCTCCCGTAATGTTACTAGATTGAAACCCTTAAAAACAAAGATCACCATGTTGCTCATCTTTTTAAAGCATCTAGATCAAACACATTATCTTAGTCATAGAGCCCTTTATTTATAATCTGCTCCTACTTTCTGTGCTAGTCCAGTATCCTAGGCTCTCTCATTTATAAGACATATCACCACCACCCCCAAAATGGGGTTTCACCATTCTTACTGCTTTTCATTTCCATCAAATGTCAAGTTTTCTCTGCTTGGACTACCCACCTCCTTTCCTTAGTAGCTAACCCCTTATGTTTTTTTAAGTCAAACTCACTTGGACAGTAAACACAGTTTTCAATTGACCAGCTTTGTGTTCTAGAACATATGTTTAATTCTCTAAGATTCAGTTATCTGTTATGTAAAATGGGGATAATTACAATATCCTCATAGAGCAGAGGTCGGGAAATTTTTCCCATAAAGGAACATATAGTAAATATGTTAGGCTTTGTAAATCTATAGTCTCTGTCACAACTACTCACCTTGGCTACTGTAACATGAAAACAGTCATTAACAATATGCAATGAATATGTCTGTGTTCCAATAAATATTTACAGAAACAACTGAGGGCCAGATTTGGTCTGAGAGCCTTAGTTTGCTGACTTCTTCCATTAAGTATATAATCACCACTCCTCAAGATCCTGGTGCAGCAGCTCTTGCTGCCTACATGTCCTGTCCCTGTGCTTCAATAAAACCACCATTTTGCACCAAAGATGTCTCAAGAATTCTTTCTTGGTCGGGGCACCTGGGTGGCTCAGATGGTTAAGCATCTGCCTTCGCCTCGGGTCATGATCCCAGGGTGCTGGGATCGAGCCCCACGTCCGGCTCCTGACTCAGGGGAGAGCCTGCTGCTCCCTCTCCCTCTGCCTCTCCCCCTGTTCATGCACCCTCTCTCTCTGTATCTCTGTGTCTCAAATGAATAAAAAAAAAAAAAAATCTTAAAAAAAAGAATTCTTTCTTGGTCATTGGCTCTGGACCTCACCCCACCGAACCTCACCTATATTCCAAAACCATATTAATATGATTAAAATCCAAGATTGAAATAAATAAATAAAATTGTAAAACAAAAAAATGATGCAAAATAGTTGAAAATTAAATTGAAAATTAGAAAACTTGAATAACTCAATACTATGAATAACTTCAAACATATCCAAATAACTTTACATCTCACTATTTTTCTTTCCATATGCCTCAAATGAGTAAGTGAATGGTAAATTCTATGAAGATTCTTCTAATGAAGTAATAATATACCTGAAATATATACAAGCCGCATTTTTACGATTGTCCCTATTATAGTTAAATTATAGAAAATGTCAGGTCATATTTTGAATTTGGACATTATAATTTTTACTAAGTTATACAGAAACAAAAATCAGTATGAACAATTCAATAAATCACCAAGCAAATTTAGTAGGAAAAAAAATCAATCAACCATATTGCTACTCTGAACTAATAAGTTTCAAAGGTAGAAAGTCAATCTAGAAATCCCTAAGAATACACAGACAATCATTGGGGATTAATGGAATCACTTATGAAAAGAAAAGAAATACATCTGAGAATTGTATGTGGAAATGCAATAATGCGTTTGTGTGAAAAGCATGTCAAACTGGTAGACAAGGATGACTCACATGGATGCAGCATGTGAGCTTGGGCAATGGATTTAATCTTTCTGGACCTCATTTATCATAGGCATAGTAAGAGAAAATTTAAAATTCAATGGTTTATCATTTTCTTTAACTTTTTTTTTTTAAAGATTTTATTTATTTATTTGAGACAGAGAGAATGAGAGAGAGAGAGCACATGAGAGGGGGGGAGGGTCAGAGGGAGAAGCAGACTCCCCACCGAGCAGGGAGCCCGATGCGGGACTCGATCCAGGGACTCCAGGATCATGACCTGAGCCGAAGGCAGTCGCTTAACCAACTGAGCCACCTAGGCGCCCATTTTCTTTAACTTTTTAACCATTGGCCATCATTCCACAATCTATTACAGGGAGCCAAGTGTGAGGCCTTAAGTGAGGATGTTCAGTGTAGACGCATAGGACAAAATCTGGGCTTAGCATTTGTTCATTTCTCTTTTGATTTCTTTAATGAACACCTTTATAAAATACAAGTAACATCCATATAAGGTCAATGTAGAGGTAAATATTTTGATGATAAGGTTCTGTGTAAAATCATTATTTTAATAATATAATTATGTATAACATTAAGTTAGTACTTCTATTTTCATGCTTACAGCCTCATTATGTGCACATTAAATTTCAAACAATCAAGTGAACTATTTAATGACTGTTACAGATAACATCAGTGTCTTCAGTGTCATGCTAAGATGTATCTAATTCTTCTGGGAAATGAGTTAGTAGAAAGCATAGACTTTTACTGAAACTTTGTGAAGTGTAGATATCAGATATTTTTGTACTTACAGTTAGAAAAAATATCAACTTTTATGTATGTTCAAGGGTGGGTTCATATAATATGTGCCTTTGATCATTATTCAAAATATTTGCATTTGTCAAATTCCCACTGCCATCCATGTACTGTTTTAACCAAAACATAATGAATGCTTAAAAAAAAAAAAAAAGCCATCTCATTTCTAATTCTGAGGTCTCATAACATGCATTACTTAATTTTCTTTTAGCTGCTTGGTATCACTTATCTTTTTGTAAATTTTGCATTTATAGCAATTATTCCAACAGGTATCTGCATGAAGGCATTTTAAATTTATTCCCCAATTAGAACTACCCTAACTAGCAGAAGAACAAGGGAAATGGCAGATTGGAGTTTAACATGATTTCATATTCATCTTGGCTGCCAAGGCTAAACTTGTAATTAAGGGATAATCCCACAGCAAGACCAGACATATAAGCAAGTAAACACAATGCAAGCCTATGTTTATGGGGCACCTTTATTTAGTTCTTGATTCAGAGAAAGAAGGTTATGAAAATAATTACCATAATAACACACTGCACTTTAAGTAGCCCCTTTTATGCTGAATCTGAACATACTACCTCATTCATTCTAAAAGGAATCTTTAAAAAAGAATATGAGAACCGTTTCCAAATCATAACTACAGTTAAAAAAAAATAAACTAAAGCCAACCTTACAAAAAGCTAGGCTTTTGTGACTTTGGGAATCATACAGACTGGTTTATTGACTAACCCTCTCATATAACTTCTTTCTTAGAAATATTTCTTAAGCTGCTGTACAAAGGAGATGCAATATAAAGATTAAATAAAAGATAACATACTGAGTTTTGGTCATGACTACGTTTTTGACTTAGCCCCCTAACATAAATAGAGAACAGCAAAATATATATGAACTAATGTTTTAAGGTATTGAACACATCAGGGATGTGATGTTTTATGTAACAAAAACAAATAAGGCAAACTTCATATTTATTGCAATATTCTAAATGGGGGCAGTTTCCAAACCACGGCAAAAAATGATTGAGCCCAAACAAAAAAAGCTATGTTCTCATTGGATGGAGGAAATACAGATCAGATGTGTCTGGAGGGGAAAGCTCTATAGATAAGGAATTCCAGAAAACTGGAGAGGAGTTTCCTTGAAATAGTGATTAAATGATAAGCCCTACATGCATGTGATAAGATTCTGTGAGGTGGAGTCAAAGAACAAGTGGGCCTCAAGATTTCATCAGAGATGACATAGAAATCTCAGTGCTCAAGGATACTGTAGGTCCAGCCAACCACACTGGAGAAAACTTGCTGAACATTTAGAGAAGACCTCCAGAGAAATCAAGCCTCAATTTACCCACAGAATAACAGCTATATATGATGTGAACTAACAAATCCTAAAACCAAACCTCAACAAGATCAAGCTCATCAGTCAATAAATAAGTACCCAGCACAACAAAATTCAACACTATTTAAAGAATGATACCAGCAAACAGACTCAATAACATTGTTTGCACAATGCCCAATATTTAAAGAATTACCAGGTGTGTAAAAATTATGAAAATATGAAACATAAGCCTGAGAAAAGTAAGTCAATAGCAATAAACCCAAAGATAAACCAGATGTTATAATTATCAACTAAGGACTTTATAATAGTAGTTATAAATGTGCTCAAAATTTAAAGGAAATGAACATAATGTGTGAAAAGATAGAGAAATTTCAATAGAAAAAAAAGAGAAGAATATCAAATTAAAATGCCAGAAATTAGAAGTAGAATATTGGAAAAGAGAAGTTCAGAAGACATCTTTATTGGAAGAATGGACTTTGAAGAACAAAGACCAATGAACATGAAAACAATTAAATCAAATAGAAACTAAACTGAAACACAGATAAAAGACAGAAAAATAAATGCATGGAGTCTTTAGTGACATGTTTGTCTATATTAAACAGTATAATTTTTGACTAAAATTTCAGAAGGAGATAAGATTGAGAATAGAACAGAGAATTAATGAGAATAAATAGTGACTACAATTTTGGTGAAAATATCAAGCAACAAAACCAAGAAGCTAAAACAACAAAAACAAAAACAAAAACAAAAGACACCCAATCAGAAAAAAAAAAAGACAACCACATGTAGGAATAGCATGATCGAGTTGATGAAAATAGAGATGAAATAAAATCATACAAATAACCAGAGAAAAAAGATATATACTGGTCATCTAAGAGAAGAATAACTTCAGACTTCTCATGAATGCAAGCTAGAAAAATGAACAGAAAGAAAGGAGAAATTTTTTTTTTAAAGACTTTATTTATTTATTTGACAGGGAGAGACACAGTGAGAGAGGGAACACAGCAGGGGGGAGTGGGAGAGGGAGAAGTAGGCCTCCTGCTGAGCAGGGAGCCCGATGCGGGGCTCGATCCCAGGACCCCGGGATCATGACCTGAGCCGAAGGCAGACGCTTAACCACTGAGCCACCCAGGCACCCCAAAAAGGAGAAATTTTTTAGTGAGGTGAAATAAAAATGAAAATGAAACTCTGTAACTTAGAAGTATAGAAAGAATAAAATCATCATTTAAAAAATGGACAGTAAGTAACAACATATTCTTATGTTTTATTCCTATAAATAAAAGCTAAAGGGATAAGGGTGAAAGAAACTTCTTCAAATCAAAGGAAATAATGCTAGATAAAAACAAGGACATGCATGAAATAATGAAGAATTACAAAAATGGTAAATATAAAGCAAAATTTGTCCCTGAAAATACAAAAGTATATCACTAAAACCCAATTAAAGAAATAAAATAGATTAATGAGAAAATGCTCAATTATTTTTTATTATGTGGGCAGGAAATGTGCAAAACAAAACAAAATCGCAGAAATAGAAAGCAAAAACTAGATGATCAACAAAACCCTTATATTACAAATACAAAATTAATGTAAACGGTCTAAAGGCCTCAGTTAAAAGTTGGGGATTGTCAGACTAGAAAAGAAAACAAATAACAAATACATGGTGTAAAGTAGCCATGTTCTTTAAAGAAACTGATAGGGGTGCCTGGGTGCCTCAGTTGTTAAGCATCTGCCTTCGGCTCAGGTCATGATCCCAGGGTGCTGGGATCGAGCCCTGCATCGGGCTCCCTGCTCAGCGGGAAGCCTGCTTCTCCCTCTATGGGAGAGGAGGACATAAACCCTCAGACCATTGCACTGGCATTATAAGAAACTATAATAAAAATGTGGGAAGAAGTTCTAAGAGAAGCAGGGAAGATTTTATACATGGGCAAAAGGAGTAACCCTGATTCATAGGGTGAAATTGTAGAGACAGAACAGAGATATCATAATTTTGTGGAGAAATGACCCATGTCATAATATCCATTTCTCTCAGTTTCTTAGGGAAGCAGGAGCCTATATTCAGTGGGTACCTTGCTCCCATTGTAGAACTACCTTTGGTTGTAAAGATAGAAGAGTTTACTTTTCCTTTGGGTAAAGCCAATTAGCAAACAGAGGCCTATGATTGGCCTATGGCGGACTATGACTCCATCCCTACTTCCACCTCAGCTATTAAAAAACCCTCCCACCCTCCGATTCAAGGAGTCCATTTCCTATTCTTCCCCTATTGCAATAGTCTTGGATAGTCTTCTTTGCCTGTTTAACTTGGCCCAATGCAATCTTTACTTTGACAACTGCTTATCTTCCTTGAATTCTCCTGGAGAGTTGTACTTCCCCGGATTTGCCTTCACGCACGGGGAAGTCTAGCTTGCTTCATTAGGTATAGGGAGACTTCCTAAGCAGTGCTGCTTAGAACACAATGTTAATGTTCTTATAGAGAAGGGTGATAAGTTGGTTTGTGGCAATCAGCTAGAGAAGAGACACATTATCCTTTGAGAGTCAAAATCTTAGATTAAACAATTCTTACGTAACAGTCTCTGTTTTATCAGTACTGTATGACATCTTTTCTCTCCAGATGCTGACAGGTTCTGTTTGAAGAACTGTGTAAACAGGTGTGACTGATATTTAATGAGGCTGCTTCTATAAGCCACACATATATGCAGTGCTTATTTGTTTATGAGCACAGCTTCATAGTCATGGCCAGCCTAGGACCCCATACTGCAAGATGCGACAGAACTCCTTCTGTCTTAAATAATACTGCCTTATCTAGGCAGTTGGAGATTGCTGCTTCATTAGCAAGTCAGTGTACTTCCAAGCTTCCTACTGATGCTATGATGTTTCTATCAACGCATTTTGTTCTCTAATCTGAGCTGATTAGAGAACAAAATGTTTTAGATTAGAGAACAAAATGCTTTAAAGTGGAATATTACCAATTAAGTCAATAGATATCCCTAGAAAGTGTGTAAATTTGCAAATTTATGTATCTTTATCCATCTTTTCCTTTTTCAAAAATTCTGAATTTACAAATCAAGCACACCAGAGAGCAAAAGTTCTAAGTGGTTTAATTATTCTATCTGCTTTGAAGAAATGGAAAGAGAATGCTTCAGATAATCAATATTCAAGTTATTTAGAGATATACAGGATGGATTCATCTTTTTGAATTGCTCTTGACACTTAATAATTTTTAGTTTGAAATCATTTTATTTTCTTTGATTTTCATGCTTTAAGGCTTTTTCAAAAGTATAATTTATTCAATTACATGAGATAATCTCTATTATTAGGATGGTTTACAGTTTTCAGATTCTTTTAAATTTCTATGTTTTTTCTTAGTATCTTACTATCTACTATATTTTTTCTTACTTTGAGAACTCTTTTTCTATTTAATTTATTTAATTTAGGCCTACCATCTAACTGCTAAATACTCAGATTATTATGTTCACACATAAGGCATTCAGATACAATTAAAATATTAACTTAAAAACAATTTTTGATCTAATTTTTTCCAATGTTTAATTTGTTTACTTGTAAAAATGTTATAATTTTGGGTTAGCTGGACAAATTAAAAATATATATACCAAAATCCTGTCTAGACACCCTCAAGTTCCAAATGAATTCATAAGTCTCTATTCTTTTTTTTTTTTTTTGAAGATTTTACTTATTTATTTGAGAGAGAGAGAGAGCACATGCACAAGCATGGGGGCAAAGGGAGAGGAAGAAGCAAACTCCCCACTGAGCAGGGAGCCAGATGTGGGACTGGATCCCAGGATCCTGGGATCATGACCTGAGCCAAAGGCAGACGCTTGACTGACTTAGCCACCCAGGCACCCACAAGTCTTCATTCTTGACACTCAAACAAAGAAAGGATACCTATATATTTAAGCATTATGAACAAAACTAAACCTACGTTTAAGGAGGAACCAAGCTATTCCTCTTTACTCTCTATTTTCTCACCCATAATCCTAAAGGAAAATAATATATGGAGATTCGGATTTTTATCTTTTTATTCTTATGATGGATTGCTAGTAATTAATGTGGTGTTAATAGCCCCTTTTAAGAACCTCGGTTGCCTGTTCCAGGTCCCACACAAATGAATTTGTAGGTTCCTTAGCGTGAACCCATAGGGGATGTTGTGAGTTGTTGAGCTTTGTTTCAGAGCATCATCTGAACAAGGAATTCTTTTGTCTGGAACTTAATCCTTTTGTATTACTTTCCTGAGTATCTATCTATGTGTCAAGTTTGTTACATCAAAAGTTGGAACTTATTCTTCATTGCCTTATTTCACACAAGACCTGATCATAGGAACAAAGGAAGTTATCTAATTGTTGGCCTTCCTATTAAGGGAAACAAGCTTGGTACGTCATATATAGAAAGCACAGGACAGTTAAGGAGATGCTTTCATTCAGTCCACTTTAATAAGGAGAATGTTCATTCATGAGGAATATCTCTAAGAAAAAAAAAAAAAGATTCCTAGGGCTTTAGAGAGGTAGGTAAACAAGGGAATATCAATGAGTCTTAAGATAGTCATGTGGAAGAATGGAAGTGGGTGTTATCTCAGAATGTGCAGGGAGTGAGGGGAGCCATCTGGTCCTTTGTGGTTAGCCATTTCTTGAAATGCAAATGAGTGCAGGCATTTCTTAACCATCTCACTTTCTCAGGACCGGAGATGAGATGAAGTTCAACATTGTCAATAATGTTTGCAAAGATCATGCAAATTTACCTCCTTTTCATCATGTACATGAAGACTAAAATTATTTACTATCTGAATTGTTAACATAAAGTGATTGCTTTTCAATGTAAGAAAGTGTAATTGTCCCCCCTTTCATTGGGTTAATGATACTTAGGCTTTGTCTACTCTCCAAAAGAATGATACTTAGGCTTTGTCTACTTTCCAAGAGAAATATTAAGAAACAACAAGCATGATTTATTTCTCAGGGACATACACACAATTTGTAGAAGAATATCTCATGCTTTTGTCAATTCCTCTGTTACAAGCAATATAAATTATTTTAGGGGACTGGAATAACTCAGAATCTGTAGTAGCATATTTGGGAAAACTAATGCCAGGTTTACAGGCTCTACCGTTTCCAGCTGACAGAACAACTCTGATATGGAAAACAGCCAAAACTTTGTTATAAGAAGCAGGATTTTCCAAAGCTCTCTAGGTATGGTTGTCTCCTTTATTCATTCATGGCTCTCTCTCTCCCTCCAATTTACAATGACAACTTGTTTATTCTTAATGATTAATATTTATTGAATCTTACCTAAGTATAAAATTGGTATGAGCATAGATAAATGCTCCTGAACTTCTTCTTTTCTCTTCTGCCAGTGATATTTTTCTTCCTGAAATTATTAAAAACATTTTTTTCTTCTGAAATTTCCTTTCTTTTCTCTTCTTTCAATCATTCTAAATGTTCACTTATGTTTCTTGCTACTACTGTTCTTTGAATATCTGATGATCCCAGGATGACTATTCATTTTTAGGAATGAAGAACTAAGTCAATTCATTAACATTACTGAAATGGATTTCCTGTTTGTGTCAGCTTTTCCCATGAATGAAAGAATTGGACATATGTTTGTATTGCACTGGGATTAGGAACACAATTGATATGCTTACTTTTAGGACAGGGATAAGAGCTAGCAGACAGGCTGTTATTTGCCCTATGCTGAAAAAATAAGGGACAACTTAATCCTGGAAGTCAATCACTATCTTCTCTTTGACAGGCCACCAATTTCAAGAATTTCTCTCCCAATCTGGGAGAAAACTCTACTCCAACTTCTGCTGATGAAGAGGGACAAATGGTGAAATTATCAAACACTAATTAATCACATTCTCTCTTTCTAGACCAGTTTGTTTTAGCAATTAATTTGATGACTAATGTTTCATGAAGTTTGATGCTTCACTAATTCAATGTTTATTTATCGACCATCACTGTCCTAGTTTCAGAAAACATCTCTGAAGAAATTGTACATCAGCCCAGGCCTCCCTCCAAGCACTCAGATCTGGTGGGATTCAGAACATTGAACAGGTCATAGCAATAGAAGGTGGTATGTTCTTCAGCAGATGAAGTAAAGGAAGCTATGGAAGCAACAAGAAGGGCTTCTAGTGCCAATTTTGGGGACAATGTCATAGAAAGCTGAGGTATAGCATAATCAACAGGAGTCACAAGGGCAAAGAGGATGGGCTGGTAGAGGGAGAGTTGTATTGAACAGAAAAGGAATCACATCCACAAGTTGGGAACTTAACCACAGCCCAGTAGAGTTGGTGAGGGTAAAATCAGGGAGTACTGTGAGCAAAAGCCAGACTGAATGATTAAGAACTGAAGATGTAAAGACAGTGAGTGCAAGCTACTGTTCAATGAGTTTGGCTGTGATGAGGAGCAGAGGTACCAACTGGTGTTAGATAATAGATCATAGAAAACGATTTTTCCTAGCCCTCTCTAAGTCCCTTCATTCTGGCTACTGATCTACACTTAAGCTTCTGGATTTATATACAAATAAAAAGTTAATCAATTATCAAAATACGACCAGGAATTTCATAGTATATGTCCTGATAAAAGAAAGACAAACAGTTTAGGGAAATATTACTTAATGAAGTGAATTACATTTAGTAAAACCCAATTTCTATTGTATAAGCAGACATATAGTGGGGGATAGCCCTGAGATATCAGAGTGGGATGGCAGACCCTTTGCCAAAGTGTCCTTCTTTCCAGATGGAAAGGGATGTGGGATGGAGAGATGTGATGAAAGTCCATTGAAAATGTGGTTCAAATGTCAAGACTGATAATGCCAAACATACACGATGAAGGTAAACTTTATTATTTATCTAATGAGGCTTTCTGGAGGGGGCAGAAAAGGCTTTCAAGTAGGTCTGAAAATGGTTTGAGAGAGCAATAAGAGGTGACTGGAGTTGGGTTTATTCTTAGGTGGGGTCAGAGAGAGGATTTCCTCTCATGGGGCCATTGCTTGCATGGTTTAAACTTCTTGCTTGCACCAAAAGAAGTGTTCAGGCTTTCTTATCAGTTTTCCCAGCTGTGGGGCCCAAGGCCTTAGCAGAGTGATGGACTTGAAACCTGTCAGCAGGCAACACAAAAAATGAATACAACTCTTTAAGCACAGAGAAATCTTTCTTAAACTCTGAATTTGACAAAATGCTTTTACTGGTTCCATGATGTTATAGGATATAAAATAAGATTTTAAATAACAGAAAATTTAACCATGAGAATTCTTCAATTATTTTCTGAGGTAGGGGGAATTCTTCTTTATTTATGAACCATATTTCAAGTAATCACTCCAATCTAAATGCAAACAACTATTAACTTGTTAGACAAATTAATTTTAGTTGAAAGAGCTGAGACTGTCTGCTGGGATGACCAGCCTGAGCTCTTCCCAATATATAACTTTTGCCATAGTTGTTTGAATCTGGTAAGACAACTGACAGTCCATCATTGATATTAAATCCATAAGAAAGAGGTCAAATGTGGGGCCATGTACAGAGTGAATGGGAAATGGACTTGGTCTAGCTATGGAAGATCAAGGAAGTTTTGTTTACATTATTCCAAAGGGCCAAGTGAGTCTTTTTGGAGAAGACATCATAAAAATGATGTAATTATCATGATCTAACATCTGAAGTTTGATGAAGTAATCGTTCAAGGATTCTCAACTCAGCAAGGATTATAAAGCTTGACACCATTCCTCCTTATTGAGACACACAAACAATCTAAAATAACCAAAGACACTGTTGTCCATATGGTCACAGGATTTTTTTCACAGGGATACAAAGGCTTTTAAATTGCCAGAAGAAAGTCACACCCAGTTTTGATTTGTCTTCAGCAGGCCATATTGCTTTAGCACTCATTGAAATTGCCTGCCTTATCCTGATTAAAAACGTGGGCAGAGACAGAATTAACACCACTTTGGAAAATATTGTTAACTATAAACATTCATCTCCTATCTGCTTTTTAAAAATATGCTTCTTCTGGGACACCTAGGCTTGGCTGAGCAGCCAACTCTTGATTTTGGCTCAGGGCATGATCTCAGGGTCCTGGGATCCAACCCAACACTGGGCTCCACACTCAGTGGGAAGTCTGCTTGAGAATTTTCTCTCACCCTCTCCCTCTATCCCTCCCCCTGCTCACACACATGCACTTTCTCTCTCTCTCTAAAATAAATAAATCTTTAAAAATAAATAAATAAAAATATGCTTATTCTTAGAGTCTTCAATGAATCTTAGGTAGAGCAAATTTATAATACATGAACTATTCCATAAAAAGATTTGGAGGAATGTTAATTCAAACCCACAATTACTGGGTATGCAGTAATATGTTAGTAATAAGTTAGTATGGTCACAGATGGTTAGTGATTCATTCCTATAGAAGAGTAGATATTTGGGAAACCAGAGTATCAGCCACACTCAGAAGAGGCAATGAGATTCAAGAGATCTTATTTTCGTTAATAACATTAAAAAAGTAAATTGCCATTAAGCACAGACATTATTTCAAAAGCAGAAATATCTCAATATATTTTATTATGGACTTAATGAAAGACACCCTTGAAGATCAACCAAACCTCTTAAAATTAAAAGCCAAAAATATGGCAGAAAAATTAATTTTCTGTATTTGGATTGGGTAATTTATGGATTTGACACTAACATAAATTTATTTTGACTTTTTTTTCTTAAATTGCATTATTTAAATGAGAAATATTAATTCCAGTGGATTTGTTATGAGTGTATGCCAAGGGTCCTGAGCCTGGGTTTAAAGTCTACTGCTGCCCTTTGTTAGCTATATGAAATTTGCTATGTGAAATGAATCTCTTCATGAATCAGTTTCTTCATCTGTAAAACAAGAATGATATTATACTTATCTCTTACAGTTGCTGAGAGGACTAAATGTGTAATGCAAGATAAGTATAAGAAAAAGTTGGCCATTCATAAACATCAAAATATTAGCTTTTTAAAATTAATATTTTCCCTTTGTTGAGCATGAGGAAGACTCATGATCAAAATACTGACTCTTCGGGCGCCTGGGTGGCTCAGTCGTTAAGCGTCTGCCTTCAGCTCAGGTCATAATCCCAGGGTCCTGGGATCGAGTTCCGCATTGGGCTCCCTGCTCTGCAGGAAGCCTGCTTCTCCCTCTCCCACTCCCCCTGCTTGCGTTCCTGCTCTTGCTATGTCTCTCTCTGTCAAAAAAATAAATAAAATCTTTAAAAAAAAAAAATACTGACTCTTCTTATCATACCATTTATCTTCACAATTCCCCATGCTTCAAAAAAATATCTTGAACTTCGTATATATGGTTTTTCAGTTTTAATAATATATTTAAGCTCAAAGATGTTTCCCAAAAAAGTTGATCTTGTCATGTAGAATACACAAGGAAGACACAAATTCCCTAACTGATAAAATATGATAATGAGAGAATTATAATCTGTAGACAAATGGAAGATTTTCTTTCCTGCTCAAAACTTTGACACATGGAAAGCACAGAAAAATAGTTTTCTATTATTATTTGATCATAGGTACTATTTTCATTTGTGATTATATAATTAATTTTTAATTATTTGACATAGGTTGCAGAGGTAGACTGGCATGCTAAAGTCTATGATTATGTTTTGTTTCTTTAATTTTCTCCTTTATTTCTGGCAATTATTATTTACATACTTTAATGCTAAATTCTTTGGTTCAGAATGAGTTATGACTGCCAACTTTCAAGCTGAAATTTAGCATATTAATAAAAAAGATCCCTATATGTTCACATAACGTTTTACTTAACTGCTTCTACTTGTGTATGTTAATCTTCCCTGCATTGTTTTTAATGCAGGAACTGTATAATATACATTTCACCATCCTTTTAATTTCTCATCCCTGGGTTTTTACATTCGCATATTTATTTTGTGATTCATATGTTATGTATTTTTATTAATTATTCATTGTCAACTACCTTGAATTCACTATTTTATTCCTTATTATATATCCTTCCCAATTTGTATTTTCTAATATAGTCTGGAAATTGAGACCCATAATTATAATATTATTGCTTTATATTACACCTTTTACATTTCCATGTTGAAATTTATGTTTTAGAGTTAAAATTAAAATAGCCATTTGTGAGTGTGTGTATGTATGTGCGTGTAGCCTATATTGCTCATTAGTACACAAATTCACTATGTGTGTTTACCCCAGCACATGAAAAAATAACTAAGTCATATGGAATTATTAGATAGAAACCTTTACTGCTTGAAATTTTCTAATCCTAGCACCGCCGCCTTTTGTCATTTGTTGATATAAATAGAATTTGATTTTTGCCCAGTTATAGGTTATTCAATGTTTCTCTGACTCTCTTTGTTTGGCAAAATGCTGTGCACCAAGGAAGCATTCTGTTTCTTGTTTTGTGTTTGACCCCAGTTCCATTCCAGGAAGAAAACTGGTCCTGTTTGGTCTACTCCCCAGTGCTCTGACTTTCAATATCATTGAAGAATATCTAGTAAAGTCTAATGAACCCATTTTCCTGTTGGTTTGCTCACCTTTGTCCTTAGGTCTCCCAAGCACAAGGTCAAGTGGCTAAAACAATCAATCTGCAAGGCCAAAAGCAGTTTCAAGTGGCCTATTTTCAGTTTGACCTTTGTCTACCCTGGATTATTTGTAACTGTAGATGAGATTTAGATTTGTAGCAAATTTTTTTATGTCCTATGCCATAACCCTTCAAATCACTAAAATTTGAGCATTACTGTAGTAAAGATCTTTGAAACTCTACCCCATATCCCAGCTCAAGTACCATACACAGTGTCTCTCAATTCTTCTGCCTCGAATTTTTCTCTAAAGTTTAAGGAAGGGTGCTAAACCCTTCAAAATTCAGTTAACAGTTCTGGGGGCAATTATTAACAAATAGGGAAAGGGAGTTGATCTATTAATGCCCTGCTTCTAATCCCTTAAGGAATGATTTTTATTGTTATTCTGTAAGGTTTCATTTTGGGTTTTCTTCCTTCTGTGTCTGACTCATGACACCCCTTCCCTCCACTCCATGGGATTGACCCTCAAATAAATTACTAGCTCTGAGGTTTACACTTCAGGGACTGCTTTTGAGAGAACCCAAATTAAAACCAGGTCCTTCAAGTTTTTTTTCTCTTAATTACTACCCCGTGTTATTTTCTCATAGAAGTGAGTTTTGAGTTAGGCTTTTATCATTTTCCTTCAGTATAGTACTGAATGTATTCTCACAGAAATTCCTTGATGTTTCTGGCATGTAACAAAGATGAAGGTGCATTATTTTTATCATTGCCATTTTCAACTTGTTTGGTCATATTCAATATCAAGAATATAAGAAGAGGTGGGAAATTCTGCTTCCACCAAAGATGAAGTAACAGATGTTATATTTACCATCTATCCCTAAATAACCAAAAAATTGAAAAAATAAATTAAATAAGCAGCAGAGCAGTGATCCATAAGAGATGGGAAACATGAAAGCTCCCAGTTTAATGTTTAGGGGGGGCAGTGTCATAGGTAAGCCAGGGTATCCCTGAGTTAAGGGTTAGATGAGACCAAGATAATTACAACCCACAGGGCAGGGCACCAGAAAGGAAAGACTTGCACAGGACGAGAACTGCAGAGATCTTCAGGGGGTCCTTTTGAGCAAAGTGATTATCAGTGTATGAATGAAACTAACTGAGCTGAGGTGATAATACACAAAACAGAAATAAACAATGTAAGACTGGAAGGAAAGAAAACTGACTCTATTTGGAAACTACATGATTGCCTACATAAAGAATTTCTAAGGACCTACAGAAAACTAATAGAATTAATAAGTGAGTTTAGCAAAGTTGTAGGATGCAAGGTAAATATCAATACAATATGAATGTAAAAATGCAATTATATCTCTAAATACTAGTAATGGACAATAGGAAATTCAACTTTAAAAATACGGCCATTTGCAATAACACCAAAAATATGAAATATTAGGTATTCATCAATAAAATATATGTAAGAACTACATGCAGAAAACTACTAAACACTGATGAAAAAAAAAAAAAAAAACAAAGAAGACCTGAAGAGATGGAAAGATGTATCATATTTAAGGTCTGGGAGATACAATTCATAAAGATGCAAATTCGAAAAAAAAAAAGATGCAAATTCTCCCAGAAATGGTATAAGGTCAAAGCAACTCAAATCAAAATCATTGCAAGATTTTGGCAGAAATGCACATTGCGGGGCACCTGGGTGGCTCAGTCATTAAGTGTCTGCCTTCAGCTCAGGTCATGATCCCAGGGTCCTGGGATCAAGCCCCACATTGGGCTCCCTGCTCCGCAGGAAGCCTGCTTCTCCCTCTCCCACTCCCCCTGCCTGTGTTCCCTCTCTCGCTGTGTCTCTCTGTCAAATAAATAAAAAATCTTAAAAAAAAAAAAAGAAATGCATGTTGGTTTAATAATTTATATGAAAAAGTAAAAGAACTAGCTAAGTCAAATAATTTTGAGAAAAGAATGAAGTTGAAAGACACACTACAAATCCATAAGGATAAAGACAACATGGTATTGGTAACAAAGTAAACATATAAATCAATGGAATAGAATAGGAAGTCCAAAATACACCCATATATGTAAGAGCAATTAATTTCTGACAGAAGTTCAAAGGCAATTCAATGCCGGGAAGAGTTTTTTGTTTTTTGTTTTTGTTTTTTTTTATCCCAGTATAGTTAACATGTTAACATACAGTGTTATATTAGTTTCAGGTGCACAATATAGTGATTCAGCAATTCTAGATATTACTCCGTGCTCATCATGACATGTATACTCTTAATCCCCTTCACCTATTTCACCCATCTTTCCCCGACCCCAACCCCCCCTCTGTTAACCATCGGTTTGTTTTCTATAGAAGAGAATCTATTTTTGGTTTGTCTCTCTCTCTCTCTCTTTTTTTTTTGTTGTTCATTTGTTTTGTTTCTTAAATTCCACATATGAATAAAATTACATGGTATTTGTCTTTCTTTGACTGACTTATTTCACTTAGCATTACACTCTCTAGATCCATCTGTGTTGTTGTAAATGCCAAGATATCATTCTTTTTAAGGGCTGAATATTCCACTTTTTCTTTATCCATTCATCTATCAGTGGACACTTGGGCTGTGTCCATAATTTGGCTACTGTAAATAATGCTGCAATAAGCATAGGGGTGCAGATATCTATTTGAATTAGTGTTTTCATATTCTTTGGATAAATACCCAGTAGTGGAATTATTGGATCATATGGTAGTTCTATTTTTCATTTTTTGAGAAACCTCCATACTGTTTTTCAGAGTGGCTGCACCAGTTTGCATTCCCAGCAATAGTGCACAAGGGTTCCTTTTTCTCCATATCCTTGCCAACACTTGTTGTTTCTTGTGTTTTCTATTTTAGTCATTCTGACAGGTGTGAGGTGATATCTCATTGTAGTCTAGATTTGCATTTCCCTAATGAGTGATGTTGAGCATCTTTTCATGTGTCAGTTGGCCATCTCGATGTCTTTCTGGAGAAATGTTTGTTCATGCCTTCTGCTCATTTTTAATTGAATTATTTGTATTTTTGGTATTGAGTTTTATGTTATTTATGTACTTTGCATACGAACCCTTTATCAAATATGTCAGATATGTCATTTGCAAAAATCTTCTCCCATTCAGTAGGTTTTCTTTTACTTTTGTTGGCTGTTTCTTTTGCTGTGCAGAAGCTTTTTATTTTGATGTATTCTCAATAGTTTATTTTGGCTTTTGTTACCCTAGCCTCAGGGGACCTATCCAGAAAAATATTGCTATGGCCAATGTCAGAGAAATTACTGTCTGTGCTCTCTCCTAGGATTTTTATGGTTTTAGGTCTCACGTTTAGATCCTTAATCCATTTTGAACTGAGTCTCGTATAAGCAGCATATAGACGTGTCTTGGGTTTTTTTGTTTTGTTTTGTTTTGTTCATTTCATCACCCTACGTCTTTTGACTGGAGCATTTAGTCCATTTGCATTCAAAGTAATTATTGATAGGTATGTACTTACTGCCATTTTGTTACTTTTTTATGGTTGTTTTTGTAGTTCTTGTCTGTTCCTTTCTTCTATTGCTTTCTTGTCTCATGGTTTCTTGGCTTTTTTTGGTGATATACTTGCATTACTGTCTCTATTTTTTGTATATCCATTACTGGTTTTTGATTTGTGGTTACCACTAGGTTTGCATATAACATCTTCTGCATATAGCAGTCTATGTTAAGTTGATGATCACTTAAGTTTGAACCCATTATTTACACCTCTCCCACCCCACCCCCACATTTTCGGTTTATGGTATCATACTTAACATCGTTTTATTTTGTTAATTTCTTAACTGATTTTTATAGATATACTTGCTTTTACTGTTTTTGTGCTTCCTACTTTTCTTACCCCTATTTATGGCCTTTCCTTTTCAAAGTGTCTCCTTTATCATTTCTTGTAAGGCTGGTTTAGTGGTCATGAATTCCTTTAACTGTTGTTTGTCTGGAAAGTTCTTTATCTTTCTTCCTATTCTGAATGATAGCCTTGCTGGATAGAGTATTCTTGACTATAGGTTTTTTCCTTTCAGCACTTTGAGTATATCATGCCACTCCCTTCTGGCCTGCAAAGTTTCAGCTGAAAAAATCTGCTGATGGCCTTGTGGGGTTTCCTTTGCATGTAAAGTTTGTTTTCTCTTGCTGCTTTTAAAATTCTTTCTTTATCACTATTTTTTAGCCATTTTAATTACTTTGTGTCTTGGGGTGGACCTCATTGAGTTGATTTTGTTGGAGGCTCTCGGTGCCTCCTGAATCTGGATTTCTGTTTCATTCTCTAGATTCAGGTAAGTTTTCAGCTATTATTTCTTCAAATAAATTTTCTGCCTTCTTTTGTCTCTCTTCTCTTCCTGAGATCCCTGTAATGCAAGTGTTATTAGGCTTGATGGTGTTGCTAAGTTCCCCAAGTCTATTTTCATTTTTTTTTTTTCTCTCTCCTGTTCAGCTTGATTGCTTTCCATTACTCTGTCCTCCAGGTTGCTGACCTGTTCTTCTGCTTCCTCTGGTCTACAGTTTATTCCATCTAGTGTATTTTTAATTTTAGTTATTGAGTTCTTAATCTCTGATTGATTTTTTTTTAATGTTTTCTATCTCTTTCTTAGGGGTCTCACTGAGGTCCTTCCCTATTTTTAAGTCCAGTGTGTATCTTAAGTCCAGTAAGTCTATAACCTTAAATTCTTTATCGGGCATATTACTTATCTCTGTTTCATTTATGTCTCTTGCTGTGATATTGTCCTGTTCTTTCTTTTGGGACATACTCCTCTATCTCCTCATTCTGTCTGACTCTTGGTGTCTGTTTCTGTGTGTTAAGAAAGTCAGCTACACATCCTGCTCTTAAAAGTAGCAGCCTTATGAAAGGTCCTGTAGTGCAATGTCACTGCAGTGCAATGTCCCCTGTTCACCAGAACCTGGTGCTTCAGGGGTGTCTCCCCTGTGTGTTGCATGTGACCGGCTGCTGTGGCTGAGCTGCATTTACCTTCACTCCAGTCATCTGCAGTGGTTCTCTTTGCCTGTTGTGGGCAGGGTTTTGTCCCTGTGTTTTTAGTGGGCTAGCCTGGGGCTGCCTTGGGCTTGAGTCAAGTCACATCAGGTGTTTGCCAGAGATGCAGTAGCCCTGAGCTGCAGGATGCTTTCCCTGTTTTATCCCCTGAAAAACTTTCTTTGGTGAGCCAGGCCTACCGTCAAACCAGATGGCTGCCCCCACCCCACTGCTGGGGCTGCAGTCAGAATAGTGTGTTTGAGGGGTGCCTGGGTGGCTCAGTCATTAAGCGTCTGCCTTCGGCTCAGGTCATAATCCCGGGGTCCTGGGATCAAGCCCCGCGTCAGGCTCCCTGCTCTGCAGGAAGCCTGCTTCTCCCTCTCCCACTCCCCCTGCTTGTGTTCCTGCTCTCACTATGTCTCTCTCTGTCAAATAAATAAATAAAATCTTTAAAAAAATTAAAAAAAAATCTTTATAAAAAAAAATTGTCTCCTGTATACCCCGGTGTTTTTCAACTGCTGCTTCTATGTTGTATCTCCAAGGGGCTGTTGTGTTGTTCTTTAAGGGTGGGGACTCAGTTTCCTCTCCCCTTCCTGGCACTCCCAGAGCTGAGCCTGGTGACATTTAAAGTTCCAGGTGTTAAGTCCCACTGATTATAAGAACTCAAGAAATTCAGCACCCTTGTTTTTCAAAGCCAAATGTTATGTGGATTCATCTTCCCTGTGTGGGCTTCCTGGTTGTGATAGTCTGTTTCTCTCCCTTCTTCATGCTTGCAGGGTGTCGTCCTATTGCAAACAGTTCCATGGGTCCTTTTAGCTCCTGACTGCATCTCTGCCCTTCCTACTCTCTTTGAAGTGGCCTCTCCTCTACATTTAGCTGTGAAGAGTCTGTTCTGCTAGGCTTTGGGTCATTTTCTGGGTTATTTACACTGATGTGAGTGTAACCTAGTTGTATCCATGGATGAGGTGATATCTAACTCTCATCCAGAGAAGGTTGTTTTTCAACAAACTGTTTTGATATAATTGGAATTCTACACTAAAACAACAACAACAACCTTCCCCCATATCTTGCATCACATTAAAAATTAATTCAGAAATTAATCATAGGCCTAAATGTAACATATCACAAAGTTTGAAGAATACAGGACAATATCTTTGTGACCTAGGGTTAAGCTAATATCTCGTTGGTATAACACTAAAAATACAGTACATAAAAGAAAAAAAAATGATAAATTGGACTTCATCAAAATTAAGGTCGACTGATTAGCAACATTACTTTCAACCATAAGGTCTCTTTTGAAATGTAAGATCACATAATCACAGGTTCCAGGAATGAGAGTGTAGATATCTTTGGAGGACCATTATATAGTTTACTACAAATCTCAAATGAAATACTAAATTTAAAAAGTGAGAGTCAAAGGCTACAGACTGTATGATTCTGATTATATGACATTCTGTATGAGGTCAAATAGAAGTACTGAAAGCAGGTAAGTAAGTTCTAGGTTTAAGAGTAGGCAGAAGAAGTTGACAACAAAGAGCCAAAGGGGAATTTTTGGTACTGATGGAACTGTTCTGTATCTTGATTACAGCAGTGGTTCTACAGTAAATCTTGTTAAATCTTGCAGAGCTGTATACTAAAAATTATGAACATTAGTGTATATTAATAGTAACTTAAATTAAAAATAAAGGCAAATATGAAAATAAGGGAGCACAGAGAATTAGTTTCCTGTGTAAGTTATCATCATATGTAGAAGTAAATGTAATATATATTAAAAATAAATACATTCTAATAGAGACAAGATAAAAGAAAAACAAAAATGGTTTTAAGAAGTAGGAATGAGATGTCATCAGAATCTTTTCAACTTTAATATCTATATGGGGTCTTCCTCAAGATGTCATGAGGTGGTGCTTTAAAATAGTACAGTCCTTAATCTTTATCTACTGCCTGGGAGCTCAACATTTTGAGACACAAAAAGAAGCTTATGCAATTTGTGCACTGACATTCTTTTTAAACTCATGCAAAGTTGTCAATTAATTAGAAATTATAGGATATTCATGCCAGCTAACCCCATCTTGTTCCTTAAAAATTGTCCTGGACAATATTCCATTGTGTGCCACTATCCAATTTAATATGGTAGGCTTTCACAATTTTCTAACCTGAGTTATAATAATACATGTAGCTTTATCATTTTAATTATTTTTTTTATTTTCGATAATTCCTTAATACCAATAAATTTATTACAATACAAGGATCAACACAGTGGAGACAGACAGAGCATAGTGTCAATCTGATTAAAGTAATAGCATTAGCACCTAAAACGCCCTTGTGGCTTTTCTCAGTACACTCTTCCCTTTTAATTTGTTCTTTCCTAGAATTTAGCAAGTATAATTTATTCTCATTGTTTAAATTGTGAAGAAATAAATCTCATAACTATTTCAATTTTTTTCCTTCCATTTATATGCCTCATATGCTCCACAGGAAGTAGTACACACAGAGGTCATTGCCAGTAGAAAAAATCATTTTGAACTCCACTCGTTTTTTATTAGAGTCTCTTAATTTACTCCAAAGAAAGGGCAAGCAATTTTCATTATCTTTTCAGATAAGTACTATAATTCCATGTATCATTCATTTAATTTTAATTTTATTTTATATGTGACCATTTAAATGCCTTTCCAAATGATAGGTACATCCTGTGGTTAAATGTTTGAACCATATTAGTTGAGCGAGAGATAGTGAGGCCAGATGTAGATCAAGATGGAGAAAATGAAGAGTTTACAGTTTTATTATACTCACAGTTTCCTGGGGAGAGCACAGTATGCCATGCAGGGCCACTCAGAAAAGCCTGTGATCAGTCATGATGCAGAGAGAATGCAGCTGCGGACAAGCAATTTTTGTGTTCTCCACAGGAAGGAAGGGTGAGGCAGGGTAGCGGAGTTTAGGACTGGCTAGCTATGCTTGAAAGCAGCATCCCTGGAAGCTTCATGTTCACTATAACCATTATAGCTTGTTGTTCGGGACTATCTAAAGTCTCCAGATGTTTTGGGTGTACCCAGGATTTACTTGGGAAAAGCTATTTTATAGATGTTAAAGCTTCAATTTACAGAAATTAGAAGTAAGTTTAATATATTAAGCCCAAGAGAAAATTTAAAAAAAAGGTATGGTCATATTTGGATGATTATTTATACATTGTACTTTAGTAAATTCAATAATAAAAGATGAATTTCTACATTTCTTGCTTTTTGCTTTTTGATTTGCTCAATAATTTTTACATTATAACACTGACATTCTAGTATCAACAATATATATGAATAAAAACTATATTTTGTGTTCATGTTTTAAAATTAATATTTGCAACGAAATAAAAATCCCTAAGTGAATAGATAATATTAGAATATGCAATGTCTAAGACTATCCTGTCTGAAAAAAAAATACCAAAAACTTTATAATAGAGCTCATCAAAATAAATGCATGCTGACTGATGTCTTAAAAATCATTAATACAAATGTATCAGATCTTGAACAAAGTAAAACAGGAACCCATACTGATATTAATATTTGCCTTACAGACTTTCAAATTAAAAATTAACATTTCCAACTTAATCTTTATAATTGAATATTAGAATCTTATCCAACACAACAATAAAAACAAAAAGCAATAAACACATAATGTGGACAATCTCACTTTTGAGAAATAATTTATCATGTAATGCATGTTATTCAAGAATTTTCTGAATAGTTTTTAAGAGTGAATTGGGAATAAACAGAATTACAATATCTGTTGAATATATTTATCCATAAACTTCACTAACTTCACTTTTTATAGTGTTCATTTTTTAGTATGCGATAGGCAGTTAGTCAAAATTTTCAGAAAGGCTGAATAAAATACAATTGAAGGAGAATGCTAAAGGCAAAGCTAGTGTCAGGCCTGTCCCTTCTCCATTTATATACATAAATATATACTTAAGCTCTGATGACTGTGGAAACCAGCCTGTCTCCCTTCCTCTGCCCCTCTTTCCTTTCCACAACTTCCACATTACTCCTTTATCACTTCCCTCCCTTTTCCACACACAATGTTCCTATGCATAGGGCCTTTCTTATGGATAATAAATAGTGAGACTGTCCCCCCAAATATCTCATCCACAGGTTTGATGTCACTCTACTCCTTTAACTCCAATGAAGTCTATCACCTGGAAGAGGCAACCTCTATAAGTCCAGTGCAATCATTATAAGATTGATAGGGAATAAGCTCTTGGATGGCACAAAGGACAGGCTATCCTCGCAACTAGGAATGAAGATGGATAAAAGAAGAGATGGAAGAAAGAGATGGAAGAGACTGGAAGAAAGTGTGATATCAACTCAGGGCTAACCTAAGAGGTAAGAATCGATTGGGTGAAACTTGATATATAGAAAGGAGAGAAGAGCTTTCCCATTTTTCATATTATTGTATATATCGTTTCTCCCTGACCAGAGCAGAAATTTCTCTTAGTCTACACTGACAATGCATGATGGTCAGTGAGCTACTGATACTAGGAAGTAACTGCTCTCATTTGTACAATCACAGGATCCAGAAATAGACAGTGCTGCCCTAGCATCCAGAACCAGAAAAGGAAGCTAAAATGCCATCTGACCTAGACAGAGACCACAATATCCTAGCCCCTCTCCACTCAAGGGTTGGCCAATATTTGGTGAGAGAAGCCTATAGCTACCCCCAGAATTGTATGACAAATTTACTAAAAAATTCTTATAATCTACTGCTATGTAAAGGCTAAGGTGAACTCAGCAAAGGACATGTAGCATGACTTTACCAGAGGATATAAAAGTGGAAAGAATGACCAGACAAACTGAGATCTGAGTAAATAACATGGTGAAGGGAACTGAAGGCCACACTCTGGCAATCAAATGAAATGACTAACAGTATGCAGAGGGGGGTTGGGTATGGAGTTAAGAATCTTTCTGTCAGGGCGCCTGGGTGGCTCAGTCGGTTAAGCATCTGCCTTCGGCTCAGGTCATGATCCCAGTGGGATCGAGCCCCGCATCGGGCTCCCTGCTCCGCGGGAAGCCTGCTTCTCCGTCTCCCACTCCCCCTGCTTGTGTTCCCTCTCTCGCTGTGTCTCTCTCTGTCAAATAAATAAATAAAATCTTAAAAAAAAAAAAAGAATCTTTCTGTCAAAGCTAGGAGAAGTTTGTGAGCAACATCTTAACTGTGGAGTGGGGGTGGCATCTGCAGGCTTCAGGATGGCCCGCCGGATACAGAACGTGTAGCACCGTGAGCATTAGGGAGGTTTGCTGTGGAAGTGCTCCCAGATAAAAGCATTTGCCATATGCTCAGGCAAGCCTTATGTACTAAAAAACGCAGAAAAAAAACACCTTGAAAGCTTGATATTATAGTGAATGGAAACTGAATTTGCAGTTTGATTCCTCTCAAATAAATGCTCACACGTTCTTTCAAGCTAGGCTGCAGCCTGGACAGTTTCCTTCTTCTGAACTTTGACAGATCACGAAGTCCTCAGAGAAGCTTTACTTCTGCTGCAATTCCTTACAAGAATGCCAGTGTTCTAGACAACCATGCCACATCTGGAGGTGTGCAGGCTTAAGCATTCAGAGCACCAGAACAAGGTTTCCTGGAGAGCAGAGAGCTCCTCCCCACAGCCATGGTCTGTGTGGCCACCAGATCCTCCTAAGGGGATGCATTTTGGCCCAGAGTGACTAGAAGTGCCTCACAAACAGAGTTTCATCAGATTCTGTCTCTAATCCCTCACACTCTGAGGGCAATAAAAACCAGTCCAGGAGACAAATGCAGGCAGATGCCATTCCACTCCCCTTCTTCTTCTAAAGGATGACACATCTAAATTAAAATATTTCTGATACTGTAAGTCAGACTTTCAGTAATTTATGGATCTATTTATTTTTTCAATTTATGGATTTATTAAGTGCACACACACACACATCCCAACCCTACAAAAATCTTTTTTTTTTGCCATTTTAGATGCTTTATAAAATGGTATATATACTGGACTCTTACACTGCTCTGTTTAAATGACAGGTAGGGAGGATTTTACTTTTGTTTTCTATGAATGTATGAAGACGAAAAAAAGAGACATTGAATGGAAATAAAGAAATTACAGGACAAATCTATACTCTTAGCAAAGGGACAAGGGACGAGGAAAAAGTTTCCATTAGAAATAACTCCAATGACTGCATGTCTTTAACCCAGAAGACCAGCTCAAATATCATTTGTATTTTACAGGACAATTCAATGACTAGACAGTCTTTTTCTTTTTTTTCTTTTTTTTTTTTTTTAATTAAACAGCCTAGCTTATTTGTGCTGAAAGGAGCCATATCACTTTATCCCACACATCCTTTGTCCTTGAAAATCTTATAAGGAAAGATACACAAAATTAAATGCTGACTTACTGAAAATTTCACACAATAGAAATCACTGCCTGCTTATTTGCCCAAATGTATTTTCTGCGTCAAGACAAAATATACGTACCCAGTGCTCTACACATTTGTCTGTATTTAGCCTATATCAAAATTTGGTTTTATGAAAAATGCACTGTTCTTTCAAAGAGCTTATTTTTATTTCATTGCTATACTACATATACACACATGTAAAAGGTATCTTCAAATATTATATATATATATAAGTAATTTGTAAAATTTTTCCAGTTCATGAAAAAATCTTTAACATATATTTCTCATTGAAGGTTTAGGACAGCCATGTGATTCCTATGTTATTATCCCTCTCTCAAAGTCAAGGAAATGAAAATTCTAAGAGTTGAAATCTACTTTCTCAAATTCAAACCAATTGAAACAACTTCTGAATGCCAGCCTCAGGACTTAAACCTCATCTTTTAAAAGGAAATCTTTCATTTCTTTCACAAAAACACAGTAAGTGTTTCTTAAGTTTCATTGTTTAAGTTTCATGGCTTAAGTTTCTTGAAATCTTTTTAGGTCAATCTTAAAGTCTTTGCTTAAGTTTCTTAAAGTCTTTTTAGGTCAGTCTTCCCCAGATGAATAAATTAAATCTGTTCTAATCCTTCTGGTTGTGCTACCAGTAGGTTCTGCTTACACATATTAAATTTGGGTTTTTGATGTCCTATAGCAGTTAAATTTCACCTAATATACAGCATAGTCCAAGACAGAAATTCAGAACTTAACCAAAAACAGTTTTCTTAGAAGGGTTAATCACATTAGAATCCCTCCATGTAGGCTCTCATGTAGGTAAATAACCCAGTGGTAAAGGAAGATGAGAATAGCATATGTATTGTATTTCAAGGTTTTAAAAAGAGAAGAAAACTTCTCTCCAAAGAATAATTGGTCACCACAGATCCCAGTAGTCTACTAACCTGTCTATTAACCTACAGGGTAACTCAACCTGTAAACTAAAATATCTTATTTCTAACAACTTTAATGCTTGGGGTTGTGGATAAATGCCTGCCTACTGAGTATAACACTAGAAATTGATTTTATTTTCCCTAAAGGAAACACTGCAAAGACTTTCTGTCTAGTAACTGTATTTATTTCATGCTCTAGGCTCTGATCTTAGGGACAGCAATTGTTCAATTTTTGTTGTTGTCATTGTTGGTACTTTGTTTTGGCTCTGTAAATTTTAGATATAGAGGATAGAGTTAATCAAATTCCAAAGCTATGCACACTATTAACAGAATCCATGCTGGGCTCCTCTCTTATTTTATTTGATTACTACTGCATATCCCTTTGTGTGTGTGTGTGTGTGTGTGTGTGTATATATATATATATATATATATATATATATACATATACATATTCATTCAAGAAACTATTATTCTGCTTTGATTTCAATTTATTTTTTGCTTCTTTTTACTTGAGACGCTGCATTTCAAAATCCATTCATTCTTTCTGTGTATATCTAACAAATTTTTTCTAACTGCTTTGTATGACTTTTTTATATGCATCCATATAATTCACCTGTTCACCACCTCTCAAGAAATCAAACAGTCCCTAAGTGACTACTACATTTGATGGGCCTGCAAGTGTGCCATAGATTTGTCCAGCAAGAAGAGGACACAGTAAGCCCAAATACACACACAGCATAGGCAAGATCAACAGGGTGTCAGTTACTTGTGGCCCATAGGTGTCACTGAAGTAGAGGGGCCAGATGCTAGATGATAAGCAGTGGGTCACCGGGTCATGGAAGATCAAATTCTTGACCATAGTTAGGTGATTTTATAGTCTGCAGATGAACCTAAGGGGCAGTGGCAAGGGGCATACTCTATGCATTACTAGAACCAGGGTGATGCATAAGAAACAGCGCCTTCTGCAAAATAAGGTACCTCTCTGGCACATTGGCAATTGCTTGTGGCAATTGCTCACAACTGCCCACCTCTGTATGTTCCGGGGAAGACCAAGGGACACCCTGCTAAGGCTTTGGTCAAACGGTGGTTGGGCTTGTGAATACTGCCTATGTGAGACATGGAAGTGTCCCCCTCTACACCACCCCACTGATGGACACCCAGCTTGACTACTACTCCCCACATCCTTGTTCAGGTCTCTTACAGATGTGTGAGACTCTCCCTGGAAAAAGTCAAAGATATGTATGTACTTCATTTGACAGAATTGTATCAAATTTCTCTGTAGCATGCCTGTAGCAGGTTGTATGCTCAGCATCCATGTATAAAAGTTTTGTATCTCTGCTACACTCCTGCTAACACCTAACATTGTCTAGATTTCTAATTATTAACAGTTTAACAGGTGTATAGTGACAATTTTCATGCCATTAATTACTAGTGAGTTTGTGTGTCTCTTCATATGCTTGTTACCTTATCTGTCCCTAAACACTCTATTTTGTTCTACTGAGTTATTTATCTTTTCTTATGCCAATACCACACATTTTTTTTCTAGGACTTTGTTTTGCCTTTGATGGTGTTAGTTTTCCTTCTTTTCTCCTCTTTTCTAAGATTGAATTCCCTCTTGAAAAATACTTCTATCAGATTCTACTTCTAACCCTTCTCTCTGCAGGTGCTTCAAACCAGTCCAAGAAACAGATGGGACAGATGTCAGAATGATGTGTTCCACAACTTACTCATCATTTCCACAAGTTTAAATACTTATCTCAAAAATACCAAGTCTAGTACTATGCTCCCCAACATTCCCCATTGCAAACATGGTCAACCTATAGTCCTTATATTAGTAAATGACTGTTCCATCCTTACAGTTATTAAGGCAATGAGCTTTGAAGTTATCTTTGTCTTCCCCCCTTTCTCTTACTACATGAATTGTTTCATTAGCAAATCCTATTAGTTACATGCTCTATCAGGTATACAGCCAATTCTTAACAACCCATTGTGACAAATGGTCTCTTATATTTTAACTTTATTTATGATATCTGATACATATGTTCCTAATAACCTATTTTAATTTCTATCATTTTTGTTCTTTAAGTTATCACTATTCTATACTAAACAGAAGCTAATTCATTATACTTAGTGGAGAAAGTTTGGAAGCATTCTCTTCAAAATCAGAAACAAGAGAAAGGTATCACCTATTACAACCATTTAACATATCATTTGTGGTTTTGGACAACGTTCTGAGGGAAAAGATAGCTATAAGCATCAAAAGAAAAGAAAAAATATCATTACTTGTAGATGTTATGACTACCTTATTCAGAAAAACAGCAGAATTTATGATTAATGCATAGTAGTAACAAGAATTAAAAGGAGAGTTCCTGCTGGAGGTATAAATTAGGGACTCTTATTTAAATTATGAAAGTTACTTCAATCATGGAATTGGATGTTCACAAAGGGAATGATGTAAATATAAAAAAGAAATCCAAGACTGAGCCCTGAGCCACTCAAACATTTAGAATTAGAGAACATTAGAAAGAACAGGAAAAGAGGCTAAAAACAAGTGCACAAAAAAGTCAGAAAATAGCTTGAATGTGGTCCTGGAAATAAGAAAAAATAAAGTCTTCCGAGGAGAAGAAATTGATCAAATATGTCATATGTTACTGCTAAGTTTAAAGAAAATGGAACCTGAAGGTTGACGCCGGATGACCTTTCACAGCATCAGTGAATTTGAGAAGAGCCGTTTTGGTTAATGGTGGAGAAAAAAACTAAGTGAAGCAATTATGAAGAATAGGAGTATTATACACATAAGTATAACAACCGCTTTAATGAGCTTTCTTTGTTTTTAGTTTGATATAAAAGGCAACTTTTGGAGCACCTGGGTGGCTCAGTCATTAAGCGTCTGCCTTTGGCTCAGGTCCTGATCCCAGGCCCTGGGATCAAGCCCCGCATCAGGCTCCCTGCTCCGTGGGAAGCCTGCTTCTCCCTCTCCCGCTCCCCCTGCTTGTGTTCCCTCTCTCACTGTGTCTTTCGCTGTCAAATAAATAAAGAAAATCTTAAAGAAAAAGAAATGAGTATTGTTTTAAGCTACTGTTCGGTGATTTGTTGTATGGCACAGAAAATTATCATATGGATGAACTGGTTATATGCATATGAGAAATGCTAGATCGCTCCTTAAAGTCCAGTATTAATCTAACAGAATTTCTAAAAACAGGATTAGAATTATTGGGTGGATGTTTTGTGGGATGAAGTAAAGAAAACAATAAAAAAATTTGAAGAAAGAAATTTACCTGAGCCTAAGAAATTAAGCTTAAGAAATTAATGATAAGTTAAAAAAAAAAAAAAAGAAACCTCCTTCTAGACACATGCTTGTAAAATTTCTGTGCTTTAAGAATAAGATAAAATCATAAAACCATGGAGGAAGAAAGAAAAGAGATTACCTACAAAGAGACTATGAACAGATGGCATGCACCTTCTAATTAGCATCATGAAACTCTGAAAGATGTCAGACAAGTGTTTCAGATATCTGAAGGGAGATTTTTAGAACCTAGAATTGCATATTCAGAAATACTTTTCACTACTGAAAGAAAGTAAATACACTTTCAAATATTCAATTACTAAGATCTTTTTCCTCCCATACAGTTCTCTGTGAAAGTTGCTTGAGAAAAACCTGCAATAATTGGAGAAATCTCAGAATGCGGAGGTCTTTGGGGCTCAGGAAAAAAGAGACTCTAAACACAGAGAACATCTCAGAATGGCAGAGCTAAAGAAGCCTGGGGAACAAATGTTCTATTTTGGAGCAGAAGTCCAAGGAATTCTAGAAGAAATATTCTTTGGGAGAAGCATTGACTGATTGCTATTATTGGAAGCCTGAATAGTTATAAATAATGTGAAAATTCACTATTCTCCCATTAATAAAGGGAAAAGAGGAAAAAATGCCAAAGAAAAGGTAAAAAAATTATAAGAATTATAGATTTCAAATATGAAGCAAATTATTTTAGGACACAATTTGAGCAGCTGAGGGTCAAATAAATCCATGTGACTTTGATGGTATGGACGATCTTCACTGATAGGCACAGATATCTTGATTTTAATATCCAGATAAAGCAGAGGAGGAAATGTAATCATAGAACATTTGATTTTACAGCAATAAATAAATAGATAAAATAAATTGCACAGTCTCAAATTCTGCTTAAAGATTTAAAATTTTTAGAATCAAGTGATGACAAAAAAATAAAAAGGGAACTAGAATTACCAACGAGAATATCAACATGATGCATCTTGATACCGTAAAATTTATGGCGTAGCTGCCAGTCAGGAGGCACAAAACTGTAGGAGATGTGGAAGAAGGGACTGGAATATGAATACTTTTATGGTGGTGTGTCAGAAGACAGATAAAGGAAACGAAAGATCAAAAATAATGTAACAAATAACGGCGTGGATGGCAAATTAAATATGGAGATATAGGGAAGATAAGTAAAAGGTTTTAACTCTTATCTAGAATTGGAAAAAATCAATGAATAAAGTTGCCAATAGATTATTCAGAACTGTCTCAGCAACAGGAAGAAAAAATCCATTCTGAATAATGATAAATGGAGGAAAGAAGGTGAGGAGGGCAGCTCTTCTGTATGGAGCACAATTACAGTATTTGTCCATATTGTTTTTACAAAATGGTTTTTTAATTAATTAAAAAAGCAGAGTGGAATTGCTGAACCAAATGTTAAATTCATGGTTAGCTGTTTAAGAAGCTGACAAACTACTTTTCAAAATTTGGTACCATTTTACATTCCCATCAGCAATGTACAATGTTTCCATTTCTCCACATCGTTCCCAACATTTACTATCGCCCATCTCTTTGACTGTAGCCATTCTAGCAGGTGGAAAGTGGAATCTCATTGTGGTTTTAATTTGCATTTTCCTAATGATGAATGATATTGAGCATGTTCTCAGGTGCATATTGATCATTTGAATATTTTCCTTAGTGATACATCTATACAAATGTTTTGTCAAATGTTTCATAGGGATATTTTTTTATTATAGAGTTGTAAGAGTTCTGTATAGATTAATACAAGTTCTCTATCAAATACACAATCTTCAAATATTTGCTCCCACTCTGTTGCTTGGGCCTTCGTTTTCTTTTCTTTGTTTTTTTCCCATTTATTTTTTTAAATTTTTTTGAGAATTTTTTTATTATGTTAATCACCATACATTACATTGGACCTTCATTTTCTTAATGGTGTCTTTTGAAGTACAAAGGTTTTAATTTCAAGGTAGTACAGTTTATCTCTCTCTTTTTTTTTTTTTCCTGGATTGGACTCTGGTGTTGTAAGAACTCTTTGTTATCCATGGTCACAAAGATTTCATCTTAAGTTTTCTTCTAGAAGTTGTATAGTTTTGGATCTTATATTTAAATCTATGATGCATTTTGAATTACTTTTTTGTATGTGAGGTAAAGATCTAAGTTTACTTCCTTGCATACAGATACCCAATTGTCTCAGCATCATTTGTAAAACAACAGCAGCAACAACAAACAAACAAAAAACACCTATCCTTTCTCCACCAGATTGTCAAAAATAAATGTAAGGAATTATTTCTCAATTGTCAATTCTATTCTGCTGACTACATGCCTATCCTTGTAGAAACACTATATTATGTTGTTACTGTAGCATCATAGTAAATTTTGAAATTGGGTAATATAGATCTTTCAACTTTGATCATATTTTTCAAAATAATTTTGGGCATCATAAGTTATTGGAATTACTATATACATTTTAGGATGAGCTTGACAATTTTTTACAAAAACTCTGTTGAATTTCCATAGAGAGTGTGTTGAATCTATAGATCAATTTGAGAATTGCCATCTTGATAATAATGAGGTTTCCAATCCATGAAGGTGATTTCTTCTGTAACCTTGCTTTACTCTGTTATTAGTTTTAGTAGGTGTGTGTGTGTGTTTGTGTGCTCCTTTGGAATTTTCTTACCCAACCAGATCATGTCATCTGCAAATAAAGCTTTATCTTTCCTCTCTAAGCTAGATAACTGGAAGTCTTTATTTATTTGGCCTAAAACTTCCAGTACAATTTCTAATTAATCATATTTCACTCTATCATTTGAACTATCATAAGAACACATCCTGCCCTCAACTATTAAATCTCCTGCCATACTTGCAGAACTGTGAATATTTCATCATATGTGGAGCTGATGAGGTTATTGCTGAAATGATAATAATCTGCCTTGGTCCAGAAATCAGATGTTAAATTCAAAATAATATAAATATTTCTATATCTTTATATATCTCCATATATAGAGATATAGATATTAATGTCTTATCAATTACATGTCATCCCAAACTCACAGTACATCTGAGATACTCAATTTATATAATATATTTGAAATTAATTTGTAAACTTCCATTCACCTTGTAATTATATATTAATTTCTGTCTTTATTGTTATGTAATAGTAGAAAGGGAGAGTTCAGAAGTGCCTAAAAAAAGTACTAAGCCTATCATTATTTTATTAGAGCTTCCTGTCTGGACTCATGTCCCACTCTACAGCCATTGCCTCCATACAAACTCTTTATCCAATCATGCACAGGTATCCCTTAGTAAAATTTGCATCCATATCGTTTTCCATGTTAATACATGTGCATGAACTTTATTTTCATTGAATAAATGTTAAATATTAATTTCCACATATGAGTTTATAATGTAGATATGTCCATAAATACTTGAATATTTCAGCCATTCCCTTAACCATAGACATTAAGCTTATTTCCAAATTATAAATGCTATTATAGTCAATGCGAATTATACAGCAATGCCATTCTTATACAGGTCTCTTTTGCACATGAACACTTCTATTCCCAGAGTGTATATTATAAAGGTATGACCAAGGGCGCCTGGGTGGCTCAGTTGGTTAAGCGACTGCCTTCAGCTCAGGTCGTGATCCTGGAGTCCTGGGATTGAGTCCCGCATCGGGCTACCTGCTCAGCGGGGAGTCTGCTTCTCCCTCTGACCCTCCTCCCTCTCATGCTCTCTGTCTCTCATTCTCTCTGTCTCAAATAAATAAATAAAAATCTAAAATAAAATAAAATAAAATAAAGGTATTACCAGAGTATGACACGCACACACTTTGTAACACTCCCTAAATTTTTATTTAGATACACATCACATGTGTAAACTTTAGAAAGTATGTGTGTGTGTGTGTGTGTTTAAAACTTTAGAAAGAAATCTGAAAAGATATACACCAAAATAATAAATGTGATTATCTCTGGGTAAGTAGGCAGGGGCTCCTACTAAGGATGCTATTCAAAGGGCTCCCTGCTCTGCGGGGACTCTGCTTCTCCTTCTCCCTCTGCCTGCTGCCCCCCCTGCTTGTACTTTCTTTCTGTCTCTCTCTCTCTCTCTGTCAAATAAATAAAATCTTTTTTAAAAAAAAGGATGGTAATCAAAGGAATTTTAGCCTCGTCTAATGTATATTTACAGGCTTATATGCAAATTCATTATTGTGAAAATAGTTTATAAACAGATAAAAAGTATAAAAATGTGTCTTTAAGCATCTATCCATCTTAAAGGAAAACAAAAACCGTATGTAACAAAATTTCTGGTGCTACAGTTATCTGGGGCATATTAGATTTGCTAACTTTGAGAGAAAGGGAACTGACCAATCATGACTAAATGGCGGCCACCAGAAATATTCACTAATTTCCATGTTCCTGAGAGTAATTCTCATCGCTGCACCAATTTTCTTAAGTGTTCATGAAGCTGGTCATAACACTGACCTGTATGTAACAGTTTTTGTGTTACTAGACCACTTTTTTGTGGGTAATGAGTTTAATATCCATGAAACCTTTGTTACATGGCACTGATTTAAAGGCACGACGGTGGCAATAAAAGATGATGTAGAACCAAACTCAGATACAAAGCAGTGCATATCCTTAACCTCGATATAAATGATGAGAATTTCATTAAGCCAACTGCCTAGTCTTTTCAGATAGTTGAATACAAACGTGGACATTGTAAAGAAATGCATATTAATATTGTTATAAAAGAATGTATAGTTCGATAACTAGAATTATTAGGCTATTTATTTCAAGGAACACTATGCATCTAGGAAATGAGAATTTTGTCCTCAACTGTTGTCTTGGACCAGTTCTTGGCTACAGATTACTGCCAATTACACACGTAATGGAGTACATTTGCAGTTATTACAGGATTAAGATTTGTCATTACAAGTTGCAAATGACCAATTTCCCTTCACAATTGTGTAGTAATTATTGTCAAAAAGGAACATCAGTACAACCACTTAAACACATGGTATATATATTTTTTCCTTTTCACAGAAAACAAATGATCTCTAAAATCAGCTATTACCATGGCTAATGAACACTCTGTCACAACATAAAGATCCCCTGAATTTCCCTCTGGACCAATGTCATTAAGTCCAAAGCAAAACATAATTTAAATATCTGAGTTATGATCCACCAGCATTGCTTTCTACATGGATGGCCTGTCAGAAAACAGTCAAGGCAGAAAATCGATTCCTTAATTTCACCATTTCTTTAACTCTGTACTCTCTATATTTATTAAGTTATCAAATGCTGCCCATTCTGTTCTCCTTGCCCATCCTCCCCACCCCTGCCTTTAGTATCATCACTCATGCCTTCATTTCTCTTGAGTGCAAAAAGCCTCCTATTTTTTTTTCTTATGCTTAGTTGTCCCTTATCCAGTTACAAATGTGCTACCTTAGAGAAAATAATTTAAAAACTAAAATTTTCCAACTTCAACTTCTTTTTATTAGTGTTTTCCCAATAATTTGTATAGTATTGTCAAACTAGATTCACAAGTCAAGATATCTGTTGATTCATTCAATCAATATTTATTAAGTATCCTTCCTGGTTATTTTTTTTCTCTATTTAATTCAAGGTTTATTGTTGTGTTTACATATTACAGTTAATAGGTGGCCTTCTTAAAACAGACCAGTTTATTCAGAAGTAAGATTTGAATTTGATCTAGTCTTGATTACCCCACTCTGAACTTCAGAATCTTCATTTCAGAGACCCAGAATCTTCACCAATCGGTATGTCTATGGCCATGGATATTTTATGGCTTCGTGTCACTGCATAGACTCACCTAAGTGTTTGAAGTGCAACTATGGTTCAATCATGACAAAGCTGTTTGCTCCATCTTCCTTTGACTACTTGGGTGATGCCATCCTTATTTCCATCTAAGCAATGTGGAAGGCCCCAATTCTGCCACGATAATGGGTGGGAGTTAAGAGAAGAGGATGATTGGTTTTAATTGTCCTTCAGCCTCTTGAATTACTTTCTTTTGTAATAAACGTAAAAAAATGAGAAACATTTATAGATTTACAGAGTTATTGTGTAGATAGTACAGAGTGCTCATATACATCCAGTACCCTCAATTATTAGCATCTTCTATTAGGAGAGTAGATGTAATTAGGATGCTTGTGTTAGTATTATTTGGGGTCTTTTGAATATTATGGATACATGTCCTTCATTAGATATCTATTTTATAATATGTTCTCTCAGTTTGTGGCTTGTTTTTCCATTCTCTTAATGGTGTATTTTACAGAGCAGAAGTTTAAAATTTTAATAAAATCCAGCTTATCAATATTTCCCTCATGGATTATGCTGTTGGAATTATGACCAAACTCAAAGAAATGTAGATTTTTTCCTATTTTTTAAAGAATTTTCATAGTAGTGCATTTTACATCTAGGTCTATGATGCATTTTGAGTTAATATTTGCGAAAGACATAAGGTCCGTGCCAAGATTTTTTTTTCCCCACACAGATGTCCGCTTATTTCAGCACCATTTTGGAAGAACTCACATCTTAACAATATTGAGTCTTCCAGTCAATGAACAAGAATGTCTTTTGATTTATTTAGATCTTTTTTGGTAATTTTTTGTGTTTTATAGATTTTCTTATACAGATACCACACATATCTTGTGAGACTAATACCTAACTGTTTCATTTTAGGCTGCTACTATAAATGATGTATTTTTTTTCAAATTCTAGTTATTGCCACTGTATAGGAAAGCAATTGATTTTGTACATTAACTCCATATTGTGTAATGTCTTTATGATTTCCAGAGCTTTTGTTGTTGTTTATTCTTTTGGATTTTCTGGATAGTCAATTATGTCATCTGCATATAGAGATAACTTTATTTCTTCTTTTCTAATCTGTATACCGTCATTTCCTTTTTTTTTTTTTTTTTTTTTTTTGTCCTATTGTGCCAGCTAAGAATTCCAGTAGGATATTTGGTAGGACTAATGAGATTGGGCATACTTGAATTGTTTCTGATCTAAGGGGAAACTGTCTATTTCTCACAATTACCTATGAAGTTAGCTATAGTTTTGTTTTATTTTGTTTTTAGTTGTTCTTTAGCAAATTGAGGAAGTTCCCTTTCTTTCTTAGTTTGAAGAGACTTTCAATCATTAATGGATGGTAGGTTTTGTCACATGCTTTTTCTATGTTCATTGATATGATCAGTAGATTCTTCTTTACTCTGTGCATGTGGTTGATTGCATTTATTTTTGAATGTAAAATCAGCCTTTTATAGTTAGAATAAAATCCCTCTTGTTCATTGTGTATATTCTCTTTGTAAATTTTTAATTAAATATGCTAATATTTTGTTGAGGAATTTTGAGTTTATGTTCATGAGAGATATTGTTCTATAGAGTTCCAAATTTGTAATATCTTTATCTGGTTTTGGTGTTAGGGAAATGCTGGCCTCATGTATCTATTAGGAAGAGTTCCCCCTGCTTCTATTTTGTGCAGAATTGATATAATTTCTTTCTTCAATGAACTCACCAGTGAAATTGTATGGGCCGGTTGATTAATATTTTTTAAATTTTTTATTGTTATGTTAATTGCCATACATTACATCATTAGTTTTAGATGTAGTGTTCCATGATTCATTGTTTGTGCGTAACACCCAGTGCTCCTTGCAGAACATGCCCTCTTTAATACCCATCACCAGGCTAACACATCCTCCTACCCCTCTCCCCTCTAGAATGCTCGGTTTGTTTTTCAGAGTCCATCGTCTCTCATGGTTCGTCTCCCCCTCCGATTCCCCCCTTCATTCTTCCCCTCCTGCTATCTTCTTTTTTATTTCTTAACATCTATTGCATTATTTGTTTCAGAGGTACAGATCTGAGATTCAACAGTCTTGCACAATTCACAGCGCTTACCAGAGCACATACCCTCCCCAGTGTCTATCACCCAGTCACCCCATCCCTCCCAACCCACCCCCCACTCCAGCAACCCTCAGTTTGTTTCCTGAGATTAAGAATTCCTCATATCAGTGAGGTCATATGATACATGTCTTCCTCTGATTGACTTATTTCACTCAGCATAATACCCTCCAGTTCCATCCACGTCATTGCAAATGGCAAGATCTCATTCCTTTTGATGGCTGCATAATATTCCATTGTATATATATACCACCTCTTCTTTATCCATTCATCTGTCAATGGACATCTTGGCTCTTTCCACAGTTTGGCTATTGTGGACATTGCTGCTATAAACATCGGGCTGCATGTACCCCTTCGGATCCCTACATTTGTATCTTTGGGGTAAATACCCAGTAGTGCAATTGCTGGATCATATGGTAGCTCTATTTTCAACTTTTTGAGGAACCTCCATACTGTTTTCTAGAGTGGCTGCACCAGCATGCATTCCCACCAACACTGTAGGAGGGTTCCCCTTTCTCCGCATCCCCGTCAACATCTGTCTATTCCTGACTTGTTAATTTTAGCCATTCTGACTGGTGTGAGGTGGTATCTCATTGAGGTTTTGATTTGGATTTCCCTGATGCCGAGCGATGTTGAGCACCTTTTCATGTGTCTGTTGGACATTTGGATGTCTTCTTTGGAAAAATGTCTGTTCATGTCTTCTGCCCATTTCTTGATGGGATCATTTGTTCTTTGGGTGTTGAGTTTGATAAGTTCTTTATAGATTTTGGATACTAGCCCTCTATCTGATATGTCATTTGCAAATATCTTCTCCCATTCTGTCGGTTGTCTTGGTTTTGTTGACTTTTCCTTTGCTTTGCAAAAGCTTTTTATCTTGATGAAATCCCAATAGTTCATTTTTGCCCTTGCTTCCCTTGCCTTTGGCAATGTTTCTAGGAAGAAGTTGCTGCGGCTGATGTCGAAGAGGTTGCTGCCTGTGTTCTCCTCAAGGATTTTGATGGACTCCTGTCTCACATTAAGGTCTTTCAACCATTTTGAGTCTATTTTTGTGTGTGGTGTAAGGAAATGGTCCAGTTTCATTCTTCTGCGTGTGGCTGTCCAATTTTCCCAATACCATTTGTTGAAGAGACTGTCCTTTTTCCATTGGACATTCTTTCCTGCTTTGTCAAAGATTAGTTGACCATAGAGTTGAAGGTCCATTTCTGGGCTCTCTATTCTGTGCCATTGTCTATGTGTCCGTTTTTGTGCCAGTACCAGACTGTCTTGATGATGACAGCTTTGTAATAGAGCTGGAAGTCCGGAATTGTGATGCCGCCAGCTTTGCTTTTCTTTTTCAACATTCCTCTGGCTATTTGGGGTCTCTTCTGGTTCCATACAAATTTTAGGATTATTTGTTCCATTTCTTTGAAAAAAGTGGATGGTATTTTGATAGGGATTGCATTAAATGTGTAGATTGCTCTAGGTAGCATTGACATCTTCACAATATTTGTTCTTCCAATCCATGAGCATGGAACCTTTTTCCATTTCTTTGTGTCTTCCTCAATTTCTTTCAGGAGTATTTTATAGTTTTCTGAGTACAGATTCTTTGCCTCTTTGGTTAGATTTACTCCTAGGTATCTTATGGTTTGGGGTGCAATTGTAAATGGGATCGACTCCTTAATTTCTCTTTCTTCTGTCTTGTTGTTGGTGTATAGGAATGCCACTGACTTCTGTGCATTGATTTTATATCCTGCCACTTTACTGAATTCCTGTATGAGTTCTAGCAGTTTTGGGGTGGAGTCTTTAGGGTTTTCCACATAAAGTATCATATCATCTGCAAAGAGTGAGAGTTTGACTTCTTCTTTGCCAATTTGGATGCCTTTGATTTCTTTTTGTTGTCTGATTGCTGTGGCTAGGACTTCTAATACTATGTTGAATAGCAGTGGTGATAGTGGACATCCCTGCGGTGTTCCTGACCTTAGGGGGAAAGCTCTCAGTTTTTCCCCATTGAGAATGATATTCACTGTAGGTTTTTCATAGATGACTTTTATGATATTGACGTATGTACCCTCCACGCCTATAATCTGTAGAGTTTTGATCAAGAAAGGATGCTGTACTTTGTCAAATGCTTTTTCTGCATCTATTGAGAGGATCATATGATTCTTGTTCTTTCTTTTGTTAATGTTTTGTATCACGTTGATTGATTTGCAGATGTTGAACCAAACTTGCAGCCCAGGGATAAATCCCAATTGGTCGTGGTGAATAATCCTTTTAATGTACTGTTGGATCCTATTGGCTAGTATTTTGGTGAGAATATTTGCATCCATGTTCATCAGGGATATTGGTCTATAATTCTCCTTTTTGATGGGGTCTTTGTCTGGTTTTGGGATCAAGGTAATGGTGGCCTCATAAAACAAGTTTGGAAGTTTTCCTTCCATTTCTATTTTTTGGAACAGTTTCAGAAGAATAGGTATTAATTCTTCTTTAAATGTTTGGTAGAATTCCCCTGGGAAGCCATCTGGCCCTGGGCTTTTGTTTGTTGGGAGAGTTTTGATTACTGCGTCAATTTCTTTAGTGGTTATAGGTCTGTTCAGGTTTTCTGTTTCTTCCTGGTTCAGTTTTGGTAGTTGATACATGTCTAGGAATGCATCCATTTCTTCCAGGTTATCTAATTTGCTGGCATAGAGTTGCTCATAATATGTTCTTTTAATTGCTTGTATTTCTCTGGTGTTGGCTGTGATCTCTCCTCTTTCATTCATGATTTTGTTGATTTGGGTCCTTTCTCTTTTCTTTTTGATGAGTCTGGCCAGGGGTTTATCAATCTTGTTAATTCTTTCAAAGAACGAGCTCCTAGTTTCTTTGATTTGTTCTACTGTTCTTTTAGTTTCTATTGCATTGACTTCTGCTCTGATCTTTATTATTTCTCTTCTCCTGCTGGGTTTAGGCTTTATTTGCTGCTCTTTCTCCAGCTCCTTTAGGTGGAGGGTTAGGTTGTGTACTTGAGACCTTTCTTGTTTCTTGAAAAAGGCTTGTATTGCTATATACTTTCCTCTTAGGACTGCCTTTGCTATATCCCAAAGATTTTGAATAGTTGTATTTTCATTTTCATTGGTTTCTATGAATTTTTTTAATTCTTCTTTAATTTCCTGGTTGACCATTCATTCTTTAGTAGGATGCTCTTTAGCCTCCATGTATTTGAGTTCTTTCTGACTTTCCTCTTGTGATTGAGTTCTAGTTTCAAAGCATTGTGGTCTGAAAATAGGCAGGGAATGATCCCAATCTTTTGGTACCAGTTGAGACCTGATTTATGACCTAGGATGTGATCGATTCTGGAGAATGTTCCATGGGCACTAGAGAAGAATGTGTATTCTGTTGCTTTGGGATGGAATGTTCTGAATATATCTGTGAAGTCCATTTGGTCCAGTGTGTCATTTAAAGTCTTTATTTCCTTGTTGATCTTTTGCTTAGATGATCTGTCCATTTCAGTGAGTGGGGTGTTAACGTCCCCACTATTATTGTATTGTTGTCGATGTGTTTCTTTGCTTTTGTTATTAATTGCATTATATCATTGGCTGCTCCCATGTTAGGGGCATAGATATTTACAATTGTTAGATCTTCTTATTGGATAGACCCTTTAAGTAGGATATAGTGTCCTTCCTCATCTCTTATTAGAGTCTTTGGTTTAAAATCTAATTTGTCTGATATAAGGATTGCCACCCCAGCTTTCTTTTGGTGTCCATTAGCATGGTAAATGGTTTTCCACCCCCTCACTTTCAATCTGGGGTGCCTTTGGGTCTAAAATGAGTCTCTTGCAGACAGCATATCAATGGGTCTTGTTTTTTTTATCCAATCTGATATCCTGTGTCTTTTGATTGGGGCATTTAGTCCATTTACATTCAGGGTAACTATTGAAAGATATGAATTTAGTGCCATTGTATTCCCTGTAAGATGACTGTTACTGTATATTGTCTCTGTTCCTTTCTGGTCTATGTTGCTTTTAGGCTCTCTCTTTGCTTAGAGGACCCCTTTCAATATTTCTTATAGGGCTGGTTTCATGTTTGCAAATTCCTTTAGTTTTTGTTTGTCCTGAAGCTTTTTATCTCTCCTTCTATTTTCAATGACAGCCTAGCTGGATATAGTATTCTTGGCTGCATATTTTTCTCATTTAATGCTCTGAATATATCCTGTCAGTCCTTTCTGGCCTCCAGGTCTCTGTGGATAGGTCTGTTGCCAATCTAATGTTTCTATCATTGTAGGTTACATATCTCTTCTCCTGAGCTGCTTTCAGGATTTTCTGTTTGTCTTTGAGACTCATAAGTTTTACTATTAGATGTCTGGGTGTTGATCTATTTTTATTGATTTTGAGAGGGGTTCTCTGTGCTTCCTGGATTTTGATGCCTGTTTCCTTCCCCAAATTAGGGAAGTTCTCTGCTATAATTTGCTCCAGTATACCTTCTGCCCCTCTCTCTCTTTCTTCTTCTTCTGGGATCCCAATTATTCTAATGTTGTTTTGTCTTATGGTATCACTTATCTCTCAAATTCTCCCTTCGTTATCCAGTAGTTGTTTATCTCTCTTTTTCTCAGCTTCTTTATTTTCCATCATTTGGTCTTCTATATCACTGATTCTCTCTTCTGCCTCATTTATCCTAGCAGTTAGCATCCCCATATTTATTTGCACCTCATTAATAGCCTTTTTGATTTCGACTTGGTTAGATTTTAGTTATTTTATTTCTCCAGAAAGGTTTTCTCTAATAACTTCCATGCTTTTTTCAAGGCCAGCTAGTATCTTTAAAGTGATGATTCTGAACTCTAGATCCGACATCTAACTAATGTCCATATTGAGTAGGTCCCTGGCAGTCAGTACTACCTCTTGTTATTTTTGTTGAGGTGATTTTTTCCGTCTTGTAATTTTGTCCAGAGAAGAATAGATTAAGAGAGAACAAAATGCTAACAGGGTAAAAACGTCCCCAGAAAATATACTCTAAACAAATCAGAAAAGACCTGAAGCAGGGGGAAAAGAAAGGGAAAGAGAGAAAAAAGAAAAAGAAAAAGATAAAGATAAAAACAAACAAAAACAGAACAAAGCAAAATAAAAACAGAATATGATCAAATATGATCAGGCTGGTACATAGAGATCAGTGCCACACACTAGATTTTGGGTGTATGTTGGTCTGTTAGAAGAAAGTGCCTCCCAAAATTTTAAAGAAGGAGAAACTTATATATGTACAAAAATAAGGGTTGATATGATGAAGGGATGGAATATGACTGTAAAAATGAAAATTATGAAAAATTTTATAAGAGGAATTGATAAGAATTTGTATGAAAAAAGAAAGAAGAGGATTTAAAAAAAAAAAAGAAAAAAAAAAGGGAGAGAATGTGATCAGGCAGGGGAGTAGAAAAAAACCATACACTAGAGATTTAGGGTATATTTTGATCTGTTAGAAGAAACTATCTCAAAATTTTAAAGAGAGAACAACTTATATATATATGCCAAAAATACGGGTAACTACTATAAAGGGATAGAATATGACTCTAAAAATGAAAAATAAAAATGTTTTTTAAAAAAAGGGATTGATAAGATGTTGGTTGAAAAAGGGAAAAGGAAAAATTAAAAAAAAAAAAAGACAGTTAAAAAAATTTAACTTTGAAAGACTACAGAATCATGGTAAAAAAGCCATGGATTCTATGTGCAGTATTCCCCTAGCGCTGGAGTTCTGCCGTTCTCATTGATCAGTAAACTTGGGCTTGGCTGGCTGTTCTTGCTGATCTTCTGAGGGAGGGGCCTGTTGCCGTGGTTCCCAAATGTCTTTGCCGGAGGTGGAATTGTCCGCCTTGCCCGGTCCAGGATAAGTAATCTGCTCGGTTTGCTCTTGGGAGCTTTTGTTCCCTGCAAGCTTTCCGTACAGCTTTGGAGGATGAGAGTGAAAATGGCAGCCTCCGAACCTCCGCCCCGGAGGAGCCGAGAACTCGGGACCCGCTCCTCAGTGAGCCCCCAGAGAAAAGCAGTCAGTCACTCCCATCTCCCCGGTCTCTGGCCGCACTCTGTGCTCACCTGGCCTATGACCGAGCATTTCTATCTCTGGAACCCGACCCTGTGTGGAGTCTCCAAACCCAGCAGATCCCTGTGGTGCGCTCCTGCGCTGCTCCTCCCAGGGGAGGAAGGGGAGTCTCCCCGGATCTGCCACTTGATGGGTCCCTGCTGGAGGAGCAGTGGCCCAACTGTGCCCTCGATCATGGTTTATGGCAACCCTGTGCTGAGAGCCTGTACCTCGGCTCCGTCTCTGCAGCCGGCTTCCCTGCTCCGATACCTGGGAGCTCTGCCACACTCAGGCACCTCTGGTCTTTCTGTGACCCCGAGGGTCCTGAGACCACACTGTCCCGCGAGGGTTCCACCCCCTGCTTAGCCACTGGAGTGACGTCCCTCAGCGGAGCAGACTTATAAAAGTTGTGATTTTGTGCTCCACTGCTCTATCACTTTCCAGAAGCGGCCGACGGAGGCCCCTCCCCTGTGGTCTATCCTCCCGAATATCGCCTTGGATTCATTTCTCCGCACGTCCTACCTTCCAGAAAGTGGTCGCTTTTCTGTTCAGAGAGTTGTTGCTATTCTTTTTTTTTTTTTTTAGGGGATATTATTTATTTATGTAAGTTCTTTTTTTTATTTTATTTTTTTTTATATTCTTTTCTTCGATCTCCTGTTGAATTTGTAGGTGTTCAGAATGGTTTGATCCCTATCCACCTGAATTCCTGAGACCAGATGAAATCCAGGTCCCCTACTCCTCCACCATCTTGCTCCGCCCCCCGGTTGATTACTTTTTTTGAATGAGTTAGTTACTGTTCTTTTTAAGTTAATTATTGATTAAACATCTTTAATAAATATAGGGTTATCGAGGTAACCTATTCATCCTTGTATGAGATTTTAGTAGTTTATTTCCTTCAAGGAATTGTTCCATTTTATCTAAATTATGTAATTGTGGGCATAGAATTATTCAGTACATTTCTTTATTATCATTATTTTCTGTTCATGGGATCAGTAGTGATGACTGTTCATTCTTTTCTGATATTGATGGTTGTGTGTTGGATAGCTTGGCTAGAAGATTATCAGTTTTACTGATCTTTCCAAACAAACATCTTTTGGTTTTGTTGATTTTCTCTATTGTTTTCCTGTTTTCAGTTTTATTGATTTCTGCTCTAAGTTTTATTATTTCTTTTCTTCTACTTGTTTTTGGCTTAAGTTTCTCTTCTGTCTTTAATTTCTTGTCATGGAAGCTAAAACGATTTAGCTTTGTGTCATAGAAGTTAGTAGTTGATTTTAGATCTTTCTCATTTCTATTATATGCATTAACATTATAAATTCCCTATCACTGTCTTCCTGCTTTTGCTATATCATACATTGTTGTACCTTGCATTTTAAATTAGGTCAAAATATTTTAAATTTCCTTTCAGACATTTTCTTTGACCCATGTGTTATTTTGCAACATGTTGTTTAATTGCCAAAGACTTTGGGATTTTCTAGTTATCTTTCTATTGATTTCTAGATAATTCTATTGTTGTTTGAGAATGCATTTTGCACAATTTTTACTTCTTCAAATTTGTTAAGGTCTTATGGCCAAAATAAATTATATCTTGGTGAATACTCTGTATGTTCAGAAGTAATTTATATTCTCCTGCTGTTAGACAATATGTTGTATAAATTTCAATTAGATCAAGTTGGTTGATAGTGCTGTTCTGGTCAACTATATCCTTACTGATTTTATACCCGCTTGATCTACCAGTTACAGGAGGTATTGAAGTCTCCAAGTATAATGCATATTTATCTATTTTTCTGTAGTTTTATCAGTTTTTGTCTCCCGTATTGTGATCTTATGTGGTTAGGTGCATACAGACTTAGTATTGATATAACTGTTTGAAGTATGGACAAACTTATTATATAGTATACTTTTTAGTGTACTGGTAATTTTCCTTGTACTAAAGTCAGCTTCTTCTGAAATTACTCCAGCAGGTGTTAACATGTTAACTCTTTCTCCATTCCTTTACTTTTAACCAAATGAGAGGAATGCCCTCTCCCCACAGCTCTGGGACAAGGTTCTGATGAAGTCTTCCCTCCTGGAAGGTAGGCTTTTGTTGTGGAGTAAGTTCCGGTCCCGTTGTAGAAAGATTACTCTTCCCCTAACCTGCCAGAGTCACCAGGGAATCTTTCTTGGCTCTTAAACATGAGATCCTGATAGGGTTCCCGGAGCTAAAACCCATGAAAGTACAGGATACTTCCTAAGATCGCAGCCCCTGAAATGTCTAATTCTCAGGCTAGTCCACACAAAACTTCCAGCAACTTGTTAAAGTTTCCATTTACATGTCTCTACAAATATATTGCTCCAGCAGCTTGTGCTCCAGGGAAGCAGATCTTGGTTATGACTCTCTGGAATTTCCTGTCTCCAGATTTTGATGTCATATTTTGCCCTGCAAATTCAGTAATCTAATAGGTCAGTTTGTCCAAATTTTTTCTTGTTGTGAAGACGGGAATGTCAACTGCCGAGATCTTTACACATTGGAACTAAAACCAAAAGTCCATCCAATCAGTTTTTAAACCATTTAAACTTTTTTGAAAGGTCTACTATAAAGACACCCAATTTGTTAAGCATTAGGATAAAATATCTGCATGATGCTCTTATGTACTATGTTGAATAGCTTCACTCCATGGTTTACTAAAATGATGTAAAATAGTGTAACATTGCTTATGCTTAGGACATATTTGGAAAGAAATATTAACTCAAACAGTTTGACTCTAGATCTCATTTCCTTCAATGGTAGTTCAATCCATCTTCCAAATAAATTTTAAGCCATCATCCCTATAGCCAATATAAATGATAAATAATATCACGATTACTGCATATGCCCTGGAATTTTTGAACCTGCAATATTTTGGAGTCACTATGTGTAAAAGTTAATTTTATGTGTCAACTTGATTGGGCTAAGGGGTGCCCAGAGAGCTGGCAAACACTATTTTGGGGTGTGTCTGTGAGGGTGTTTCCAGAATAGACTATCATTTGAATCAGTAGACTGAATAAAGACGATACACCTACACCAATGTGGGTGAACACTACCCAATCCATTGGGGGCCTGAATAAACAAGAAGGTGAAAGAAGAATAAGTTCTATCTCTTATTTAGCTGTGACATCCATCCATATTCTCCTGCCCTCAACATAGGAGATTCTGCCAGGATTTTAGACTAGGACTGAATTATATACCATTGTTCCTATTTCTCTAGCTTGCAGATCTCAACCTATAGGATAGAATATAATATATTAGTTCTGCTTCTCTGGGGAACCCTGACTAAAATGCCATGCAATACACAAAGCAGTCTGCATTATTGGAAGTAATTTTTACCATCTGTGGAGAAGTTAATCTTTGTTGATATAATTTTTATATTTTCTTTTTATATACCTCTTAAGGATTAGCTGATAAGCAGAGTTATGTGTATTTTTGGTAGAACACACTGCTTCTTTTTTGTTCTCTCTTTTCTTTTCTGTCCTGAGCAAGAGTAACAGTATGCATTCATATATTATGTAGCATTCAGAATAATTTTACACATTATGGTGAAATCCCTAAATATTTAGTAAATTACATATTAAATTAGTGCACTGCAGTGTTTATAGATTATGGAGAACACCTGTGTAGTCTACACTGTAGTATTCAGTTCAAACAATCATTTAAAAATAGCATATAAAGAATCAAGTATGCTACTTTCCCCTGAAACTAATGGTAAATCTTAGCTAATATTCAATGGAAAGTTCAGTTATAGAAATGAAGCTGTTTAGTGAATATAAAAGCAATATAAAGTAAATTAATTCAAAATTGCTTTTGAAACTTCATTTCATAATATAAATATCATCTGAATATACTTCAGCTTAAATCATATACTTTTTGTGGAAACCAAAGTTTTAGATTTAGAATGTAATGCATCTTGTTAACAATTAAAAAACAAAACAAACCAAAACTGTGTGCTTATAATTGGAAAGACAAGGGAGGAGCTGTTTTTACCTAGGGGTATTTGGCAGAAAGACATCTCCTTGTGATTGACATTAATAGGAGTTCCATATGTGTATTTGGGAAAGAAAACCTCCCTAATTAGTGTTTTCCTCCCATACATTTCATTTCTCATAAAGTTTAGTTGATGAGCTGTATCAGCAATACAGTTTTAGAAATGTTTACCAAAGAAAGAATGAATCATGAAAACATTTCATCCTTTGCATTTAGCAAGAAATCCAATATAATTTCATGCATAATTAGAGTTTAAATGATGCCATTAAAACACATAGTACAAAAAAGTAAACATATACATTTCCCATCCCAGAGTTCTAAGCCTTGGCATTTGTAATGATGCTCTTTGTAGAGTTAGAAATTAAAATAAATAAATAATGATTAATGAATATAGACAGAGACTTTTAACTTTCCAACATCTATAGTTCCACAAAGCGTCCTAAAATTAAGTACCTGTCATTATAAAGTATGGAATTATTTGAACTTATTCTATAGAATCATTTTGCAAATGTTTTCAAAGTTTTACAGATCCAGCAAGTTTGAAATGCCTCATTTTTTTTATTATAGGTTATTTTATTTATTGATAGTATTGCTATATCTTAGGTATATTTTTTAGAAATGGGACTATAATGTTCTTATGTTTAATTGCTTTTTAAGTTTCTGTAAAGCTTTACATTCTACTTATATGGAAATTATTGAATATATCTGTCCCTGAGATAGTCATCTGATCCATCCTTCCTTCCTTCCTTTCTTTTTCTTTCTTTCTTCTCTCTTCCTTCCTTCCTTCTTCTCTTCTCTTCTCTTCTCTTCTCTTCTCTTCTCTTCTCTTCTCCTCTCCTCTCCTCTCCTCTCCTCTCCTCTCCTCTCCTCTCCTCTCCTCTCCTCCTCTCCTCTCCTCTCCTCTCCTCTCCTCTCCTCTCCTCTCCTCTTCTCTTCTCTTCTCTTCTCTTCTCTTCTCTTCTCTTCTCTTCTCTTCCTTCCGTCCTTCTGTCCTTCTTTCTTTATTTCTTCATATAAAACAATGAGGCTTATTAGGTCTGGCTACTAAACACTTATCCCTTTCATCCCTTACTCCCTGCCCATATTGTTTCTCCCCTTCCAACTCTAGTTATCATTTTCACCATGAGAATCTTTTAAATTAATGATGTATTTAATAAAATATCTTTATATATAGCATGCCTCTTTTAGGCAGCATAATGACTCCCCAAACATATTTACATCTTAATCCTGTAATCTGTTAATCCATTATGTTATATGGCAAAGGAATTTAAAGTTGGAAATGGAATTGAGGTTGCTAATCAGCAGACATGAAAATAAGGAAATTATCCTTGATTATCTGGGTGGACCCAATGTAATCATGAGTCCTTATAAGTCAGAGGGAGGCAGCAGATGTTACATAAAATAGGTCCAATTAGCAATTCCTGTCTCTGAATAGGGCAAAGGTCCCGAGCCAAGGAATCTGTACAGCCCCTAGAAACTGGAAAAATAAAGAAATAGATTCTCCCCTAGGACCTCTGGAAGGAACCTAGACTTGCTAGTGCTTTGACTGGAGCCAGTGAGATCCATTTAGGAATTTTGATACTCAGAAATATAAAATGGCAAATCTTTGTTTTAGAAAGATTTTAAATCTTTGTTATCTTTGTTATTTTTAGCCATCAAGTTTGACAATGTTTTACAGTAGAAATGAAAAACTAATATAATATCCAAAATATAATTAACAATTCACACAGGCATGCTGACAATAAAATGAATGGTAAAGCCCTCCTCCTTCTCTTACTCTTCTCATTATTTTAGTTGCATTTTCTTATACATGATTTCAATTTTTAAGGTTGTCTTTCTCCATTCCATACATATATTCAATTATGCATCTTTTTAAATATTTATTTATTTATTTATTTATTTATTTATTTATTTGAGAGAGAGACCGAGAGTGTGTGTGAGTGGGGCAGAGGGGCAGTGGAGCGGGGGTGGGGGGGGGAATCCTAAGCAGACTCCCCCCCGAGCATGGAGCCTGATGTGAGGCTCAATCTCACAACCCCTAGATCATAACCTGAGCCAAAATCAAGAGTTGAAAGCTTAACCAACTGAGCCACCCAGGCACCCCAATTATGTATCTTTTTAAAATCCTTTTATTTTGTCTGCTTTTGGATTTCCATGTACATTCTCGATAGTCTGGTTCTCACTTTCCTGTACCTGGACAGAAGCAATGGCTTCCTGAAACATTCTCCTGGCTTCTTTCCTTCTTTTTGCACTAAAATGTGTTTCATATTTCCAGTGGAGATATAGGGCCTCTGGCGGGGAGAGAGAGAGAGAGAGAGAGAGTGTTGGGGGAAAGGGGCAGAGAGAGAGAGAAAATCTCAAGCAGACTCCACGCTGAGTGAGGAGCCCAATGCGGGGTTGGATCCCATGACCCTGAGATCATGACCCAAGCAGAAATCAAGAGTCATACATTCAACTGACTGAGCCACCCAGGTGCCTCAATAATATTATTATTTTTAATTGAATAATTTAATAAGAAAAACATTCATATGTTTTCAAAATAAAAAGATATATTAATATATTTCCAAAAAGAAGTCTTCCTGCTTCACCCTTTCTCACCTGTTTCCCACACATCTATCAACATTCTCTTTAATTCTCTTCTAATTTTTTATGCAAATACAAGAAAACACAAACATATATTCTTATTTTATTTTTCTTACACAAGATTCATCAATTGTTTTATGCAAGATTTGAAACTGTTGTGAATAGTGTTACTATTAATAACACTTCCAACACCATGTATTAGAATACAAAGGAAGCAATAAAAAGAATGATTAGAAAAGCAAAGAAATAATTCCATGTTATGAAAGAATCGACTGTGTTCCTGTTATCTGGAAGTAAAATTCATCAGTTTAATAAATTTTCATATGTTTGCCTAAGTTTTTCCACTGCTCACACACATACCATTTTTCGAGGCAGTGTTTATTCTAATATCGACAACAGCACAGAACAGAAGCTTCCAAGATACCACCCCCACCTGTGAGGAATGTTACAGAAGCATTCTGAGCCTGAACAGTGTTTGTGTGATGCATGACCTTCCAGATGTTGGGACCTAGGAAAGAGGCTCTTCCTTCCTGAATTTAAAGGCCATACTGAGTTTGAGAAAGAGTAACGATGAATTTTTTTTTAAGAAAGGTTCTGTTTAGAAAAAGGGAAGTAATGCTTCTAATGTAAAAATAAGAATAAGTCAAATTGAAGTAATAGACAAAGACAAAATGAAAAAAGAGAACTTAATTAACTGACCAAAAAAAAATAGTGGGCAAATCTGAGAAACTGGCCATGTTTTTAAAAAGCAAAAGAGGTTTTAGCCATAAAAAACGTTTTCCTCTGACTTAATGAATTATGTGTAATGATATACCTTAATAAGCACAATAATGGAAACATCAACACTTTTAATCTATTTGAATTAATATGTTTTTTGTTTTCTAACTTCTCTGTATCACATAGCAGATATTAATGTATCAATAACTTCACAATTGGAAGAAATGCTTATTATTTAGGGTTCTCCAGAGAAACAGAGCTAATAGGATATATATAAATAAATATAAATATAAATTTATTTTAAGAAACTGGCTCAGGTAATTATGGAAGCTGGCATGTCCAAAATCTGCCGAGTGGGCCAGAGTCTGGAGACCGGGGAAGAGCCATGATGCATTTGAAGTCCGGAGGCCATCTGCTGGCAGACTTTATCGATTCATTTATTTGAGAGAGTGAGAGAGAGAGAGAGAGAGCACACGAGAGAGGGGAGGGTCAGAGGGAGAAGCAGACTCCCTCTGAGCAGGGAGCCCGATGCGGGACTCGATCCCGGGACTCCAGGATCATGACCTGAGTTGAAGGCAGTCGCTTAACCAACTGAGCCACCCAGGTGCCCTGTGTGAGCCAATTTCTTAAAATAAATCTACCTACCTATCATCTGTCTTTCTATATTAGTCTAGGTTCTCCAGAGAAATAAAATAATAGGATTTTATAGATATGAATATTGATATAGATACAGATAAAGTTACAGATATTAACAAGAAACTCCAGAAGAGCAATTAGATTATGACTTCAGACATAACTTGACAACGTCATAGTCACCCAGAATATATGATTGCAGGGGTAGTGGAATGGAAGCAGAGAAAAAGAGGAACATTATCAAGAAATATGAGACAATTACCATTTCAAGTATAATTATCCACGTATTATTTTATCCAATCCTTCTGAGCATTTGACATTCTGGGACAAAGTCAGAGAATAGTTGGATCTATTAGAAAGAGCTTGGCTACAAGTGATACAAAAGCAAAAAACTGTGGCTTAAAAAATATCAGTACACTTCTGTCATCTAACAAGAAGTCTGGCATTAAATTTAAGTGCTAATTTAGAGTGTCAAAAGAGCTCTCAAAACCTTAACCTATTTTTGTCACTCTTTTCAACCATTTGTAGTACATTGGCTTTTTTGAACTCCTGCTTATAGCCTCTCTGGTCACAAAATGACTACCCCAGCTCCACGAACACTGTCCAAAATCCAGGCAAAAGAACAATGGAAAGGTCAGTACCCAGTATTATCTGTCCGTTTTTATAAAAATAAACATAGACATTCAAGAAGCTCTGCAGAAGACTTCTTCTTGAATTTTATTGGCCGAAGTATCAAATGAAGTCCCAGTACTGACAAGGGTGGATTAATTTACATTGGGCTAACCTTCCCACAGATCTAGAATATGATAAATCAAGCCCAACTCTTTGAGAATTTCAATCAAATAAAATTTCTTACTGCAAATGGATTTAGCTCTTGAAAGAAAGGTAACACGACACATATACTGGAGTGCTCAAATCAGGGAGCAGCGTGAAATGAAGCAGAAAGGCACTAACTTATTGTCCTGGGGAGGCAAGATTTGGAGTTCAAGCTGACCAAGAGCCCCTGGAAACTGAGAGCAGATATGTTACAGTGGAGAGAACTTCCAAGTTTTTCTATAAATACTCAGTTTCTTGTATGACATTAAATTATACAAGCGTAGGTAAGACCACACGGAGCCCAGTGGAAAGCAACATCTGGAAGACTCAAGTTGCTGAGCATCTACTCTAGCTGCTGCCCACAATGCGAACACAGTTTGGAGTTTGACTTGAAGGGGCTAAATTAAAGGAACTAAAATTCAAAACCCATTGATAAAAACAGAATGTTCACATCACAGGGATAACAAACATGTCCCAGTCCACTTTCTTAAAGTATTAGTTTCTAACCTTTCACAGAAAACAGAGCCAGCTTTGTGGGTTTAAGACCAGGGTAATCATATAAGACCCCATGCTCAGAGGGAACACATGCTCTTGGAAATGAATGCTCTCATGTTGCCATCTTGAAATCCTTGATAAGCTTATTTGGAGCATGGCTAACACATGGTAATTATCCTCCTAGCACCTCCCTGCCTTTCTGGAAGGTACTGCAGAACATTTGCTGCTCCTGTCCTTGGCATCCAGGTCCTAACCAACCTCCCCCTCCCCAGCTACTGCTGCTCACTGCCATCCCCAGCAGAAGTCTGGGTGTGGAGAGGGTGGGGTCAGGAAAGCATGTCCCCTGTTGTCTCAGGTTGGGGCATGGCAGCAGCTGTCCAGCACCCTGATACATTACTGGGACATGTGGCAGGATCAAATCTCTTTCCCATTTCTAATCTAGGTATCAAGCATGTCCCAGTCAGACATTACAAACTTTTCGAGTGTCACCCATGAAGCAAGAGTTGGAACAGAAAGCTTACAGAAGGACACATACCAGGCTTTACTTCCTTATCCTTACCAGTCATGGCATGTCAGTCCAGTTCAGTGTCTGTACACAAGGGTGTGATTATGCCAGTCAGACAATGGACACCCTGATGCCTGCAAGGATCCACACTCTACTGGTGATTATCTCCATGCTACACAATGCAACATTAAAGAGCCAAAAATCACTGTGACACGTTAAGAGAGAGCCTGTGGAAGAAAGAAAAAAATATTGAAAAAAATTTATATTTTAGTACCCTTAGCAGCAATTTCTTCCTGCTATTTGAACTAAAGGAACCACGTTTTCATTTTGCACTGGGACCTACAAACTATGTATCTGGCCGTGAATTAAAAGGATCCTTTAAATATCACTAGTACCTCACACTTTGTCAAACCCAAGGGGAAATCATCTGTCCTCATCCAACTCAATTCCACAGCAGGATTTGACATGGCTGACCCCTTCTCATTTTTGAAAATCTCTCCAGGTCCTCCTGGTTATGTCCTGGTTGCGTGAAATCCACTCTGGCAGTTCCTCCTCTGCATAATTGCTTAATGTAGCATTGACCTGAGCTTCAGTTTTAAGCCTTCTTTATTTTCTATAGACAGGATCTTCCAGGTTGAGCTCACTGACACTCATACTATCAAACACCATCTGTATGTTGATTGATTCTCTGATTTATATATTCAGATTTGGTCCTTCCATTGAGTTGCTGATTTGACCTTTCTGCATGAATGTCTAATAAGCATCTCAAACTTGTTATGTCCACAAAAGTTCTCCTCCCTCAACCTCAGATCTTCCCCACTGCATAGAATGACATCATTATCCACACAGTTGCACAAGCCCAAAACTTGGCCTACTGAGAATTGTTACATAGTTACGAGTTGAGAAATTTGACTGAATTGGTTCTTAAAACATAATAATGAGAATCTAGGATTATTTGTGATGAACTCTTAAAATTAGTATGAAATACAAAGATAAGCACACTTTTCTGCTTCAAAAACCCTCAAAACCATGGATGAACAGGCATCTAATAGCACATGTCTACTACTTAGGATACAAAAGACAATCAAATTTATTTAACCATTATTTATAGAAGTAATGTATATAACGGAGCTGATGAATTTATTAAAAACATGTAAAGTATCTAATTTTTGAAAACTGTGAGCAATATCCAAAATGAATATGCTATAAAACCTGAAAGACAAACATAATTATACTTAAGTTTTGGAAATCACACTGATGTTGAACATTATGTAAAAGCAATTGAACTTATCTTACTTATTTTATTTTATTATTATTTTAGAGAGAGAGAGAGAGAGAGTGGGGAGGGGCAGACAGAGAGGGAGAGAGAGAATCTTAAGCAGGCTCCATGCCCAGTGTGGAGCCCAAGGCAGGACTCAAACCCACAATCCTGAGATCATGACCTCAGCTGAAATCAAGAGTCAGATGCTTAACTGACTGAGCCATCCAGGTGCCCTGAACTTATCTAAGTTAATCATTGGTGAGACTACTTATTTTTCTTTTATTATAAAAAAGTTTAGAATCATGTGTTGGTTGGGGCGCCTGGGTGGCTCAGTCGTTAAGCGTCTGCTTTCGGCTCAGGTCATGATCCCAGAGTTCTGGGATCGAGTCCCACATCGGGCTCTCTGCTCGGCGGGAAGCCTGCTTCTCTCTCTCCCAAGCCCCCTGCTTGTGTTCTCTCTCTCGCTGTCTCTCTGTCAAATAAATAAATAAAAATCTTTTTTTTTTTTTTAAGATTTTTATTTACTTATTTGACAGAGAAAGAGATAGCGAGAGCAGGAACACAAGCAGGGGGAGTGGGAGAGGGAGAAGCAGGCTTCCTGCCGAGCAGGGAGCCCGATGTGGGACTCGATCCCAGGACTCTGGGATCATGACCTGAGCCGAAAGCAGACGCTTAACGACTGAGCCACCCAGGCGCCCAATAAATAAAAATCTTAAAAAAAAAAAAGGGGGGGGCGGCGTCTGGGTGGCTCAGTCGGTTGGGCGGCTGCCTTCGGCTCAGGTCATGATCCCAGGGTCCTGGGATCGAGTCCCACATCGGGCTCCCTGCTCGGCGGGGAGTCTGCTTCTCCCTCTGACCCTCCCCCTCTCATGTACTCGCTCTCTCTCATTCTCTCTCTCTCAAATAAATAAATAAAATCTTAAAAAAAAAAAAAGAATCGTGTTGGTTGAGACAACAAATCAAGAATGTCCAAAGCAAATAGATTTTATGCATATTATGGAAATGAACTAAACATACAATTATGTCAGCAATAACTTTTTGATTAAATTACTGCTCATGAATTTGCCAAGTCATTAGGAATCATTAAATTTTCAATCACTTTGTGCGAGTCTGTATTCACTAGCATTTTTTCTTTTCATTTTCTAATTTTTTACACTGGTTGCTTATATAAATTTACTACCTATAGCAAGACAAAAAAAATGAGACAATGTCTATGAAAGAAATATGTAATTGAATCCAAATTAGATCATTATTTATCTTACAAATAACACACAGACCTAGTATTTTCAGCATAAAACATTTTGATCAAGAACCAACAAAACACACTTGACAATACTTTTATTATCTTGGTCATTTGCTTTTAGCTATGACTTTGCAATAATCAAAATGGTAATCATTTTGCTCAATGACTTAAAAACTCACCAATAGAAGGTTAAGTCAAATTGACTAAGGCCATCATATATAAATTATTCTACCAATCTTTTCAGAGAACCACTTAAATATTTCTGGAAATAAGACATAAAACTGTATAATAAAATGAGTACTACCTTGCAAATCAATAATACCTTGAATTTCAGGTCAATGGTCTCTTCTACGAAATTCAAAGTCTATTTAGAAACTCACTATCTGTGAAAAAAATTTTGCATGTCTCCCTACCGTTGGATAAATAAATGTCTTCTGAGAAAATTAATTGCACTGACAATTTGAAAAAGATAAGATGATAGTAATATTAAAAAATTGGCTAATATCTTCAAATTTTACCATCTACTTTAATTTTATATATCCATTACATTCCTTCAACACCCTCCATACACAATTATTACTTACATACATTCAACCCAATTTGAGCTCATGGGAGACTCTGGCAGTCCAGTGCACTCTTTCTGAAACCAAAAGCTTAAGTTCAAGGAAGTTTGATGTAAATGAGAATTAAAAATGTCTGGCAATGGGACACCAGGGTGGCTCAGTCAGTTTTAAGAGATGGACTCCTGATTTCTGCTCAGGTCATGATCTCAGGACTGTGGGATCGAGCCCCTTGTCAGGCTCTACACTCAGCAAGGAGTCTACTTGAGATTATCTCCCTCTGCTCCTCTCCCTACTCTCTCTCTTTCTAAAAATAAATAAATCTTTTCTAAAAAAAATGTCTGGCAATGATCTCATGAGAAATTATACTTTTAGAGCTGCTATATGTTATTTATTATATTAAAAACACTAAGAGCATAATTATCTGTAGTAGATAATTTTGATTGGGTGTCTCAATGTGATTCAACCATCCTGCAGTTTTTAATGACTATTGAACACTACATTTCCCTCTCTAACCAGAGTTTCAGATGTGAAATTAAGTCCTGCTAATTAGAAGAAGTCTTGAGGTGTTTGGAAGGCAGGAGTGCAGTATTTGTACCTCCTCTGTTGCAGCCATTCATTCTTAGAGAGATGAAATTTTCCTATGGCAGCATTCTGATGTCATGCCCATTCCCCAGTTCCTTGTGTCAAGAGATAGTTGCAAGCGTTCCTGCATTTTAATGTGACTCATTTCTGGCCAGTGGCTTTGGAAGTCCATACTCTAGCCTTATGAATATGAGAGGTCTTTGCACTATGGCTTAGCTCCAGTGACAGCCTGAAAGCAAGTTGTTCCACTAGAGGATTAGTTGTGAAGTGGTCACTCAAAAAGGCCCAGATTAGAGTCCTTCAAATAATTCCTTAAGTACCTAAGTCCTGTATTAAAAAAGCTAGAGTAGTTTCTGTTTATTTTAATGAATTCTACTACTCAAATAATAAAATGTGAGAATGATCAAACTGTGAAGGGCTAAAAACATCATCTCGTATATAACTGAATGACCAAGGGAGTCACTTCAGTCCAGGCTGAGAAGGCAAAAGCTGACATGTACGTGGGAAAATGTCAGTGCTCATTCATCACAATTAGGTATTAAAAAAGTCTAGAAAAGGGCGTTTCTGAAATTAGGGAATATATGATGCCTATTGAGGTTACTATGCAGATCACAACCATCAGCATCACCAAAAGAATAATGATAACGGTTAAAATCTGGAACACAAAGTCTATATAGTGGGCAAAAGAGAATGAAATAAATGAATTTAGGAATTTAAATCTAGAGTAAATTCTCCTGAAGTTCTAGGATGAGAGGAGAAAATTCATTTTATGGAACACCCACAGCCAAGATCACCTCTCAGGGCAGACACCAGCCCATAATCAAACATCTCTGAGTTTGACAGACGGAAAAAATTTATGTTTAGAGGCATTAAAGGTGAGCTTCCAACTGATAAGTAATTCTGCAACACATAACATAAATTTGGAAGTACTACTTTTAAAAGTCTCAGTAGGGAGCACCCGGGTAGCTCAGTTGGTTAAGCGTCTGACCGGCTCAGGTCATGATCCCAGGGTCCTAGGATCCAGCCCCACATTGAACTCCCTGCTCAGTGGGGAGCCTGCTTCTCCCTCTCCCACTCCCCCTGCTTGTGTTCTCTCTCTAGCTGTGTCTCTCTCTCTCTCCGTCAAATAAATAAATAAATAAATAAATAAATAAATAAATAAATATTTTTAAAAATGAATAAAAATAAAAAATCTCAGTGGGCACATATAGAATAAATGGAATTTAATGCAAGGGAGATCACCAGGAATAAAAGTCCATTGGGTTGATAACTGCATTGCACTGAAGGAAGACAGGTTTTGTTAAAGTGGTCAAGCCTTTGACTAAAAGGAGAAATCTACATCTCATGTCCTCCATCAGAATGCTGCCCATCAGCATACATCTCTACTGATCCCTGGCATGCTGCGAGGTGTCATGGAAGTGCTGCTGCATGAATTACAGCTCATTCAAATCATGACTGGCCACCAGGAGGTCTGTAGATCTGACTGAATAAAAATATACCAGTGGCTAGGTTGCAATATGCTCACAATGATAGACACTTCTTTTTAGCTGTCAGGTTGTGTGTTATGGTTGATGACCAACAGGGCATGTACAGTAATTTTTTTGAGTGTTCTCCAAATTAATTAAAAGTTGAGGCTGATACATGGGTAGACCTCAAATAAGAAATATTGGGAGATTAATAGGTATAAGTGTAAATGGCTGGAAGTGGAAAGGGGGCTACTTTAGGAGGAGAGGAAGCATGTCAACTAGTGAGGAAATCTACTACTATCAGAACAGCTGCAAATATATAGAGACAGAAATTTGTCAGAGATGAAATCTAACCCAAGTTATCTTAGGAATGATCAGTATTAGTTATTGGGCTGTGACATTTATGTGGAACTGTGTGTGCCCACGTGTGGAAGGTTGTCAGTGAAGCTCTTAGATTTCCTAGGCAAGTCTGAGCCAATTTTCACATAAGCATCATAATGTACATTGTTGCTCCTGATGTGATTGATTTGAATTCCCTAAAGAGAGAGGACTCCACATAAGATGACTTTCTAAGAAAAGAGGATGTGGGAGAGAGGTCAGAGCAACTACAGTAAATCTAAGAGGAATGACCTAAATTGTCAAGCAGTATATAGAACTATGTAAGTGTGAGATTATATTTAACATTTATTTTCTTTAAGATATTCTGACTATTTCAAAATGCTTAAATATTTATAAACATTCAACCATAAGAACAGAAACATAAAAATAACTGATTTTAATCAGTAATAGGAGTGCCTGGGTGGCTCAGTCGGTTGGGCGTCTGCCTTTGGCTCAGGTCATGATATCAGGGTCCTGGGATGGAGCCCTGCATTGGGCTCCCTGCTCTGCAAGGAGCCTGCTTCTCCCTCTGCCCCTCCCTCTCCCCCTCCCCCTGCTTGTGCTTTCTCACTCTCTCTGTCAAATAAATAAATAAAATATTTTTTAAAATCCAGTAATAAATATATTATATATATAAGAAAAAAACAGAGATTGGTGATCCAGGGGTTGTTCAGTAGTTTTAAAATATAACCACTTCTCTAGAATTCTCACAGTGTTGACTTTTTGTCCTTTGACAGCATGATGGCTATTATATCTCTAAGTGTTACAACTATATTCACAGCCAGAAAGTAGGGAAATCCAGCCAGGATGCAAAACCCCTGTCTCTGTGGCTCATTCCTTTCATTAACAGAGAAACTATTTCCCAGAATCTCCCAGCAAAATGTTAATGCCTACACTGTCACAACATGGCTATGTGACCCTCTACTGCAGCACAAGAGGCTAGAAAAGAAATAATATGACTTGACAATTTATGTGGTAAGACCTAGGCGAAGGTGTCTGCTACAACTATCATGCATGCGTTGCTTTTCTAAAATTAAAGTTTTAAATACCTCAGGCTATTAAAAAGTATAAAATTAATGTAACACATTGTATTAATAATGAAATGCTAATGTATACCCCTAGATATATACTTAATATTAAAAAATATTGCATATATGCATGTGTGTGTGTGTATATATATATACACACATATATATATATATATCCTCCAAACAACTTATCTCCAGAGTCACACTTCTTCATGCCTATCACAAGTAAACACTCACTTGAATGTGATGTTTATTAGTCCAATTCACTTGTTATTTTTACCGTATGCACTACATATACAAACACACATGTATATGTATGTATATTATATATTTAAAAATACAAACAATTGTATATGCATATATCAAGGAAATATAATAAAACATCAAGATACATTTTCCATTTTCCAGACACCAGATGGAAAAAAAGACAAAATCTGACAACATCCATGGTTGGTGAAGATATGCAGAAACAGGAATACTCAGGTGCTTCTGTTGCAAGCATAAATGGGTACAAATACTTGAGAGAACTATTTGCCATTATCAGTTAATTGAAGATGTACATAAATCAAATCCTGTGATCTAGTTCTATGTATAGACACTAGGATAACTTTCCCATACGAACACTAGAAGGAATGGATAGTAAGAATCTTTACAGCATTATTTATAATAGAACAATTTGGAAATAATTTTCATTCTTTCAAGTACAGAATTGATAAATAAGACATACTATTTTTACCACTTTGAAAGTGAACAAACAGCTATCAATATTTATAGATGAATCTCACAAATATAATAGTGAGCAGAAAAGCAATTGTCAAAGTATTTAATTAGTAGAATATGGCTTATAAATTTTAAATATGTAGAAATTAATATCATATGTTACATTCATAAAGAAAAAGGTTAGAAAAGGTATTATCTGAACTCTGTTGGGACAAGTTTAAGAGAACCATAATTAGGAAGAAGATGCAGAAAATATATATCTATTTTTTTCCCTAGCATAGATAGTTAGGAAAAGGATATGGGAGATTAGGGGAGAAATACTATCCCCGTGGCATCACTTGTGTTTTTTTCTAATAATCTCTAACACTCATATGTGGACACATTGATATGAACACATATTAAATCCATAATGAAGCCTATAAATCAGCAAGGAGAGAAGACACACACACCTGTGCACACACGCATACACACACAACTCTGTAAGATTATATTAATTTACTGATTTCATTTAGTCAGAATTATCAGAAATAATCATGGTCCCTGAGAGCAAAAGGAAATGAAGCATACTTTTGTGGTCATTATTAAATGTAAATTATTTAAAGAAAACTATTTTAAATTTTATTATATTTTACTGCAAATTATTTTGGTCTTTATTTCAGTTATCTACTCCTTTGTAACAAACATCTTCAAACTGCAGAGGTTCAACATAACTTTTTATGCTTTTATATTTTTAACCAGATTCAGTTTTCCTATTTTCACCAAGATTAAAAAAGCAGTAAATCTCATTTTCCCCACGGTCTAAAAACAAAACAAAACAAAGGTGGTCTTTTTTAGTTTTAGTTTTAGTTTTTACTATTATTACCATTCTATGCCTGGTCCCATGTAAGAAAATATTCACAATATAAGTTTTCTCCATTTGTGATTTCAAAAATATAAAAGGATGAGTCATCTTGGACCATAATATGAATTATTCTGAATCACATATTTACTGTTTCATGGAGCATATGTGTTCATCACATTTTATCCAAATAAGCAAGATATGTCTGGATACAGTCTCATTACATGGGAATTATTCCTCTAGAGACTGGATACAGTATTCTACATTCATTCATTCTACTCTAATGAATACTACATGTATTCATTATGCAAAACTACTAGTATTTTTCCCACATGACAACCAAGTACAGGCAGAAGAATCATGTCTGTAGAAATATAAAATTCAATGGTATGATTATCAACTAACTTTTTAAAAGTAGAAAAGTTTGCTCTATGCCAGGAGTTATCAGACTGTGGTCCATGGACCAAATCTGCCCTTACCCCACCTCCACTCCCACTTGGTTTCAATCATCCACCAGCTAAAAAATGTGTTTTTTAAAAATATTTTAAATGATTAATAAGTATCTACACAATATCCTAAAATTGCCTCTTGGCCTGTAAAGTCTGTAGTACTGCCATCTTGCTCTGTGAAAAATTCTGTCCACTTTTGCTCTGCATATGCTCTATGCATTATTAACCTAGTCACTAAAGGTATCAACATATCTAACCTCAGTCTCTTCTTTCCCAAATGATAGTAGGAGAGTTTCACCACCTAATTTCTCAATAATCACAGAACTAGACTTTGATCTACAATCTCACTTTGAAATTTATGAGAGCATAGTAACAGATTTTCTATCAATGCAATAATAAAAATAGTATATCAAGTTCACTAAGTTCATAAAGTTCAGTATATTAATTTCATACGTATTCCAATATACAATACTGACAAAATCCGTAAATCAAACAGAGCTATCTCCATAAACCTATTTTATAGGTGGAAAGGAAATTAGTCTCAAAGAGGTTAAGTGATTGGCCCAAGGTTTTAAGTCTCATAATTAGGAGGGTTCTTCTGCAACACTCTTTTTATTTACATAGATTCATGATGCCTCTTCAAATTAATCTGAACTCTTAGCTCATTTAGTTATGCAAGAAAAATAATCATAAACTAGTTATGCATATAAGAGTAAAGCCAAAAGATAATGGATATAATGCAATTAGCAGTGTTTTGTTGCAGTTAATGAATAAATCATAACAATCAAGTCACCTGGTAGATACCCTAGTAAAATGAATAAAAGAGTTAACTATAGCATGCACTATAGAAGATAAAATAGATCAATGGATTAATTAAGCAATCTAAAAGTACTGATCTCAACTCTACCAATGGGAATAAAATCTTTAAATCAGCTACTTATTTGCATTAAATCTTTGACACATTTTAACAATGTAATTTTTGCAACCATCTCTCCACTTACTAATAACTTCCATGTTAAATTTCAATTTCATTAAGCAAGTCCAAGTCAAATTAACAATTGATTTGTATTTCAATGGTAAGTATTTGCCCTATAAGATTCCAATGTTGTTATTACAATTACATGTCCATAAATTTAGATAATTTACTTTTAATTTCCTAGGAAAATTTAAAGGTACATCTTTAGTCATAGAGAAAGACATCAAGTGGAGTGAAAATAGGGTATTAAAGCTCACTGTTGTAAAATGCCAGGGACAATTAAAATACAAATTATATATATTTTGTTGGAGTGCTATTACAGGTTGAATTAAGGCACAGCATCATGTTTAAATTTTTTTAAGATTTAATTTTATGCTCATGTTTTACATAGGATGATAGGCCTATAAAGGCCCTATGTGAATTCTTGATTTTTATTTAGCATTTATATCAGATGACGTGAAAATGGGAATTTTTTTTTTTTTTAGAATTTGGTTATAATTTCATAGTTTTAAATATCTGATTATTTTCCCCAATTATCTTTGGAAATAAACAACTTGGTAGAAAATATAATTACTAGATCACTGATATTTTCTTCAATACTAAGTAAGTGATATGACAATTATTTTCTTCTACTTATTTTGGAGGCTAGGGCCTGCAGTTTTTTCCTTTATTTTTGAATTAAAAAAAAAAGTCCCCCACTTTCGCCTAATTGGTTAATAATTTCTGGTATGTGTTTAAAAGTATATTCCATATCTGTTTCAGGTACTTCATAAGCATCTCTTTGGTTATAGCTTTTTCAAGTTTTTCTGTTGGATAGTAATCATCTTAATCTAATTTTAAAGGCCCTTTTCTTTTTCTGCATTCTATAATAGCATTTTAAGATTATCCTTCACATTACAGATTACATTTTCTTCATTGTCATTCTGTTCTTTACATAAAATGCATTTTTAAATTTCTACCAGATTTCTATTTTTTATACAATTGTATTTTGTCTCTTCCAGTTCCATTTTCTTTTTTTTAAAAAAAGATTTTATTTATTTATTTGATAGAGAGAGAGATAGTGAGAGCAGGAACACAAGCAGGGGGAATGGGAGAGGGAGAAGCAGGCTTCTTGCCGAGCAGGGAGCCCGATGTGGGACTCGATCCCAGGACCCTGGGAGCATGACCTGAGCCGAAGGCAGAGGCTTAGTGACTGAGCCACCCAGGCGCCCTCCAGTTCCATTTTCATCAGTAGCCTTTTCATGACAGTATCTCTTGTTTCATGTTTTCTAATTTTTAATTAACAAAAAGCAGAAGACTTGAAATAAGGTTTCTATGTTTATTCTTCCAAAAGAGTGATGTCCTCTCAACTTGGAATAAACTGGTGAACAAATTTACTGTAAGATCCATAATAATTCCTTTTTCTTTTTTCTCTTTAACTATTTTAAGCAGGGAACACTATATGCAGATCCAGTGTTGACCCGAAATTCTCCTTGTCCTTCTTCTCTGATGACCCAGTTTATCCTTGAATCTTTCTTTTAGGTCTTGAGATGGAAGGCAAGTTACTATCATGTTAGCTTTCTGTGGTCTCCAGCATTAGTTATATGATTCAGCAGGAAGTAAAAGGAATACTCTTGTGATTCTGCTACTTCGCAAAAAGAGTGAATTAGGGCTTCTGATTTAAAGTGGTATATAGTTCACCCATTGCCCAAAGCACTACTTAAAAATTTGTAACTTCCAGACTATAAAATTTTTAATATTTTTTTCTCTGTCTCTTGTTATTACTGAATTAATATCCCAGGTTTTCCGTGTGCTGCCACCTCCCTATATCTGACTGGAAATGTTTAGAATCACATGGAGTTGAGAGACTTACATCAACATGGGATAAGGCTGGAGTCAGAGAAATGAGGAGCTCTCCAATCCTGGCTCTCCAAGACTAGGTCCAATGCTTCATGAACAACTTAGACTTTAAATTTAAATCTAAGCACTCAAGCTCACAAACAGTTCAATGGTGTCATCATTTGCATGGAATAGAAATCAATATACAGAGGCGCCTGGGTGGCTCAGTCAGTTAAGCGTCCGCCTTCAGCTCAGGTCATGATCCTGGGGTCCTGGGATCGAGCCCCACGTCAGGTTCCCTGCTCAGCGGGAGCCTGCTTCTCCCTCTCCTCCCCACTTGTGCTCTCTCTCGTTCTCTCTGTCACTATCTGTCTCTCTCTTTCTCTCTCAAATAAATAAATAAAATCTTAAAAAAAAGAAATCAATATATAGGCTTCACTTTCTCTTGTTTGGTGGGTAAAAATAATAGCATCTTTAGCAAAATTCATTAAAATATCTTAAATTACTGATTTCCCTAGAAGGTGATACAACATAGTCTTGGGCTTTGTTTTAGTGTCTATCAATGGAAACAACCCAAAGTAATAGACTCATAAACATTTTCTTGTTTGGAATGATTTAGAAAGGTGAAGTAATCCATCAAAAGTTTCTCACAAAACTTGTGCCATAGTGGAGACTCTATGAGCCCAAGAAGAATATGCCAACATGTACAAGAAGGATTCTGTCACCAGGTGCATTTGGAAAGAAACATTGCAAAGTGGATCAAAGTAAGTATATAAGAGTCTGGATGCCTGTACTCAATACTGATCCTGCCCTTTAGCACCTGTAAGGCTTGGGGCATTTAGTCTAATCTCTTTTTGAGGATCAAAGGCTAAGTACAAAGTACTTAAAACAGTGCTTCCTAGGTAATAAGCTTTCAACAAAATATCTTCCCTTAACCAAAGGAATTGAAGATGCTCAGCAGGTTCTAACTTAAGAAACTGAAAGGATGTCATTTCATCAGCCAGGATGTACAAGACTTCTTAGGTACTATCTCAGTTTAAGCTGTCTGAATACAACTTTATTATGAAATAACACTGGGCTGAAATATGTCTAAATATGCCAAATTTGTGATGAGTCAAACCTGTGAATGGTATGGTAGTCTAAGCATGATATTCAGCAAATTGTCCATAATATCTGCTGAATATTTATTTGTTTCTGAACTAGGTGGGGTGGAGCTACCATATAGTCATGATTTGTTTTGAGTCTATGTTCTCCCTCTATTGAAAAACCATAGCCTGCATAATTCATATATATGAGGTAGAAATAAAATTTGTCAAATTACACTCTCAAGCCTATTTTATTGATTATATCTGCCACCTTAAAGAGTTGTTTCTTCAAAGTACTTCTTAACATAATTATACTTCCAAAATATGCTAGCAAATCCAAATGGTTCATAAGCCTCAAACCTCTTTAACTGTGCCCAAAAAGCATTTGGGTTACCCTAAATACCCTCAGCGAGTATTGTTTTACATTTTTGAGGTATAGGGATGATTATCATTTAAAGCATGTATTTCTTTTCTTTTATAAAGCCAAAGTCTGAGGATTTTATCCTGTCATCTCTCTGACCATTCCAGGCTGCTCTGTAACATTAACAGTCAATAGAACTTTCTGGAATGAATATGATAATCACTAGCCTCATGTGGTTACTTAGTAAGCGAAATATAGCTAGTATAGCCGAGGATCTTTATAAGTTTTATTATATAACTACATGCCTAGTAGGTACTATATTGGACAATACAGTTCTAGACTATTCTTCCCTCACTCAGAAGGGTTATCTACTCTTAAGGTTATAAATAGTCACTAGCTCTTTTCCAAGCTGCCATCTGAAGACTTCTCTTGTTTGCCCATAAAGAGCTCCAGTTAAATCATTAGCAAATACTAATGATTATGTTATTTTCCATATTTACTCTCTTCTTCCTTTGGCATTTCCTGTATTAGTATACAGCAGACTCATTTGTTAATTATTTTATTTTGGTTCTACATTTAAATACCTCTTAAATCTGTTCTCTTACCTCTCATTGCCACCTCCCTAATTTAGGCTCTCCTAGTCTCTTTCCTGGAAAAGTTTTTAATAGGAAAATTTTTCATTGCTTAATATCTTAGGTCTCTTGATGGAATCTTGAAATGCTACAATGAAGACTCAGCAAAACTCAACTTTTTTTTTTTTAAGGCATCACATCTGTGTTTTTCTTCCTTTGTAATTCCCATTGTACTTTTGCCAGATCTCCATTATCAACATAATCTCTTCATCTGTACATCTCACAGTCCCAGTTTTTTACACTATATTGTGATCTCCTTAGAACAGAATCTAGGAAAACCATATATCAAAATGGTGCTATCATATAACAGGTTTTTAATCACTAGTTGAAGGAATAAATATGTCTCCATTTAAAAAAGATTATCTAAAGTATCAACATTTTAACTCAAAGAAATATATCACAGTGGAGAAATACCAAGCAATAAATGTTTAGAAACCAGTGTGAGTCATGCATATAGAAAAAAAATATATATTTTAACAATCTAGGAAGATAATTCAGAATTAGAGAGTCCTAGAAGAAGGAAGAAAAACATGAGAGGTAAAGAAAAATTATATGCCTAAGGGTATGAAATATATTCTTTGGTTTTATGTATTGAGTAATCAAAATGTTGTACTTATTTTTCATCATTGATTTTTAGACATAAGAAGATTATTTTAATGTAATGTTGCTTATTTTTACCATCCTTTGAGTAATCTGAGCATACTTATGAAGGCACTAAAAAGATTGCAGGAGTGTAGGTAAACTTTTTGTAAAAGATTAACTCTTTATGCTCTAATTATAACACTCATGACTCCGTCAAGGAACAAGCTCTAAGAAGTAGGTGCTGACAGGAAGCTCTGGGCAATTAGGAGGTTCAGAAACTGAGGAAGAGCTTCATTGTGAGAAACAGGGATAGGAAAGAGAAACATAAGGAAGTGTTACAAATACAAAAGTAGTAGATATTTTGGTGTGGATCTTGAAAGTTAGTAAGAAAATAGCTAAATGGGCATCTTGGACACGTCTTTGGAAATATCATTTTTTAAAGATTTTATTTATTTATTTGAGAGAGAGAGAGAGCATGAGCAGGGGAGAGGGGCAGAAAGAGAGAGAGAAGCAGACTCCCTGCTGAATGGGGCACCTGAGGCAGGGCTCAAGCCCAGGACTCTGGGATCATGACCTGAGCCAAAGGCAGCTGCTTAACTAACTGAGGCACCCAGGTGCCCCTGGAAATACGTGAAAAACATAAAAGATCCATAAATAGTCTAGGGGCACCTGGATGACTCAATCAATTAATTGTCAGACCCTTGACTTCGGCTCAGGTCATGATTTCAAGATTGTGGGATCAAGCCTTGCATTAGGCTCTGCACTCAGCATTGAGTCTGCTTGTTCCTCTCCCTCTGCTCCTCCCCCTGGCACTCTCTCTCTCTCAAATAAATAAATAAAATTTAAAAAAAAGATATTCCAATATACATTTGGCCAAGTAATTATACCTCCCATGTAATAATCCTAAATCCAAAAATATAGGGTAGATAAAATCTGATGTAGATAAAAGTATTTGTTATTCAGTTATTCACAGTAGGAAATAATTATGACTATCCAGCATGTCTAACATAAGAATAGGTATTTAATCTATAATAAATGTCCTATGTTTGTAAGTATATTTCAGTGCTTCCAGAAAACTAATTTCTGATAATTAATTTTTCTGTCTCCTAATAGTACACTCAAGTATAATAAAGATTTAACAAATGCTTTTTGATGTCATAAAAATGTTTATATGATCAAGGCAAATAAAATGCCCTTACAAAATTTAATCATATGTTTTTTGTTTTTTTTAAAGATTTATTTATTTATTTGAGAGAGCGAGAAAGAGAGAGTACATGAGAGGGGGGAGGGTTAGAGGGAGAAGCAGGCTCCTTGCTGAGCAGGGAGCCCGATGCGGGACTCGATCCAGGGACTCCAGGATCATGACCTGAGCCGAAGGCAGTTGCTTAACCAACTGAGCCACCCAGGTGCCCCATAATCATATGTTTAATAGGATCATATTTATGTGAAACAAGTTCACCACAAAAATACACATCAAAATAATTTGAAATAAATATACCAACACATGGTTTTTGTCATTGGGTAAGTGGATGCTTTTGGGTTTTGATTCTTCTTCTAATTTTTTATTAGTTCTAAAAGATTCTATAATGAACAGAAGTCAATGTATCCTGAAAGTATAAAGTACAGTTAAATTGTTATCATGTAGTAAGAGAAATCTAACCAGTGCCACAATTTTGCCTGTAATCTAATCTTTAAAAGAATTTTTAAGGCTTAAATTTTCATCAAACACAAAGAGAAGATAAATTTTTCAGATGCCTTAAAACTTGTTTGAGTTCAGATGTAAATTTCTTGAAAGTTTTTTTTTTCTCCCAAGTGTTTGACTCAGGCTACTCTATGTAGTATATAACTTCAAAATGATTTAAAATCACTTGCCAGAAATATCAGAGGACCTTCCATAAAACTCTTAAATTCCATATATCAAAAAGAATTTGAAAGAGTATTTTAAGCTTTTAAAACACTGCCTCTGCACTTCAAGGTGCAGGTCCAAGTACCCGCCTATCTTCAGTGATGTGCAAGAAGATAAAGGCAGGCATTAAGGCTTAACAGGGGGCAAAGTATTCAAAAAATGCCATTTATTCCTCTCCTTCCTTCTGTTCTTACTTTTCCTGGTCTAGTCTTTGTTTCTTCTACCTACAATATACACGTTTTTTACTCAAAGTGTTGTGGTGTACTCACCTTAAGGTGATCCCCAATAAATTACACCTTTGTTTAACTCCCTCTCCTTGAATAAGGGCAGAACCTATGAACTGCTTCTCACCAATAGTAATGGGAAAAATGGAGGAATTTGCAGATGTAATTAAAGGGCCTAGTCAATTGACTGGTTAATCAAGAGATGGTTCCAGTGGATGGCCCAGCCAATCAGGTGATCCTTTTAAAAGAGGGCCCAGTTCTTACCTCTAGTTAGAGAATCAATGTAACAGAAGCATTCTCTTTCTGTTTCTGTCTTTAAAGAAGCCAGAATTCTATAGCTAAAGGAGATGAATTCTGCCAACCACCTGAGGGGGCTCAGAACCAAGTCCTTCCCTAGACAACACTCCAGATGAGGCCGGGACCCAGCCAATACCTTGATTTCAATCTTGTGAGCTTTTGAGCAGAGAACTCAACTTAGCCCAGACTTCTGACCTACAGAAAGTATGAGATAAGAATGAGTATTGTTGGGGCTCCTGGGTGGCTCAGTCATTAAGCATCTGCCTTCGGCTCAGGTCATGATCCCAGTGTCCTGGGATCCAGCCCCGCACTGGGCTCCCTGTTCCGTGGGAAGCCTGCTTCTCCCTCTCCCTCTCCCCCTGCTTGTGTTCCTTCTCTCGCTGTGTCTTTCGCTGTCAAATAAATAAAGAAAATCTTAAAGAAAAAGAAATGAGTATTGTTTTAAGCTACTGTTCGGTGATTTGTTGTATGGCACAGAATATTATCATATGGATGAACTGGTTATATGCATATCCTTGAATTAAGTTTTAAAAGCTATACTAGTATTTTCATTCCACAAATATAAAGGCATTCTGAACATATGCAATACATTTAAGCCTTACAACAGCCCTAGAGGAGTATTAGTATTTTTGTTGTTTGCTTTCTTATTTGAGAAAACTGACATTCACTGAGTTCGGACACAGCTCCAGACATAGTAGCTGATACAGGATTAAGACCCAGGTCCCGGGCGCCTGGGTGGCTCGGTTGGTTAAGCGACTGCCTTCGGCTCAGGTCATGATCCTGGAGTCCCTGGATTGAGTCCTGCATCGGGCTCCCTGCTCGGCGGGGAGTCTGCTTCTCCCTCTGGCCCTCCCCCCTCTCATGTGCTCTCTGTCTCTCTCATTCTCTCTGTCTCAAATAAATAAATAAAATCTTAAAAAAAAAAAGACCCAGGTCTGTCCTATTTTAAAGCTTATCTCTTGCTTATTGCCCTTCACTGATGTTCACTCAATGATTGGTATATGTGATACAATGTTCGTGTGTCGGCAGATAGAATTAATTACACAGTTAACATCTGGCATAATGGTGTTTATTTTGCTTTGTCTTTTGTTTTTGCATTTTAATACCATTATACCTTTTGGGAAAAAAATTCTAGCTCTATTTAGATTAAGAGAAAATAAACTCATAATGGCAAAGTGTTACTGATCTAAATGTTTTGGGGACAGAATAAGACAATGTTGCTGGTCTAGTTTATCTAGGGTGTTTGCATTCAAGCTGTCAGTGTGCCTTTCAGAAACTGAATTGCTAAGAATAGTGCAGAACTGGGGCACTGCTTAGTTAGAATACGGTGCAGGAGAAATATTCCATTAGTTATCACAAGTGAAATCACTATTGCTAATGATAAGAAGAGATCAGTTGGGATGACCCAAATAAGTTCTCTGAAAAATGGTCTACGCCTTCACTGTGCTACTGTGATTAATGGTTCTTGCTTTATTCCAGGGTAGCCCTCTCTTTAAAGAGATGAAAGAGGCACGTTAGGATTATGTAAGGTAAAAAATTGAATGCAGTTTGTTTCTCATCAGTTTTTAGAGTTTGCAAATCACTATTCAAGTCGCATAACTCTTAGAAAAAAAGAAAACTGGAATATTGGGAGTGTTATGACAGAGTAATATATCCTGAACACATTGTGATTCATCCTGTGGAAATCATCACAGAAGAAAAGGAACTGAATTGAGGTAGAGACATTGTTACTAACTGGAGGCAAGGAAATGCATATTTTTGGCCTTGGTTCTTTTTAGTCAAAATGTGCCAGGATAAAGTAATGACAAAGTTGGAATTACTAGCTGTTTTTCCTACCTTTTAAGAAGTTAGTATGGTTCAAATAAGACTGCAAGTTAAAATATTTTAAGTAGTATACAACAGTATGTAAATGTAAGGAATTATCGTTATCAAATTAGACATTCAGCGTACTGTTTTTTTCTCCCAAACAGATTAGAAATTATAAAAATCACTCATTTCCTTTTATTAGAACTATAGCCATAGATTTTGCTTTTGATAGCGCTCTAGAGCATTTTATGGATAAAATCCCCTCTGTAATCTCCTGTTTTATTAAAAGCTTAAAATCCATAAAAGTACCATTTACTTCATCACCAAGTTGCTTGTGTGATAATTAAGTGTATGTGGTTGCTATTTCCACCTAGAAATTACAGAAAACTGAAGTACTGAAACTTTTATGTTATGAAGATACAATAAAATAAAAAAGTGACCAGTGCTGCTAAGGTTGTGATTTGTGAGGAACTAAATAAAGGAAACTAGTAATGCTCTAAAAGCGGGCATGGCCATCATAACATGACAGGGAATTAGCAGTAGCAGGTAACGAAAAGTTGCAAGCTTATATGCTTTCACATCATTCCCTTAACTGTGAGATCTACTCAAATTTGCTATTGTTTGTGTCCACATCACATTCTCAAAAAGTGACATAGACAAACTACTGTGTCCCCATTATTTTAAAATAAACAGGCATAAAAATAGAATCAATGCTATATCCAGGCAGTAGCAAAAGTTTCATTTTCTCCAAATAGAAATGACATTCCTTTCCCTTCCATTTTGTCAGTGCATCGGATCATCCAACATCTCCATTCTATATTTTAACTTACTAGAAAAGATTAATGAGCCTTTTTTTTTTTTACCTGACCCATGACAGGTTGTTCCTGACTAACTCCATCTGTCTCTTCATTCATCTTTTGTAACCTTTGTGTTTTTGTTCTGTTGATTTCATAGTTTACCTCACAGAAAACAAATCTTTTACTTTTTTTCCAAGCTCAACGTTCCATCTTTTTTGATCAAAATAGAGTACCTTGATTTCTACTTTACTGAGAGTAAGAACATCAAGCAAGGACTATCCAATTTACCATCTTCTCTGCCTTTCATCTACCTCTTTTACCTCATCTGCTCCCACAGTATTCCAGTCACGTCCTTGGTACTTTTCAGCCTAGTCTTTCCTCTCTTGACCTCACTCCTTCAATGATCCTCTTTCCAATATCTTCAGCTTCTCCTTCTCAGCTTTTTTACTGCTACATAAAGTTAGGTTTGCCTCACCTCTAAGGAAAAAAAATCCTAAAGCTTCTAGTTTAAAGCAGCATGAATAAGTTCTCGATCCATTCTCTTTTACAGAAAACAGAAAGAGAAAAACCCAACAACTTTGAAATTAAGTCTGATATTCAACCAATTTCTCAAATATACAATTTTTTTCACTGATCATGTGATATGTAAGGCTTAATCAAGCCCCAGCTTTGAGGCAGATGTATGCTTCACCCCCCAAAAGAGAAAAATTCTCCTGATATGCAAGAAGAAGGAGAGATGCTATATGCCTCTTCTATCCCCCCATCTATACTTAGGAGGCCAAGAGAATATTTGCTAGATGTGGAAAAAAAACCTTGTGGTGGTATATTTTTGATATTTTAATGTATGTTACTGTGTATATTTATATTTTCTGGATATTTGCTCAGAATAACAGAAAATGAAAAGTAATGCTAAAAGGAAAGATCCATCCCTACATATAGTGATTGTTCGATAGATAATGCAATTGGGTCATGAACCTTTCTGACATTTGAAAATCTGATTTTCTACCAACACATAAGTGCACATCAAAAAGGACCAAGAACAAAGTACAAGCCTAACTAAATTCCCAGCGTATCCTATCTATCATGCCTTTTCCCCATTGTCAATTCCTTTAAATCGGTATTTAATATGCTTTGGCCATGGACCTCTTTGAGGATTTCCTGTAAGGCCTTTGGTAATGTCACTCCCCTAATCTTAGGTTTCCTTTCTCCCAACATCCATACTGTCCTCTATTTTACCTCTAACAATATGACAAGCCAACAATATGTCAAACATCTTTAGCACAGTACCTTGCAGATGGTAGTTTGTCAAAATATGTAAGCTCCATCCATTTCTACTGGTTCTTGCTGATCTTAAGGTGTTTACCTATTGGATGATTTTTATGACTGATACTAACTTATCATGAATGCCAAGTACCTTCCTTCAGCCCATTTAAAACTTAACTGCTTGTGAATAAGTGAGCATAGCCCTCTCTATCTCTCTAGAATGGTTTGTCCTCTCCATTCTCCATACTATATTTTATATTGATAAATGCAAATAGTGGAAAAGTATGCCTCAACATGATACCAATGAGGATAATAGTTGACTTTCTTAATCAATACTCCAAATATGAGGAACCCTTTAGAGTTGGAATATTCAGTTGCTCAAAATATTTGCAATCACCCAAGATTTTTCTTCTTTTCTCTTTATTATAAGAGCTTTTATGCTTTATAAGCTTTACTCTTAATATAAGAGCTCTTTATCCTTTTGCTGAGTATTCTTTTATTTTGTTATGTTAATCACCATACATTACATCATTAGTTTTTGATGTAGTGTTCCATGATTCTTTGTTTTTGTGTAACACCCAGTGATCCATACAGTACGTGTCCTCTTTAATACCCATCACCAGGCTAACCCATCCCCCCACACCCCTCCCCTCTAGAATCCACAGTTTGTTTCTCAGAGTCCATAGTCTCTTTTTTTTTTTTTATGATTTTATTTATTTATTTGACATAGAGAGAGTGAAAGAAGAAACACAAGCAGGGGAGTGGGAAAGGGAGAAGTGGGTTTCCCGCGGAGCAGGGAGCCCGATGTGGGGCTTGATCCCAGGACCCTGAGATCATGACCTGAGCCGAAAGCAGTCACTTCACCAACTGAGCACCCAGGCACCCCGAGTCCATAGTCTCTTATGGTTCGTCTCCCCCTCCGATTTCCTCCCCTTCATTTTTCCCTTCCTGCTATCTTCTTCTTCTTCTTTTTTTTTTTTTTTAACATATAATGTATTATTTGTTTCAGAGGTACAGGTCTGTGATTCAACAGTCTTACACAATTCACAGTGCTCACCATAGCACATACCCTCCCCAATGTCTATCACCCAGCCACCCTATCCCTCCCACCCCCCACCACTCCAGCAACCCTCCATTTGTCTCCTGAAATTAAGAATTCCTCATATCTGTGAGGTCATATGATACATGTTTTTCTCTGATTGACTTATTTCGCTCAGCATAACACCCTCCAGTTCCATCCACGTCATTGCAAATGGCAAGATTTCATTCCTTTTGATGGCTGCATAATATTCCATTGTATATATATACTGCATCTTCTTTATCCATTCATCTGTCAATGGACATCTTGGCTCTTTCTGTAGTTTGGCTATTGTGGACATTGCTGCTAATATTCTTATTTTAACAAGATGCCTACAACAGTTTCAGGAGATAAACGCAGCAAAAGAGATGGCCTACCCTTGTATTATTTTCTGTATTAAGTGTGAGGAAGCTACTAGCAGATCCCCTGAAGTCCCCTGGCATCTTATTGACCACAGCTAAATCACAAAGTCATGATTCAATCTATTTATAGCAAAGGAAACAGGATCCCCTGATTTGATTAAAATAACTAAGACCCATACCTTAGGCTTTAGTATGAATTAATCTTTATTGGATGAGGGTGGACCCTGGAACAGACTTGGGAAACTGTGAAGAAGGAGACAGGGTGGAGGGAAATAGATGTTGAGTTGACCACCAACACAGCCTCACTCCTCTTTCCCTCAGTCAAAACTAAATCTCAAAGAAATACACATGACTTTATAAAAACTTATCTATTTGTGATGGAGATCTCAAGTCTCCTCAATACTCTGAAAAAGTAATATTCTGTACTGTTCATATGATGCCTAAGATATACCATGTTGTATGTTTAGTTGTAACTTCCTATGTAAATACTATCTATAAAAGGGTAGCTCTCTGAAGACAAGACTATTGTATTTTTTCTTACTACTTCTCTTCTAACCTACAATAACACTCCACACAGGAAAATGACACAATGAGTACACTAATGGACTGAATTTCACAAGTATTATATTTATATTTATTTTATGATTTTTATTTTTTTAAGGTTTTATTTATTTATCTGAGAGAGAGAATGGGAGACAGAGAGCGTGAGAGGGGGAGGGTCAGAAGGAAAAGCAGACTCCCTGCTGAGCAGGGAGCCTGATGTGGGACTTGATCCTGGGACTCCAGAATTATGACCTGAGCCAAAGGCAGTTACTTAACCAAGTGAGCCACCCAGGCGCCCCTATTTTACGATTTTTAAAAAAATTCTTACCTGTACTGTATTGTGAAATTTTAGAAAGAGCTTAAACCACTGGCAAAATGGATACCTGTGAAGGAACTATCTAAAATTCACATGTACTCTGAAGGAGCAATTTATTTCCCAGGAAATTTTAGATGTGGGGAGGCCAAAGAAGTATACAATAAGAAACATTTATTCACATAATATGTAGCTATGCAATATAGTCACTAATCTGTTAATACAACTATGTGTTGTAAGATTTATCAAATAATATTACTTAATAATTATAGAAGCCACTTCTTCAATAAACTTTAAGACACAATTAACAGCAATGTTTTTCTGTGATGTCTTCAGGGTAGCAGCCAAAGTATGGAACCATCTCAGTACACAATGACCCATTTAGGTGATCTTCCAAGGTCACATCTTGCAAAGATGCCTAGATGTGTTGCCCCTTCTTTCACAACTTAGAAATTACAAAGACTATTCTCACTCATTTTTAGTTAGGAAATATATTCGCGAAGGTATTCAGGATATATTAACCAACTAAATCAAAGGTAAATTCTTACATTATAAATGATAAATGTGATCTAAGATAATGTATATGACCAAGCCTGATTGTGTGAGTAAATTCTATTCCTGTTTGACATAATTCTGTCTGAAACAGAGATAGAAGATGAGAGAGAGGGAGAGAGAGAGAGAGAGAGAGAGAGAGATGCATGTGTTTTGTTTTTTAAAGATACACATGTTTTTAAATTGCAAAGTTAGAATATTTTATGAAATATGAGGAGATGGAGGGCCCAGATTAACATGCCTAATGTTAGTGAAGATCTGAAGTTAGCAGTGGGCAAGAAAATAAACAGTTAGTATACAGGGGAAGCATAATATTAAGTAGAAAAATAATACTGAAAAGCCAATGACGCCTGAGAGCCACGGTCACCAAATATATTTAGATATTACCCCTTATAGCAAATGAAGACTGTACCAGTACTCCATACACAACACAAATTAAAGAAGAAATATTAAAATTGCTGTTAGGATATGATCCTAGAATTTGTATATTTATCTGCCCACTTCCTTCTCTCATTCATGGAAGTAGCTCCTGATAAAATTCTGACCTTCAAATAGCAGAGTTTGAAAAATTTGTAAAACTTCAGTGAAGCAGGAAGACTGCTGAGGTAAAATAAACTTAGTTATAAAAAATAACAAAGGCAGTTTGGGCAGAAGCATAAATCACAAAAAACTATTAGGTTTGAAAGAACACAAAAATATTATTAGTTAAAATGAAATACAAATCCAATAAATATTTCCTGATTACTGTTTAGTATATTAATAAAAGTCATATTAAAACAATTTTCTTTTATATAAATATATTTAGACAAACATAACCAGGCAAAAGAAAACAACCCAGAAGAATAAACCATAACGTAATTTTACCTACATATTAACCAAAACCCCTGAAAGTTTTCTCATTAACTCTAAAGAACTAATGTTATTCAATTCTGAAGAGGAACTTAGAAGTCTGAGTTTCCCAACTTAAAAAGAGGAAATGACATTTATTCACACCTTGATGTTGGTTTTTGTGGAAGACAAAATAATTAAATGGTTACCTATATGTACTTTCTAGCTCTCTAATATATTTTCTATGCCAGTAAACATAAAAATGTGAAAATGAAAATATTCATGTGCATCAACAATAAAGCTGCTATTGATAATACATGGTTTAGATTTATGTTTAAGCTAGCATTAGAGAAAATATGTACAAAAATATACAGACCAGATTAGAAATAAATATCGGGTGCAGCAATGGGCAAAAATTACAATGATAAAAGGTTTACTGAGCTATTATTCTCAGGAGGTGAATTAAGAATTAGGAATGAAAAAAAAATACTGAAAAGGCAAGAGGAATAATAGTCAAGGGAGAAATCAGAATAGTATTCAGAAGTGGCCAGGAATTACCCATAAACCTAGGCTGAAAGGACAAATTAAAGTATTTATCCTTAAATAGCTAATTTTCTCGGGAAGAATAAAGCTTTTACTTGCTTGGGTTAAATTGGCTTCCTGGTCATGAGTCCTCATCTTGGAAATGAGTGCAACAGCCTTCAGAATAAAACTAAGTGCAGAATGGTAATTCTATAGAGCAGGGGAATTTAAAACCGTGTGTGAGTTGAAAAGCTTATGAGTAAAGGTACATTTATCTGCCAAGATCTCAGTGTTGTGTTAAATCCCTAACATTCAGCACTGGAGATCTCTGGGGACTGTTGTAGACTTTAATCAAAAGAACATTTTGCAGTTTAGCTTAAAAGGTCAACCTTGCTAACTTATCCTTATGTGAAGGTAGTTTAGTAATGGTCTAGTAACTTGGCTTGTAGATTGTCATGACCCAGATCATTTTGTGGCAATAGAAAATTGATGTGAATACTTTCAGCCTTACTCAACCATTAAAAAGAGCATTAGCCAGGCTTTTGTATCAAGCAGAGTACAGCTACTCACAGAAAGAAAATCTAAGAAGTTGCAAATTGAACAGATCCAAGAGTGTAAAAGCAGCTTTTTCTTTTTTGCAAACATCAGTAGGTAGCATAAAAATATAAACATCAGGCTGCTTCGTGAAGAATGAAAAAAAAAAAGGTTATGAACAAAAGGCAGAAGATGCTCAGGGTGCATTTGGCTACTGTGAGTGTCTGTATCCCTATTAGTCCTCAATATTTTCTCCAAGATGGAAAGAAAAGGAAAACTCATCTCTCAGACCTCTACGATCTGCATTTGTAAAATGAGCATAACATAGGTACTTAAAGGCAGGAATGGATTTTTATGAGTTGTCCAATTATACAAATAATTAAGGGAAATTTTGGTACCACAAACCAAGAGAAAAGATCTACTGCTTTAAAGAAAAATGTTCTAAGAAATTGAGGTGAGAAGGGAGAAGTCATGGGTCAGACACTCTTGGATACACTGTATATGTGAAGATAACAAGCACAACCTCTGAATTATCTCTAGAACTCAGAATGACTAATCTTAATTATCTGGATGGATAGCACAAATAAATGGGTCAGTACAAAAACCATTACATAAGCAGCACCTCGCTGGACTCAGTTTAATTCTTTGCAGTACTATAGGCAAAAGCAATGTATTTTCATTTTGTTTAGCTTTTTGTAACAGCAGCTACATTACTTTTATTTGCTTTAAATAAATACCTAGAATATACAGATGGATAAAGGCTTCAGATAAATACACTGTGGTAGTTTTAAAGCCATAGCCACAAATACTTAGATACTTCTCCCCTCAAGAGGTAAAACTTAATTTCCCCTACTTAAGTGTAGGCTGTTTTTTATGAATCATTTCTGGAGAATAAAATGCGACAGAAGTGATACGTTGCCTCTTCTGAATTAGATTCTAAAAAGACTGCAGCTTTGCATTTTGAATTTTCTCCCTCTGTCTTTTTCTCTCTTTCCTCCTTTCCCCCACTTCCCTGCTCTCTCTTGAATTGCTTTCCCTGGGAAAAGCTTGCTGCCATCTTAGGGGGATACTGTGGGAGTGTAGGGAGACGCACACATGGCAAAGAACTGAGGCTTGTCAGGATTCACATGACATGGGAAACAGGTCCTTCCCCACTCAAGCCCTAAAAAGACTAGCTCTGGTCAATAGCTTGATGGTAAGCCCAAGGGACACCATGAGCAATGACTTCTCACCTAAGCTGCTCTTTGATTTCTGATTCATGGAAATTGTACTATAGTAAACATTTGATTTGAGGTAATTTGTTATGCAAGAAAGGGTAACTTACACCAAAATGTATGTGAAAACGACTACTGAATATATATATACGTATTTATTAATTTCCACAGACCACATCTATGCAAATAAACAGGAAATATATTCAAGGACAATGATCAAGTATTCTTCATTTTCACATTAGGCCCAGAAAGCATTTGCCAGATTTTAGCCCAAGCTATTGAGAGAGGTCTTTGGTATTAAAAGGGCTGTTTTACTTTGCTGGACACTGATGGTTAACCCAGTCTGGCCCACTCAACAATCTGACCAGGAAGACAGAGGAATACTGAGAGCAGCCTGGGAAGATTTATTCTTTCCTCCCTCCATCCATCCATTCTTCCTTCCTTCTTTCCCTCATTTCCTTCCTTCCTTCCTTCCTTCCTTCCTTCCTTCCTTCCTTCCTTCCTTCCTTCCTTCCTCCCTCCCTCCCTCCCTCCCTCCCTCCCTCCCTCCCTCCCATCCTCCCTTCCTTCTTACCTTCCTTCCTTTCTCCTTTCTTTCCTTCCTTCCCTTGTTTCTTTCTTTCCATAAGGTAGTGGGCTTGTCCCATAATGAAAATGACTCCTATATCATCTTGGAGAGCATACTTCTGTTTTATCCCTGCGATAAAAACAGGGCACTTATGATTGAATGGAAATAAGTCAAGTGTGTCATTGAAGCAATACAAATGAAAGAAGCATCCTGTTAAGATAATAACCATCTAACAACATCCATGTATAACATTGAGTTTCAAAAGTATATTAAATATTAGATAACCCTTTTAATATCTTAATCTATCAACTTTATCCATCTCTCTCAATCTAGGAAATATTTGTATTTCTGTGTTTTATAATAACTCATGCACATACTAGGCCTTTGGTGCCAGCTACCTCATTTAATCAACACAAAAACTTCTATGAGATAGAAGTTACTAAATCCTTTTTTTAAGAAGAATCTAAGACTCGAAAAAGAGGCCAATGGTACACATGATAAAGGGGTCAGACTGTGATTGCATTTCTAGCCTGTCTGTCCAGAGTGTATATTTGTTGCAAGATTCTAAACTGCCCAACACATAGAATAGGGGAAAAGTGCAGAAAGTGGAATTTCAAAATATGCATTCTATTTATTACTCATCTTTTAGGTAGAGTGAAGGTTTCAAGAAAATCACTGAGCAGGTTTAGACCTCAAATACTTCCCTTATGTGTTTGTTGTATATGTTTTTATTTTGAGGAAAACCAGGAAAATTAAACTCATCAATTCCAACATTGTCCAATCAGGTTTTGTCAGCTAATGCATCTAAAAGCAGCTACAGGAAATCAATTGTTCACACCTTTCTATATAAAGCCCTATGTGAGGAGTTCCTTTCAGAATTTCGAGCCAAAAAAATGTTGCCTGTAAGGTGCACATAAAAACATAGCTGTATTTTCTAAAATAAAACCATAAAATGGTGAAAAGCTTTGGCTGTGATGTCTTGAAACTAATGTGATATGATCACATATTCACTCCCACTTACAACTTCATAATTGTCTGTCTCTTTTTTGTCTTGATTCATTACTTTGTTTAATGTATTTTACAAAATTTGTTTTATATATGTTATATTTATGTGTAAATATATACAGTTTACATATATACATATATGTGGCGTATATATACATACATAGTTATGACGTTTGCTAACATATAAAATGTATGTTTAATATATAGTACCTGAAATCCTTTGTGAAATGATGTGGGAATATAAGTAAATTGTCCCCTTCCTTTTCTTAAATTATATAAACAACAGAACTCCAAAGACACTCACCTGAACTGTGTTTCACAATATTGCCAAACAATAATTAAGTCAACTAATTAATTACACTAGGAGAATCATGAGAAGTCAATCAGATTGGTTGCTTTTAAATATAAAACTTAAGAAATACATCTAACTTTTTTTTATTTTTAATCAAATTGCTTAGTCTCAGGCTAATGATAATGCCCTTAGTCCTCTGTCTGGTTAAAACACACACACACACACACACACCAGCCCTCGCAAAAATCACATTTCTATCTGTTGATACGTCTTTTAAATTAAGTGGGGCACAAATATGTGAAAGCAGTTACCTGGCACAGTACAATCAAAGTAGCTGGCTGATTGATTGGATTTTTCCATCTGTAATTAACTATTGTATAAGTATAGCTTCAAAATTAAAGTGCTAAAAGAATCTGAAGCAGATGCAAACTGCATGCTCTTCTTTGGAAAGCAATTTTAATTCCATGCTTTTTTGCTATATTGTTTTGGAAGTTCTTTGAAGAAAGCACACATTATAAAAAAATGTTCATTTCAATCTGTAGCTTCAGCTATGTGGGGAGTTCATGTAACAAAATTTATACAAGCATGCAAGTCATCACTATATTCTAATTTCTTAGGAAATTGCTTCCTGGCATAATTTTCCTGCCCCTCCATGTCCTTGAATGTATAGTATAAAACAACCAAAAAATTAAATCTCCATTTTATATCCCGCCTTTTGATCTACAAACAGTTTAGACTTCTGAACTGAGTGTTCATCTTCTAAATTGTTTTAAATTAAAGCATTTTATTGATGTTAATCTAAGACACTATTGTTTCTTCTCAAGCACCTGAATTAGCACTCATGGTCACTGTCTTCAAAATGTAATGACAACTTCGTTTTTCTTACAATCTTTGAAGTGATAGGTAAACGCTTTATTTTCCTGAAGCTTCTATCTCTGGATAAGTATTTCCTAAGAAGTTTCCTAAGAAGAATCAGAAGTAAAATCTCAAGTAGTCACTGTACCAAAAGTACCAGTGTAAGGATCCTTTCTCCTCAAAGCCCTCCTGCAGGGGAGAGGAGCTTACTGACCTCCTAGAGGGAAATACTATTGTCGCCCAAGGAACTTCTTTGATCTGAACACTACAGTACCAGAGGTAAATTCTCCATGTGCCTCTTGGGAAGTAATTGATGATTTTTCCACTCGTGTTTGTTGTTGATATAGAGGACCAACTAACTCTCCTAAAATTGAAGTCTGTTTTCTTAAAGAGAAAAATATAAGCAACCATTCAGAGCAATGCAAAGCTTCTTTCCTGGGGTAAATTCTAAAGTTGTGGTTAACATCTTGGGTTTGGTGCCTGGAACATCTGAGCCAGGGTCTGCCCAGGGGACTTTGTCAATGTACTTCCTCTGACAAACCTCTTTCCTCTTCTATGACATTCACACTCTGATGGTCATTGTGAGGATGAAATTCAAGTAAGCACACAGATCTCTTGGTACAATGTATGATATCTAGTAAATATTCACAGAATAATGAAGTAAAAGTTAAATTTTTGTGCAGCTCACTTTTACAAACAAAATCCTATTATTATTCACAAATAATTAAGCAATTAAGCAAACCCTTTCATATACCTAGTTTCTTATATTTTCTCAGCTTCTCTCCTCATGACAAGGAGTAATTTAAGTACTTAGGTTGTTATGCCATTATTTTTATATATTTAATATCATCTTTTGCCTTTTCTGAATCGTAAAATAAAAAGAAAAACAGCTAATATAGTGCACATGATATCAGACCATAACTGTTGAGAGAACAGGTTTCTGGTAATCCAGCCCAACTGTTGAACCTAAACCAGCCCAGAACAATAACATCAAGCAAAATGGTTAGAGAATAGGATTCACACCTGATAAAATTGTAGACTAGCCTTGGGTAACTTTCCCAGAGAACAAACAGTACTTTGATGATCTTGATCAAGGATTTTTCCTATTCAACTTATTTTGGATGATTTTGCTAAAATATGTACGATTGGGGCGCCTGGGTGGCTCAGTCATTAAGCGTCTGCCTTCGGCTCAGGTCATGATCCCAAGGTTCTGGGATCGAGCCCCACATCGGGCTCCCTGCTCGGCGGGAAGCCTGCTTCTCCCTCTCCCACTCCCCCCACTTGTGCTCCCTCTCTCGCTGTGTCTCTCTCTGTCAAATAAATAAATAAAATCTTTAAAAAAATAATAATAAAATAAAATAAAATATGTACAATTTCCCTTGGCCAGGAGACATCAATTTGGTGCCTACTAAAGCAATATTTACTTGAATTAAATTTAGCAAAGTGTTTCAATGTTACAATGTGTAAATTTTTCAGATATAGATCCTTTCTGGGGGAAAATGTATTTTATGCCTATTGCTTTCAAAGATGGTTAAAATAGTACAGTTAGATGTACAAATATTAATAATACTAGACTGGGTATCACCAGATCCAAGAGGTGTCTCTGGAAGAACTCACATGTATAAGCCATACTTTCCACACTCCTCAAATGAAAATAGTGTCATTTTCCCCCTGCATTGAAATATAATAAGAAAACAGTGGTGATATTCTTTGAAAAAAATATTAGCTCTGTAACTTAATATTATCAAAGTGGAATTGTGAGAACTCATGGAAAAGGGATTTATTGGCAGCCAAAATGACTAGAGAGAACTGTCATTATTGGTTTAATTCAGAGTAGAAAATCTCTGTTTATGGCAGTTCTATTTCTGATCAAAGAGTTAGAGATTTGAATCAAAACCACTCTGTCTTTTGTATTTCTCTTCCATTTTTCTTTGTCTTTCTCTATCTTGCAAATTGCAAAATTCATCATGAATATACAGACTGCAATTTGAGATTTCAAAATTTTTATGTGATCATTAGATCATGTATATTTCCAGTCATATATGTGTGTAATCAGTATTCATAAGACTGTCACAAATTAATGCATTAATTCTCTTCAATCGACTGAAATCGTGTTCACTGTAGTCATTCATTATGTAGCATGTTGTATTTAATCTTGTTATTATTAATATAAGGGGATGTTGATGATTTTGTTTATTGCTGTAGAGACAACTGTCTTCATTATTTCTTGGACATTTTCCCACTTAGGAGCGTTGTTGAACTTAAAGATCAAGGAGATTTTAAAAAATCCTTCAGAGGAGTTAAGATACTCTGTCTCTCTCTCTCCACACACATACACAGACACACACACACACACACACACACACACCAGCATTCTGATCTCTATATTGAAAATTTCTAAGCATCTTTTATTTCAGTGAACTGACTTATAGGCAATAAACCCTAGTCACATAATGAAATGCAACTTAGTTTAGGCATGGAAAATAAAACTTAGAAAATTACCATCTGTCTCCTTAAAAAAATTAACTGTTTGTACTAATAGAAATATAATGGTACAGTGCAATAGAGATAAAAAAGATACATTCATCCCGTAAGTAGTAAGCAAATGAGATTTAGGGTAAAGATAATATATTTTTGTTATTGTGTTTTAAGTTATTTATAATTTTATTTTCTCTAAATCTGCATTCTCTGATTAGTCTATTTATTTCCAGATGGCATGATTAAGTTTCCAAATTTCTAAGATTCTGCTGTTATGGTTTCACTTGTTTATTTATATCAGAACAGCTGACTTCAACAGCTGGTTTTTCCTGAAATAGCTTTAGTCAATAATTCTCCATTTCAATCAATTCAGAGCATCTGAATTACTATAGTAGAATAAGTCTATGGAGCATTTCAGGAGTTTTCCTAGCAGTTGCAATGGAAATGTGGTATTAAATTTACAGACTTTTTTTTTTTTTTGCTAATATCTCTCTGAAATTTTCTAATGGACTCAAAATAATATATACATATCTGGCCTCTGTAATTAACCTATTTGATAAAATGGATTCAGTAATTGCTTTTATGATATGTAATTGCACATATCTTTGCCACTCTAATAAATTCAGATGCTTCATGTTTCCTAAAAGTCAATTATAAGTTATGTTGACATATTTTCCAGTTAAGCTGTTTAAGTAATTTTATACCTGAATGTGTAAGTATACTTTATTGTTATAGATACTAAATGATTTGATACACTCAAAATTCATAAATACACAAAGAAAAGAAGTGAAATGGGCCCAGCATGGGTAATTAGAAAAGTTTACACATGAATTCACATAGCCAATGTATGATTTTCCCCTCTACCACCTATTTGCTTTGACCTTGGGCTTGTAACCTTTCTTTCCTCAATTCCTTCAACTGTAAATTACTCTGAAAGTAAATAAGAGATCAATAATTCTTAAATAAACACAAACCCTGTGTTTGGAAACAAAAAAGAAAAATATACTTCCAAAAACATTTTAGGGGTGCCTGGGTGGCTCAGTTGGTTTGGTGTCTGACTCTTGGTTTTGGCTCATGTCATGGTCTCAGGGTGGTGGGATCCAGACCCACTTTGGGCTCCAACCTCTGCAAGGAGTCTACTTGAGATTATTTCTCCTTCTCCCTCTCCCTCTGCCCTTCCCCGCATTGCTCATGCTCTCTCTCTAAAATAAATAAATAAATAAATAAATAAATAAATAAATAAATAAAATCTTTAAATATAATTTAGGGGTACCTGGGTGGCTCAGTCAGTTAAGCATCTGCCTTCAGCTCAGTTCATTATCCCAGGGTCCTGGGATCGAGCCCCACATCGAGCTCCCAGCTCAGCGGGGTGTCTGCTTCTCCCCCTGCCCCTCTCCCTGCCCGTGCTCTCTCTCTCACTCACTCTCTCTCTCTAATAAATAAATAAAATCTTAAAAAGAAAAAAAAGGAAAACCTAATAAATGAATAGATGTCTCACGTTTGTGGAAAAATTAATGAATAAATGAATGGATATCTCATGTTTGTCTATAGGAACATACAGTATGATAAAGTCAATTATACTGACATCAATCCATAACGACAATGCATTTCTAATCAAAATTCCCTGTCTTATTTTTAACCCCTTTGATTTGAGAAGACAAATTAATATTAAAATGTGTACTAAAAAGAAAAGACCAAAACCAAAAATGTCAACTTTGAAGAAGAAAAATGGAAATTCCACATATTAAGTTCCATTAAATATCAAGGCTTATTATATGACATATTGTAGCATTGGTGAAAATTGTCCAATGACAAAAAGAAAACTCCAGGCAAGATTAGAATCGGATATTGGATGGAATGGAAAAATAAAAAGTAGGCAAGGATGATACTTCTATAAATAGATCTAGTAATTGGCATACATATGGGAAAACATAAATATAAATTCCTACTACTCATACACAAAAAATTCCATGTCAATTAAACAACTAATTCTTAATATAAATATTTGAAACTTAAGAGAGCACTCCTTTACTAATTTGTACATGAGACATTTCTTTAAAACGTTGCAAAAATCACAAAACATAACAAGATTAATTACTTAAATTATATTAATGTTAAAAAATAGTCACAATAGAAATTGGAGTGGGAGGAATTTTAATGTCATACAATTGTATATTGCCTGCATCCCAAAAGGCAAATTGTTATTAAAAATCTGAGAGAATAAGAGCAAAAAAGATAAACAATGAATACATGAAAAGGAAATCCTAATGAGGAATATAAAGAAATGAAAAAGCCAATATGACCAATAATTAGAGAAATGCCAACTGAAACCACTAAGATAAAGCAATTCATACCCCACAGATGAATAAAACAGCTGACAGTACCAAGCATTGTCAAGAATATTCAACAATGTCAAAAAATAAAAAGAATATTCAATAACGTAAAATACATCATAAATTCCATTTGTCATATAGACCCTGAAGTTGCTCCAGTGATCCCTGTCCCCTGGTATTTCTCCTCTGTATAATCCCTTGAGTATGAGCGAGACCTGTAACTTCCTTCTAACCTATAGAATATGGAGAGGTCAAGAAGTATTGCAGATGTAATTAAGGTTTGTTATTGCTTATTTTTGAGTTAATGAAAAATATGCTGAATTGGCCTGCCTTAGTGAATTGACTGTCCCTAGTAGCCTGGCCTTCTCTGAGGTCAAAGAGTCCAAGCACTCTGTGTAGTTTTATTGAAGTAAGTCATGTTGGAGAAGCCCTCATGATAGGAACTGTTGGCAGCTCCTAGGAAATGTAGGTGATCTCTAGAACAATAGAAGAACTTCTGACTAACAGTCAGGTGGGGAAGAAACAGGTCCCCTACCATACAGGTGCAAGAAAATGAATTCTGTCAGCAAGAAGCTTGAAATTAGTTGACTCAGTTGACTCACCAGAATGAAAGCTCAGCCAAAACCTTGATGGAGGCCTTGGGAGACCCTAACCAGAAGATCCAATTAAGCCATGCCCAAATTTTTGAATGTAGAACTTGTGAGATAATAAACATATATTGTTTTAACTTACTAAGTTCGTAGTGATTTGTTACACAGCAATAGAAAACTAATATAACCACTTTCATAAAAATTTGACGATGTTTGGTGAAATTGGACATGGTCGCAATCTACAACTCACTACATACTTATGTTTCTTGTTTATTCCCTGTCTGCCAACTAGAGCATAAGAATGATGAAGACTGGGGTGCCTGGGTGGCTCAGATGGTTAAGCGTCTGCCTTTGGCTCAGGTCACGATCCCAGGGTGCTGCGATCGAGCCCTGCATTGGGCTCCCAGCTCAGCGGGGTGCCTGCTTCTCCCCCTTCCTCTGCTTCTCCCCCTGCTCATATTCTCTCTCTCTCTATCTCTGTGTCTCGAATGAATAAATAAAAAAATCTTAAAAAAAAAAAGAATGATGAAGACTGAGCATTTTTACTTTTTTGTTCATCTTTTGTAACTAGGCCGAGGGGGCCCTTTTCTGAGTCCCACGTTTTAGGGTCTGGGTGCATGCCAGCTCTCCTTGCACTGCTACAGACAGACATAGAACCACCAGGAGTTTGAGAATCCTAAATTCAAATCTTGTCTACCTGGACTTTAAGAAGATATATCTGACAAGTCAGAAGATAGAGCATATTAGGAATTTGTTACACTGATGTATAACACCCGAAATATGCAGACACATGGCACATAGGTCTCCATTTGTACCCATGTCCTGGGCTACACATATCTCAGCAATGGGTTTGTTCACATGTTTGCACGTGGTAGACACTGCCAGTTATCTGCCCAATGCCCAATTCCCCTCATCATTCTTAGAAAGATAATGCTGACAGAGGCATTTGTCCTTTAGATGGATATGCCTAAAATAGATGGGAGGGCATGCTCATCAATGAATGATGACTCCATTCATGAAGACAGGAAAACTTGGAGAAGGATCCAGTTTAGGGGGATGTTAGAGATAAATTTTTGAAATATTAAGTATGAAGGGTATCGGTTTTCTACTGCTGCCATAACAAATTACCACAAACCTGGTTAAAGGAATACAATTTTATCATCTTATAGTTGTTGTAGGTCAGAAGTCTGATATGGACCTCGCTAGTATAAAATCAAAGTGTCAGCAGGGCTGTGTTCCTTTCCTGCAAGCTGTAGGGAGAATCTGTTCTTTGCTCATTCTTCTGTTGACAGAATTTAGTTTGTTGCAGTTGAAGGACAGAGGTCCCCATTTCCCTGCTCGCCATCAGCTAAAGGCCATTCGCAGGTCCCAGAAAACTCTCTCCAGCCTTTGGATGTAGCCCCCACATCTCAGAACTAGAAAGAGGGAGACATATTGTTCTTATGCCACATCTCTCTGAACATCTCTCTCTGACCACCACCAGGAAAGTCTCTCTGCTTTTAAACCTTCATGGTTACACAGATAATCCAGAATAATCCCCATACCATAACCTTAATCATATTTGCTGTTCCCTCTTTTCCACACAAGGTACAATACTTACAAATTCCAGGGATTAAGACATGATCTTTGGTGGGATGTTTGTTCTGCCAACCCCATAAAGTGACAATGAGATAGCCAAGTTGATATGCAGGACATGTGTAGATCTTATATAATACATAATAGCAACTTTAGCTGGCCCTCTGATACTTTTCAAGACTAAGAGCATACTTATTGAAAAATACCCTGCTGTGCCTATACATGGTTTCTTGATTTTGAGTCCAGAGTTGTTTCTTATAATTGGAACAGGGAGGAACAATATGTATATATATTAGAATGGTTGTAAGACTGAGTTGAGTAATTTCTAGATTTTGTTTCCATTTTTTTTAGCATACTTGAAAACTTCAAACAAATAAATTTCTCTTAGACCTGGAAACTAAACAAAAAGTAGAAGTAAAATCTTAGTCTCCTGGGCCAAGGGCAAGAAACCTTATGACAAAGGTGTCTGTCTTCTGGATTGATAAATCTCCAATGGATGGGTGGATATTGACCTTCCTGCCAAAAGAATTGCCTTCTTTTGGTCTGCATCACCATTCACTTTGTTTCCCTTTGTGGAAAACATCATAAGTGATTCAGATAATCCTCCAAGAATATATGCAATCTATCCTCTTTCTTCATCGCTACACAACTCCTATATGTCAGAAACAAGCTTGACCTTGACTAGATCCCATCCCTCTAGGCAGTCTAATCTGTTCCATCGGAAGCAGGGACATAATTCCATTGACGTATTTACACATAATTTGCATTCAGAAAAATGGGGAGAAAGAGCTTCTCAATTCTCAGATCCATAGAAGGCAAAGAGAGCCCTCTCAAATTAAAATTACTGTTCATGGATGAACTGCTTTTTTAGATATAAGGAAGAAATTTTGGCAAAAGCAGCAAACATTTTTGTTTAGATGGAATGACTAGGACAATATTATATGTATCTATCACCCACTGTCTTCCTAGACATATTCACCATCCGAACCATAATTTACTTCCACGATTTGTGTTTCTTTTATCTCAAGCATAAGCTATACTAATAACATTAATCTTCAATTCCCAATTCCTAAATACTCATTTTCCATTTTCTCATTTTCTAAGGCAGTGCTTCTCAAACTTGAGTGTTCTCAGAAGTACCTGAAGAATTTATTAAAACACAAATTTCTGGGAGCCACCTCCAAAGTTTCTGAGTCCGTATGTCTATGTGGGCCTGAGAATTTGTGTTTGTTTTCTTTTTTTTTTTTTAAGATTTTATTTAATGATTTATTTACTTAGGCACACACAAGCAGGGAGAGGGGCAGAGAGAGAGGGTGAGAGAGCATACTAAGCAGACTCTGCCCTCAGCACGGAGGCGGACATGGGGCTTGATCTCAAGACCCTGAGATCTTGACCTGAGCCAAAATCAAGAGTTTGATGCTTACCAGGGCACCTGGGTGGCTCAGTTGGTTAAGCGACTGCCTTCAGCTCAGGTCATGATCCCAGAGTCCCAGGATTGAGTCCTGCATTAGGTTCCCTGCTCAGCACGGAGTCTGCTTCTCCCTCTGACCTTCCTCGCCTTTCATGCTCTCTCTCTCTCTCACTCTCTCTCTCTCTCAAATAAACACTAAATAAAATCTTAAAAAAAAAAGAATTGGATGCTTACTGACTGAGTCACCCAAGTGCTCCAAGAATTTGCATTTCTAATAAGTTTTCAGTTAATACTAATGGTTCCATTAAATAAAAGCAAAGAAAATGTTGAGAATATCCTATTCATATTGTGATATTAAGAGGATAGTTACAGTCCCTAATCTGGTCTCCAGGATTTTGAACATAAAAATACATCAAATTTAGGCCATGGCAGCAAAGTGATGTTTGTATTAGCTGAAGAGAAGTTTCTTTCCTTGCAATTTCTTGGATATAATCGTCCTTTATAGTGTTCACAATTAAATGTGTCTTTCTAATCTAGGCTACATAGGATCACCTGGTATCTCTGGTTTCAGACATAAGGAGCAAACCTAGCTCGAAGACATCAACTAAACTGGCCATAAGCAAGATGAGGCTGGAATTCTGTACAGAACCCAGAGAAAGAGAGGTAAAGGTGAAATGGGGAGTTCAAGAAATAAGGAGATTTCAGGAAACCACTTAAAGGAGGTTGTGCGTAGACTGAAAAGAGGCAGATAGAAAGAGGAAAGCCATGTTTTGCACCGCATCCTGGCTTCTGAGTGCTCAGGATCAACTATGAATGATAATGGGTTCTTTCTGCTAATGGTCTATCTGCACTTGTGTGACCTGCCAAATGCCACAGGCATAATGGAAAGGTTATGTTTTTGTGCACTATCACCCAGAGTTGTTGAACTGTGATGTAATAATCAGCAGCCACACTTGAAAGCTTGCCATCAAATTGAGCCAAGCACACTACACCATTACATCCAAATTACTAATAGAGAAATGCCAGGGAATGAGAGTAGATCCAGAAAATACAGTTATGGTTCCCAGAGTATGCACTCAGTGAGGAAAGGATGCCATGTAGACCATTAGCTGGTGTAAGATTCCAGACTAAGTGTGTCAATGGGAAAACAAGAATCAGACTTAACAGTTCTCTACTCTTCTGGAAGTTTCCCACTGGAAATTTTCTTCAGAAGTTATTAGAGAAATAGAACTATCAAGAGTCAGTTTAGATATGGTGAGATTAACTGCAGCTCTTCTTATCCTCCTAAGTATATGTTCAATTTAAGTAAAAATAGTAGTTTTAAGGAATATTTCCTTGTCAGGCCATTTTACCAATTGCTACTGTCTCAATCCTTTTATAGAGATGTCACTAAACAAAAATGAGAAAGAGTAGCTCACAATGCCATATCCCTGTATCTTCTAATATTACTATGCAAGAGTTAAATCAGCAGACCTAGGTTGCTAAAACTCTTTGCATTTCCAAGACTTCAGAACTAACCTTCACCAGCTCCTGGGAGATAATCTCTGAACCCTTGGAACATCCTGCCTGATAAAAGTATCTTTGTATATTTGAAATCTTGGAGCATGCCAGATAGTTTATAATAACAATGTAATTTATGGTGAGTGTCCTTTTTTTTTTTTTTTTTTCCGTATTCCTGGAGCTTTGGATCACAGGTATCAGTTTGACTTTTGGGAGCTACATGCCTAAGTAACTGACCTCCAATAAACACCCTGGAGGCCAAGGTTCAGGTGAGCCTCCCTGATTGGCAACACATCACATGTGTTGTGACACATTGTTGCTGGTAAAGCGCTATCCCTGTGACTTTATTGAAGGAGAACAAATGGAAGATCATCCTTGACTCTCCGAGACTCCACTGTAAGCATCTTTTTCCTTCCTTAATGGTAATATGGATCTTTTCACTATAATAAATCATAATCATAAGTGTAACAGCTCTTCTGAATTCTGTGAGTCCTTCCAGAATATCATCAAACCTGACTGTGGTCTTTGGGATCCCTGACACAATACTTTCAAAATAAAGCCTAACTGCTCCTCCAGTGTGAAAGAAAATTAGATAATGAGTACTTTTGGCAAAACCAGTGGGAAGACTCGGTGTACCCCAGATATAACAATATAATATACGTACACGCACATGCACACACACCAGGACACTGGGCTGGAGGTCTTGGGACAAGCAAGATACAAAATTCATAAAGCTCAATGAAAACTATATACTGAAATGTACTAAACTAAAAGTTATTTATTTATTTATTCATTTGTTAATTTTTGGCTATGGGTGAGGTCTATTGGGTTTATCTAAATTTGGTTATAACTGAGAAATTACAAATGAGGGAGCTCACACTTGCCATTCTGCTGTATGAAGTAAAGACCAATCATGTCAGGGTATAGCCTGTCCTTTAAAGAGTAAAAACAGATATACACACTGACCTAAGTACTAGATTACCCAGGAGAGATAGCAAAAGGTCTTTTTGCTTTTTTTTTTTTTTTAAAGATTTTATTTATTTATTTGAGAGAGAGAGAGTGAGAGAGAGAAAGAGCACAAGAGGGGGGAGCAGGAGAGGGAGAAGCAGACTCCCCGCCGAGCAGGGAGCCCGATGCGGGACTCGATCCCGGGACTCCAGGATCATGACCTGAGCCGAAGGCAGTCGCTTAACCAACTGAGCCACCCAGGCGCCCCATTGCTTTTTAAGAATAAAGTAAAAGAGGAAGATAACGTGAATTGAGGGAGGTAGTAGGTGTGAATGAAAATGACATCAATAGCTTACTTGAACTGGTGATGCTGCTCTCAGGACTGAGGCTGGCCTGAATGTCACTTATGGGAGCATTAGAATAATCACCTCATTCTTTTTTTTTTTTAGTAATTTATTTATTTATTTGAAAGAGAGACAGCAAGAGCGAGAGACGGAACAAGCAGGGGGAGTGGAAGAGGGAGAAGCAGACTCCCAGCTGAGCAGGGAGCCCGATGCGAGGCTCAATCCCAGGACCCTGGGATCAGGACCTGAGCCAAAGGCAGACACTTAACGACTGAGCCACCCAGGCGCCCAAATCACCTCATTCTTTAGAGAGTTGACTGCCATTTGCCAAAAACTTTCATAATAAATATACAGGTCTCGGAGATGGTGAGATGAATGGTGCCCCCCTGAAGAGTTCCACATGCAAGATGCGGCTCAGGCTGTTCTCCTCAGACAAGGCCTCGGTTGTCGGCAGTGGCGATAGGGTTTTAATTGAAATATGTTTGACATACAATATTGTGTAAACGATTGGTTTTTAAAGTTCAGATCCATCAAACACATGGTGAGTGGAAGTTTGGTTCAAACTCAGGGAACATATTGCATTTGAGTCTTAGTTTGACTGCCATCCTTTTAATATATATATATTTTTTTTCAGAGATACTGGGTGTGGATGATTAAGAAGACTATGTTAGAAAATGTCTAGTGGTGACTAAAATTCAAGCTCATCATCTAACTCTAGTTAATTGTAAAGTCTGACTTTGTAATACTGATTAGGGTTAGTAATTGATCTCTGCTTAGCATTTCTTGATAATTGCAATGGCATGCATGAATTAACAGAAACATATAGCACTTAAATATATTTCTGTAATTTACTAAGCTAATTTCCATGCTAACTAATATGAGCATACTCTAGACGGCAATAAATAATCAATAACTTCACAAGTACAACTCCTGTCTTACAAACACCTGGTTCAAAGGTTTGTTTCCTTAATGGTAAATGAAATAATTGTGATAAAATATTACAGTTATTTCAGTTTTCATTTTAAATTTTAATTAATTTTTAGGGGGTGCCTGAGTGGCTCAGTCAATTAAGTGTCTGACTCTTGGTTTCAGCACAGGTCATGATCTCAGGGTCATGGGATTGAGCCCTGCTTCTGGCTCCTCACTCAGCACAGACTCTGCTTGAGATTCTCTCCCTCTCTCTCTTCCTCCCCGCTTGGCCCTCCCCCTGCTTATGCTTGCACTCTCTCTCTTAAATAAATAAATAAATAAATAAATAAATAAATAAATAAATAAATACAATCTTTAATAATTGATTTTAATTAATTTTTGGATCCCAGTAGTAAATTACCATTTAATTTCACTTATAGTTATACATTATTCATGTAACTATTATTTTCTCTTTTGCATATTCCTTTATATTCCCCTCTATCCTAAGTGCTTATATAACCTTGAGTTTTTATAAATTCCTTTAAATATATAGTTTGGTATGTATTTTGAACATACATTTACATAAATGGCATTTTGATTCAGATATTTTTCTATGTGATATTTTTACTCAACATTGTTTAAAGATCTAACCACATTGCTTATCACAGTAGATTTTTTGGGCTTTTGAATACTTCAAAGTATTTAATAGTTTGTATCCTACTATACTTACCCATTTCTCCAAAATGGGCCCCTAGATTGTCCCCTATTTCTTACCACCAGGCAATATTGCACTAAAAATTTCATTTCTGGCTTGTTTGGGAAATTCATGGGAATTCTGTTTGGAGTTTTGAACCATGAAGTATAAAAATGGCTGATACTGCCAAGTTGTTTTCCAGTATGGAAAAGCCCAATTAAATGTCAAAAAGTGTCAGGTTGAATTTTAAAAAGCAAGACCCGACTATTTGCTACCTAAAATCAATGTACATTGAATATAGACACAAATTAGTTAAAAGTAAATGAATAAAATATTATATCATGCTAGCACCAAACAAAAGAAAGCTAGGTGGGCTATATGAGTATCAAACAAAATATGTCTGAGCAAAAAAGTATAATATTGTAGTGATAAAGTGGTCAACGTATCAAGAGGACATAACAAACCTAAATATTACACATCTATTAGCCAAATCCAAAATACATGAAGTTGCAACTGATAGAACTGCAATGATAATTAGCCAATGCCACAATTACAAATTGAGATTCCAATACAATTCTAATAATAATTGATGGAACAAGAGCACATAAAATCAGTAAGAATATATTGACTAACTTTACTACCCTGATAAAGAACCCTATATCTAACAAAAGTGAAATTCACATGCTTTTCTAGAATAGGTGGAATATTTATTGAGATAGATCTTACTCTGAGCCATAAACAAACATCAATTATTTTAATAGCATTGTCTCTAATCATAATGCAGTTATCTTAGAAATCAGTAACAGATCTCTATAAAATCACAAAATATTAGGAAGCTAAATAACACACTTCCAAATAACACATGGTCCAAAGAATAAATAAAAACAGAAGTTATAAAGTATTTTAACTGAGTGAAAATGAAAACAAAATATTTTAAAATACGTGGGATGCTGATGAAGCAATAGAGATACTTAGAGGATAATTAATTTAGAGTGCTGCATGCTTATACTATAAAAACAGAAATGCCTTGTTAAGTCATTTATCTCCAGGAAAGAAGGAAATATAAAATTCAAAGAAGAGGAGGGGAAAGAATAGAAATCTGAGTAGAAATCCATAAACTAGAAAAATAGGAAAATAGAGAAATCAATGAAACCAAGAACTCCTTTGAGAAGATCAATGAAATTGATAAACCTCTATGCAGATAGATTGGGGGGGGTAGAAAGAACAAAAGATTCAGGTATCAGGAATGAGAGGTGATACTAAAGAAATTACATTTCTTGTTAAAATACTTACCCCAAAGAATGCTCCTGATCCAGAAGGCTTTACTAGTAGAGTGAACATAGTATTTAAGGAAAAAATAATACTACTTCTGAAAAAAAAAAATTCTTCAAAAAATTGAAACAGAGTGAAGAGTTCTTAACTTATTCTATTGGGTTAGCAAAATCTTAACATCAAAATGAGACAAAGACAATGTTTCTAGGAAGAAGCTGCTGCGGCTGAGGTCGAAGAGGTTGCTGCCTGTGTTCTCCTTTAGGATTTTGATGGGCTCCTGTCTCACATTTAGGTCTTTCAACCATTTTGAGTCTATTTTTGTGTGTGGTGTAAGGAAATGGTCCAATTTCAGTCTTCTGCATGTGGCTGTCCAATTTTCCCAACACCATTTGCTGAAGAGACTGTCTTTTGTCCATTGGGCATTCTTTCCTGCTTTGTTGAAGATGAGTTGACCATAGAGTTGAGGGTCCATTTCTGGGCTCTCTATCCCATGCCATTGATCTATGTGTCTGTTTTTGTGCCATTACCATACTGTCTTGACGATGACAGCTTTGTAATAGAGCTTGAAGTCTGGAATTGTGATGCCGCCAGCTTTGCTTTCCTTTTTCAACATTCCTCTGGCTATTCAGGGTCTTTTCTGGGTCTATACAAATTTTAGGATTATTTGTTCCATTTCTTTGAAAAAAGTTGCTGGTATTTTGATGGGGATTGCATTGAATGTGTAGATTGCTCTAGGTAGCATTGACATTTTCACAATAGCAAGGGCAAAAATGCACTATTGGGACTTCATCAAGATAAAAAGCTTTTGCATAGCAAAAGAAACAGTCAACAAAACCAAAGACAACCGAAAGAATGGGAGAAGATATTTGCAAATGACATAGCACATAAAGGGCTAGTATCCAAAATCTACAGAGAACTTCTTAAGCTCAACACCCAAAGAACAAATGATCCCATCAAGAAATGGGCAGAAGACATGAACAGACATTTTTCCAAAGAAGACATCCAAATGTCCAACAGACACATGAAAAGGTGCTCAACATCGCCCGGCATCAGGGAAATCCAAATCAAAACCTCAATGAGATACCACCTCACACCAGTCAGAATGGCTAAAATTAACAAGTCAGGAATAGACAGATGTTGACGGGGATGCGGAGAAAGGGGAACCCTCCTACACTGTTGGTGGGAATGCAAGCTAGTGCAGCCACTCTGGAAAACAGTATGGAGGTTCCTCAAAAAGTTGAAAATAGAGCTACCATACGATCCAGCAATTGCACTACTGGGTATTTACCCCAAAGATACAAATGTAGGGATCCGAAGGGGTACATGCACCCTGATGTTTATAGCAGCAATGTCCATAATAGTCAAACTGTGGAAAGAGCCAAGATGTCCATTGACAGATGAATGGATAAAGAAGATGAGGTATATATATATATATATAATGGAATATTATGCAGCCATCAAAAGGAATGAGATCTTGCCATTTGCAATGACGTGGATGGAACTGGAGGGTGTTATGCTGAGCGAAATAAGTCAAACAGAGAAAGACATGTATCATATGACCGCACAGATATGAGGAATTCTTAATCTCAGGAAACAAACTGAGGGTTGTTGGAATGGTGGGGGGTGGGAGGGATGGGGTGGCTGGGTGATAGAAATTGGGGAGGGTGTGTGCTATGGTGAGTGCTGTGAATTGTGCAGGACTGTTGAATCACAGATCTGTACCTCTGAAACAAATAATAAAATATATGTTAAAAAAAAAAAAGAAGAAGAAGAAGATAGCAGGAGGGGAAGAATGAAGGGGGGGAATCGGAGTGGGAGATGAACCATGAGAGACTATGGACTCTGAAAAACAAACTGAGGGTTCTAGAGGGGAGGGGGGTGGGAGGATGGGTTAGCCTGGTGATGGGTATTAAAGAGGGCACGTTCTGCATGGAGCACTGGGTGTTATGCACAAACAATGAATCATGGAACACTACATCAAAAACTAATGATGTAATGTATGGTGATTAACATAACAATAAAAATTTTTAAAAATGAGACAAAGACACTACAAAAAAAAACAATAAAAAAAATAGTACAAATATCCCTCATGAACCCAGGAGCCAAAATTTTAAACAAAATTTTAGCAAATTGACTCTATCTACTTACCAGTCCACCTATAGATCTAAATACTCCATGACCTAGTGCGGTTTACCCCATGGATGCAAGCTTAGTTTAACATTTGAAAAGCAATCAATGCAATTCACCAAATTAGCAAACTAAAAGAGAAATAAAAGACATCTGGAATGTAAAGGAAGAAACATAATTATCTTTAATAGGAGAGAGCATGGCCATCTATATAGAAAATCCAATGAGATCTACGTAAGGGGCTACTAGAACTAATAAGTGAGTTCATCAAGGTTTCAGAATAAAAGAGGAATGTACAAAATATAATTGTATTTTATACAATGGCAATGAACAATTGAAAATTGAGACAGAAATAATATTTACCATAGCATCAAAGTATAAAATAATTGGTACTTAAGGATAAATTTGGCAAAAGGTGTGAAAAGCACAAAACACTGGTCAGAGAAATTCAAGGAGCTCTAAATAAATGGAAAACATCCAGTGTCCATGACTCAGAAAAATTACTACTGTTAAAATGGCAATACTACCCAAATTTATTATAGATGGAACCCAGTCCTTATCAGTATTCCAACTACAATTTTTCAGAAATTGATAAGCTGATTTTAAAATTCATATCAAAATGCAAAGGACCTAAAAGAGCCAAAATAATCTTTAAAAAGCACCAGGTTGAAGAACTAACAGTACCTGATTTCAAATTTCAGTTTAAAGATAGGAAAATAGACAATGGAACAGAATAAAGCATTGTGAAAGCACACTGACTTACATAGGCAACTGATTTTTTTATAAAGGAGCAAAAGCAGTTCAAGGGAGAAAGTATAGATCTTGCAGAAATTGTTTTGGAAAAACTGGATATTCATATATTTTTTAAAGAATGTTGTTCCTGGGCTCCTGGGTGGTTCAGTTGGTTAAGCGACTGCCTTCGGCTCAGGTCACGATCCTGGAATCCCAGGATCGAGTCCCGCATCGGGCTCCCTGCTCAGCGGGGAGTCTGCCTCTCCCTCTGACCCTCCCCCTTCTCATGTGCTCTCTCTCTCTCTCTCAAATAAATAAATAAAATCTTTAAAAAAAAAAAAAAGAATGTTGTTCCTTACTTCACACCATATTAAAATAGTAACTCAAAATGAATCATAGACAGAGGCAAAACCTGAAACTACAGAACTTCTAGAACAAAAGATAAGAGAAAATCTTTGTAAACTCGGATTAGGCAACAATTTCTTAAATACAATGCCAAAACCACAATCTAGCCAAAAAAATGATAAATTTACTTTACCAAAATGTAAAACTCTGCTCTTTGAAATATACCAAGAAGAGGAAAAATACAAGATATGGGTTGTATCAAAAAGTATTTATAAATAATAAATCTGATAAAATACTTGTATCCAGAATAAAACACATTTTCAAGATTCAATACGAAAACCAAAAATCCAATTTTAAAAATGAGCGAACTATTTGACCTGAAATAGGTGTATGAAAAGATATGCAACATCATTAATCACTAGAGAAATGCAAATTAAAATCACAATATGATTATACTGCACCCTCTTAGAATGGCTAAAAGCAAAAAAGACTGACTACCAAGTATTGGCAAACATATGGAACAAAAGGAACTCTCACACACTATTTGTGGGAACGTAAAATGGTACAATTATTTTGGAACATGGTTGGGAAGTTTCTTAGAAAGGGAAACATACATGGACTCCATGAGCCAGAAAATGCACTATTATGCATTTACCCATGAGAAATGAAAGGATGTGTTTATACATTGACCTGTACATGAATGTTCACAAGAACTTCATTTGTTATTACCCAAAACTAGAAATAACTCAAGTATCTGTCAATAAGTGAATAGATTCAGACAGTGTGGTATATACATGGAAAGGACAGTCCTCTTCACTAGTCCCAGAACCGGTGTAGGAACCCTGAAACTCTTTTTCATCCCTAGCTTGCTATTTCTTCTTTTTCTAAATAGAACTGGATTCCCTCTCACCTGCTACGTATGAGAAATCACTACTATCATGCTTATATTGATTACAAATATGTGCGGAGCCTACTAATCCTCTAAATAGGAATGGGAAAACAACTTTCATATTTGTATTCCCAACACGTAGTATAAAGCCTGAAGATTATAGGTGCTTGTATTAGTAAAGAATGAATTTGAAAAGACCATTGTTCCATCCTAAGCATGAGAACAAATCGGATAAATTAGAAAGCCAGATTCTATCACAGAGATGAGGACGTTAAGAGATCTAAATGATCTAAATTCAATAAAGAAAATGACAAGTCCTTCCTAGGAAGGAAATGGCCTGTGACTGCTTCCATCCCTACCGAGTGTCTTAGTTCTGCATCTACTCCGATGTAATTCATATATCTAGATGGTAACAGTGCTTTTCCATTATACCTATTTCCAAAAATTTACTGAATACTCTTTTGTACCTCTTCACATTACTTCTGCATTATCAGTCTATATGAGATAGAAAAAGATAAGCATAAAATCAATAGTTAAATAAAAGCCTCCACATATAAACACTTTGAATCCTAACTTTGTGTAATAAAAATGCTAGATCTAGAGTTGATCTTGCAGATTAAATAGAATTTAAACATTGTTTTCTATGAAAGCATCAAATAGTTTACCTTTAACGGAAAGCTTGCAATCCTCTTTGAAATGCAAATCTAAAGCTTAGGTATTTCACAGACCCGAAGCTATGGTTTGGGATGTATATAACAAGGAGATACATGTTTCATAAATCCTGCAATAAAATAGTAATCAGTGAATGAGCAGCCTTAATATCTTGCATATTTCAAAAGCTGAGCCAACACTTTTTGGTAAAGGAAATCAATACAAAAGAATACTAAAAAATTTAAGAAAGAGAAACCAAAGTCTGATTGAGGAACATAGGTGAGTCATACCACACTGTGTTATTAGGCAACTTTAAATACTTTGAAGTTTAGTAGGAAATTGGATAAAAGGATTATGGTATGTTTACAGGTACTATAATACATGCTATTACACGATATCAGAGCTTCACTAAATTACTCCTTAGTGCACTGTAGCCAATAGTTCTTGAATTTATTTGTGCAATTATTAGATGTATATGAGGTTTCTTTTAGTAGGTCACCTGATAATAAAAGAGATATGGAACCTGGCAAAGAGTCTTTCAACAAGCACCTTGCATACATATATTTATACAGTCATTTTCTAGGGTCATAGTCTTCCTAGACTACAATCATAGAAGGTAAAGGATAAAAAACTGGTTTTAAACTCATACACCCAATTTCATCTCATTTTACCTGAATATGCCTGGAAGTAGAGGGCTTGATCAGCCAGATACACAAAGTTTGACTGGGAAACAATGAAATATGAGGAAGTCTGCATGCAAGAATTGGGACCAATGTTTGTTTGAAAGAGCAAATTCATCTTTAAAAAATCTTTTAAAAAGTGGGAATACTAGGAGTACTTATTTGATAGGATTATGTGAAGCTCAAGTTCGGTATTATTCATAAAATACTTACTTAGCTTAATGATAGCACATATTAGGCACTCTGTTTTTCTAATATAAATAAAATTAATAAACCAATGATATTGAATCCTGAGTTGAAATTACACTCTTAAAATGTACACTAAAATAACATTAGAAATGATAACTGAAATAAGGGCCTGTTTGATACTCTATAGTTTCTGATAATCTCGGTGAATGATTAAACATAGAAATTGATTTTCTTTTTTTTTTTAAGATTTTATTTATTTATTTGAGAGAGAGAGAGAGAATGAGAGACAGCACGAGAGGGAAGAGGGCAGAGGGAGAAGCAGACCCCCTGCTGAGCAGGGAGCCCAATGCGGGACTCGATCCTGGGACTCCAGGATCATGACCTGAGCCGAAGGCAGTCGCTTAACCAACTGAGCCACTCAGGTGCCCTAGAAATTGATTTTCAACATGTACCAAATCTATTTTCCTCCAACATTAATTGTTTAATGAGGCTTTGATGGAAGGTCCTTGGACAAATCTCATTTTTTCTGGCTTTTCCATTGATTGAAGATTTTAAAATAAGGAAAATGTTTTTTTTAAAAAAGATTTATTTATTTATTTTAGAGAGAGAGCATGCGAGTGGTGGGGGGGCAGTGGAGAGGGACAGAGGAAGAGAATCTTCAAGCAATCTCCCCACTGAGCACAGAGCCCAAGGTGGGGCTCAATCTCATGACCCTGAGATCATGACCTGAGCCAAAATCAAGAGTTGGATGCTTAGCTGACTGAGACACCAAGGCACCCCAAAATAAGAAAACCTTAAGTCCTTTCTATCTCTTAAATTCTATAGTTCTGCCTTTAATGTGTAATAGACTATTTCATGAACAAGTCTAATTTCAAGTGACTAGAATGTACTTCATAGTACATTTCTTATACTTTCTAATATCAACATTTTAATACTATTTTAATAATGAAGTATTGCCCAATACCACTAGTAGTCATTTATGTAAAGTAAAATAATTTGGGGAAGGTTTGGTGATTGTGATAATTAAATAATAATAATTGCTAACATTTACCGAGCACTGCTGATTTACCAGACACACTACTAAGGACTTAAATTACCTTATTTAACATTCCTCTAAATCTTGTCCATAAGTATCTGTAGTTTTCCTTTGCTTGACCAGATTTTTAGAGAGGTTAGGTAATATAGAGGATGAAGAATTGAGGTTGAGGTAGAAAGACTGTTACCTTGAAGTTGAAAGCAAATGAGGCCAGTGAAAGAAAGTGCTTCTAGAATATGGTGTTTGGCCTGTCCAGCCTATTTGCTGTCCAGTCTGAAGGGTAGCTGAGGTCAGAGGTTAGGGAACTCTAGTAGGAGTCCTTATCTTCCTTCAGTGGTATTAACAGAGTATAAGCAGATTAAACAGATGGTAAATGGTTAACATGATTACACTGGCCAGATGGAATTGGATGATAAACTTGAAACAGTTTGAAAAAGAAGGTAATATGGATTTGAGCACATGGACCGACAAATCACCAGGGAACATAAAAGCAGCTGTAACAAAAGGAGGGAAAGATCTATGAAGAACAGCACTGATTTTACTTACTAAAGAATTAGAAGACTAAAGACTCTACCAGAAAAAAAATTGGATTGAATTAAAGATTTATAAGAATAACAAATAAAAGGATATAAAATAATAATATATATAAATCATGATAGTTGGTCTTTATTTGAAGGAATGATCTTATATTCTCTGTTAAATCTTAAAAAGAAACATCATTCCTTTTTAAAAATCTAAAACATTTTAAATTTTAAAAGGTTGTAAGATAAAGTCTTAATCAAAATAGTGAGAAATTTAAAATTTAAATTAAAATTTAAAAAAGGCTCCTGACTTCGACTCAGGTCATGGTCTCAGGGTCCTGGGATCCAGTCCTGTGTCAGGCTCCCTGCTCAGTAGGGAGTCTGCTTGTCCCTCTCCTCCAGCCCCCCAGCTCATTCTCTCTCTCTCAAATAAATAAATAATATCTTTAAAGAAAATAAAGAGAAACGTTTCTGTGCCAATCTAAATGTATGTCTATTTTAATATTAAATGTATGTATTAATAGATTAATATTTGACAGAAATAAGATTTTTAAAAGATTTATTTATTTATTTAAAATTTATTTATTTATTTATTTGAGAGAGAGTGCACAAGCAGGGGGAGGAGCAGATTAAGATGAAGAGGGAGAGGGAGAGAATCTCAAGCAGACGCCCTGCTGAGCACAGAGCCAACATGGGGCTGGATCTCATGACCCTGAGATCATGTGCTGAGCAAAAATCAAGAGTCGGACACTTAACCAACTGAGTCACCCAGGCATCCCCGGAAATAACATTTTAATATAAGTTGGTCTAATGCCAATACAGGCCAATACAATTAATCATACAGCCATTTTAGATAAGGTCCCCTATCAGTTTGAATATTTGAAACATAATACTGGGGGAAAAGAGTAATACAGAATTATATGAAATGGATGTATAATGTTGTGATTGTGGGTATCCATGCATATAATAGACTTATATAAACAAGAAAATATTTGAATATGAAAAAATGTTCACCATACTTTTTTTCTAGGTGAGAATGTCCCTAAGTTTTTATGTTATTTTTGTGTTTGTCATATTTCCTGAATTCAATTATGCTCAATAATACTTACAAACTCTCTGATACTAATAAATTGATTTTGTTTGTTAATTTAATGGCTATTACAGAGGCATAAATAGATTTTTCCAGAAAAAAAAATTCAGTGTTATAAAACATTTATTATGAATATGAGAAATATGATAATTAGATAATCAGATAAATAGACTATCTAAACTTTAAAAATATTTTTAGAATGTTCAAAAATAATTCACTCATAGTTCAGTAGGAAGGATGAAAATAAAAACTCTTTATCTCTGGGTAAATGTTACCAGGAGGACGCTGGTTATCTTATCTGGTGTGGCAGAAAAATATCAATTTAACAACTGATACCAGAGCACTTCTAAGAAGTAGATCGTATTTGTTCATGAAAATAACAAAATAAGCCTTTTGGGATATAGAGGTTTCATTGTCAAGGCCATGGATAGAAGATACTCAAGTCATTACTAAATGTCTTAGCAGAGTAATGAGAGCTGGAGAGGAACTCAGAAGCGGTAATGTTGAGAGAGAAAGGAAAAGGTGAACGAACCTGCTGAACGGGCTGAAGTTTAAGCTACTGACAATGAAAGAAGGAAAGGGAGTCTAAAGTCGTTTTCATTTATATCATTATTATGAATCATTATTCACCTATTCATGTATTTACTCAAAAGTATATTTTCAAAACAATTGTTTGCCAAGCACTATGATGGGTGAGAGTGAAATTTACAAGATACTCTCATGGGTCATACCTTGTGTCAGTGGTGGGAGAAAAGGGTTGTCAATAATGAAGTAGGGACATAGATTAAAATATGTATTTGGGATATGAAAAGTGATATGAAATAATGAATAGAAGCCATCTAGTGTTGAGCAGATGGGAAGCAGAACCTTCAGGAGAGTGAACAGGAAAGATTGCTCTCAGTTGGAAATATTTGCAGGGAAAGCTAAATGATGAGAAGTGAAGCTCTCTAGGAGAAGACAATCCCAGGTCCTGTGTTTGTAAAGTCTTGGGGTCTGTGTTTGGAAATATTTTGGAGAATTTCAGCAACTATGAGACTCTGTGGAAAGATTTTATAAAGATACAACTGGAGAGATAGTTAGCAGCATTACCCCCAGTGTTAATGACTTTGAATTTTATTCCAAGTGCAAATGGAAGAAAATGTGAGTTTTTCTCAAAGAGAGTGGCTTGATCCATCTGCTACTGATCTTAATCTCAAAAAAGAAAGAACTCTATTAAAATGTATGTTTTGTGTGAGAGTTGTTTAGTGGTGGGGTGGGTGGGGATTGCTGATCATCAAGAAGGGGCTGTGTAGCCCATTGGCTCTACTTGAAGACTAAAATAAAATAAATACTGTAAGATAAAAAAGGAAGAAGAAGAAACAATACATATTAGAAATTTCACCCAGAGCTATTATGAATCTTTGTCTTCATATTTTCTAGATTTTGGGGGGTACAATTTAACAGATGACATACAATGATTATCTTGGGTTTTTTTCTGTTTAAAGTCTCTTGAGATGAGTGAAGACACAAATGCAAAATACACACAAAAAGCTGCTTTAAATTTCTCATAAACATGAATTTCAAGAGGAGGCAAAATGTGTAATTAAGTAATACCCTGTCCTTGAGAGTTTTAGGCCTTAATTGGACTGCAAGAAAGCCAGCTGACATCTTTTTGTGATGTAAATAATGTTGATAATGTTTCAAAGATATGGGCAAGGCCATTTGCACTAAGCCTTCCATTAAGAGCGGAGTTTCAATTAGGATCCATTTGGCTGCAAGTAACAGAATATCGGATCACAGTGACTTTAATATTAAGATAAATATCTCACAAAGCAAATGGTCTGAATCTTTTTCAGTACTGTGAGTGATTCCATAAGTCAAAAATCACATAAAAAACCAAGCTCTTATCATCTTTCCATCTGTATTTTCAACACATTACTTCTTTCAAGATAGTTGCCATAGCTCCAGTGAACATATTCTCATAGACCCATTTAGAAAGAAGACAGCCAAAGGAACTTCTGTCTCTATTTTTATCAAGAAACAAAATATATTTTTCAAGTCCTCATGGACTGCACCTTACCTCTCTGCTTGAGGAGAACTGAGTAGCATGAGTTCCAGTGCTCCAACCAGAGGCAAAATGGAAAGATTGCTGTGACTTGCTCAGATACATCCCTGGGGCTGGTCATTTTGGCACCTAAGCAAAATCAGTAGTCAGTTGGTGAGGAAGAAGGAAGGACAAGAATGCAACCAACAGTGTCTGCCACAGTAAGAAAATAGGTATATGCTAAGCAAGAAATTATCTTGCTTACATAAGATAAAATCTGGTTCCCCAAAGAAAGATTGGGAAACTATTTTCAATAAAGATGATTATCTAATTGAACATAATGTAAAGGAAGAAAACCACATTTATTGCTCTCTTCAGGGAAAGAAGCAATAAGGACATTAAAACTATTCATAGGAAATAACCACTGGAAAATTTCTTGGGCAAATCACTGCAATATTTTGATATGTTCATGAAAAATGGGATTTTTGTCATATACTTTATGATTAGGTATTATTGACAAGACTTTTTTTTTATGAAGAACAAACCAAAATAACAGGAAAATAATAGCAAGATGTCAGAAAAACAACATAATTCAAAATAGACAACAATTTTAGAATGGCTAAAATCTATAATGCTGACAACACCAAATGCTGGCTAAAAGGTGTAGCAGCAGGAACTCCCATTCACGGCTGGTGGGAATGCCAAATACTACAGCCACTTTGAAAGACAGCTTCATAGTTTCTTATAAAACCAAACAAACTTTTACCATACAATTCAAAAGCAATTGTGCTCCTTGGTATGATCCAAATGAGTTGAAAACTTACGTCTATATAAAAACCTGCACATGTATATATATGGCAGTTTCTTCCTAATTGCCAAAACTTAGAAGCAACGAAGATGTCCTTCAGTAGGTAAATGGAAAAATCAACTGTGATACATCTGTACAATGTAATACTATTCAGTGGTAGAGAAATGAGCTATTTAGCCATGAAAAGTCATGGAGGAAATTTAAATGCATAGGACTAAGTGAACGAAAGCAATCAGAAAAACCTACTTACTGTATCATTCCAATTACATGACATTCTAGAAAAGACAAAACTATGGAGACAGTAAATATACTAGTGATTATCAGGGGATTTGTGTGCAGGGAGAAATGAATAGGTAGAGAATAGGGTATTTTTAGGGCAGTGAAACTATCTTGTATGATACTATAGTGGATATATGTCATGATAGATTTGTCAAAAAACATAGAACATGCAACACCAAGAGTGGAGTCTAAGGTAAACTATGGACTTTGGGTGATAATGATATATTAATGCTACTGTATCAACTGTGGCAAATGTACCATCGTGGTGAGTGTAACAGGGCAGGAGATATGTAGGAACTCCCTGCTTTCCATTTGATTTTGCTGTTAACTTAAAACTGCTAAAAAAAAAAAAAAATAGACAAGTTTCACATTTTAAGTTTTATGGGAATACACTTTAAAGGCATTACTCTTCAAAACTATTTCAAAATATATGCTGGCTTAGGCTAAGAATTTGGAGCATTTATACATTTAGTAGTATGAGGTAGAAACTAAATGTATATAGTAGAAGCATCACTGTTTAACACAATTATTCAATTACCAAAATTAAAGATGTATGTGATCCACCAACTTTAGAAATTTATGAAATCTACTATTAAAGTTAAATTAGTATTATTAACCAAAATCATATATTGAGAATTTGATAAAATCAGTGAAATAAAATAAAGAGAATAGTATCGTAGCAAGTCATCTCTACAATAACCCAATACTTACATGGTATTGTGATTATATAAGTGTGTGTATATGAGTTTATGTATGTATGTATATACATACATAAAGGTTAAGGAACAAATCAGGTTTTTAGAAACCAGGTCTGACTTTTGTTATTATTTTAAAAATGGAATCTATGGAAAGTTGTTATTCAGTTTATAAAATCAATGGGAAGAACAGTAAGCAAGTTTGGAAAATATATAAGAATGAAGGTCAGATCCCAAAGAATTATGATCTAAAGAAGTCACTACTTCTTTAGAAGGCTACTTTCACACTCTGGTACCTGATACCGCCCCTGACATAAATTCCATATAATCCAATTTTATGTGTGTCTGTGTCACTTGCTCTAGATTTAAAAAGCTGAATGAGAATCCAAATGAAAATAATTGAAGAATGACATTTTAATCCCCAGGTTAGTTTATGAGGAGAATGGAGAGAACTGTACAAAAAAAAAAAAAAAAAAAAAAAAGTGCTGGGAGTGGCCCATCATAATACATTAACACAAGGGAGTATAGACCAGTAGCCTAATTTAATAGCTTGGTTCTCACCAGCTTAAAATCTTCTGAAATATATTACAATGGAAGATTTCAATAAAACTGCAAGAAGTAGCTATGGTTCATAGTTTATGATATTGAACAATCAACAATATAGATAGACAAGAACATTCCAAATTTGCAATATTTTAAAACTAGAAGTATAAATTTCTACATGGCCTGTTCTACCAAATTTAATATGTTTGAGGACTCCTAGGGCAACTTGGACTTGCCCCAGGAGTCTCAAAGACATTGGATTGAGGGGCAGAAGGAGCAGGGTTCCAGACTTCTGTTTTAATTAGAATAGCTTTTTACATTTTTTGACATCGGAATTCTCCATAAAAGGGTTTTGAGGCCCAAAATTTTAAAAATCAGTGATGTGTAAAATGGCCCCTTCTAACTAAACTCTTAAGAAACAACTGTTTGTTTTTATTCTTCCAGGAAAATGATCCATCTTTTTTTTTTTTCATATGAGCTACTTTTGCGCAAGTGCTTATTATGGAACAGATACTTTGCTAGCACTTACTGTAAGCTATTTAATTGAAATAGGAGTTTAATTATTCTTTTTAAATTTAGAAATATATATACACACACGCATATATGGAGAGAGAGAGAGGGACAGAGAGATTGAGAGTCACTTTAAAATTCATTTTCGTGTTTAGAACCTCTTGGGATGTTTTGGTTTTGCCGGTTAATTTTTCTCCAGCCAAACATTCTGGTCTATACTAATCCATAAAAGCCTTGCCACAGTTGGGTTGAAACAGCAGGAGGCTTAATAGGCTAGTGGGACCAATATATATCCCCCTACTGTGTTTACACAGGTGAAATTTCTCATCATAGGACTCAGTCAGCAGTCAGCAAGTCTCTATTTCTTAAAAAGTGCACTTGAATGCTTTGTAGTATCTGGAATAGACATTATAATTCTAAGAGGCTCACATTTACTCCAGCCAAGATAAAAAATAAATGTTTATGGTAATCCTCGTATTAGCAACAAATTGCTATCACTTCCTCTTAATAGTAGTAAAGCACTCATATTTAGTCTAGTTTTCTCACCAAAAGAAATTAAAAGGTATATGGAGTATAAAGAATGTCTTCCTATTTCATGTTTTCTTTCGATGCAATCTCTGTAACCAGCCACAATCTTGATGTTGATTTCCTAAAGTCTACATTTCTATGCACTTTAAACCCTGGCACCGATTCTTTTTGGTTTAATTGTTGCTTTCTTCTTGGCCTCCTTCCTGATTCTAGATAATAACAAATGCCTGACCCATTCTTTTATCTTTTGTGTTATAGCCCTATTCATAGTTATAATGAAAAGGTTTCTAACTTTCCCAATTGCTGTCCATGATCTGACTCCTAGTTCCAATCTCTTATGCTTAAAGAAAATTAAAAATATTCATCATATATATTTTTTTCATTTAATAAAACCTTTATCTCTTGCTTTTAGCTTGGCAGAGTTGACAGACCTATAGAATCCATGCACACCTTCTGATTATCACCTTTCATCTTTCCTCTCTCTTGTACTCTGGGTCACGAGTATGATAGCTAGAGAGGCACAAGCCATTTTACAAGAACGAGGATGAATGCTACACACTAAGGAAGATGGAAGAGAAGCCTAAAGAAGTTTGGGTCACCGAGGACATAATGAAGCTGCCATATCTTGTCTGAACAGTCCTCCTTTATACTACTTATGTGACAGGAAGAAATTTCTATTTGATGAAGTCAAATTACCCGCTCACATAGCCTAAAGAGTAATTCTAGCTGATATGGCTACTGCAGATATTTGTTGAATTATATAGAAGTTAAAAATTGAGATGAAGAAACAGGTACGTGAAATGAGGTATAAGTTTACATCTATTCTTTTTCCTACATTGCCACAAATTGTTATAAACTTCCCAAATTAAAAATGTATAGATATTCAGTGTTAGATATATTAGTAAAATAATGTTTTTATTTAATAAAACATTTAAGCGTGTATCAAAATCAATTTATTATATCAATTATATGGACACATAAATGTATTTTCCCAAGACAAAATTAAGCAATATCCTTCATTTAATGAATAGAGGATATGAAAAATCCTTTTCCATGTCCACTTAGTCTACATTCAACTTAAAGCAGCTCACCAGGATTATTGGCCATAATTCAGCTCGCTTATTCATCCCTTTTGGGGGAAAAAAAAAAAAAGATTTTAACATTTTGTATGATAAATATTTAGGTGGAGTTTTATAATAGCATGAGTTCTGTATCACCTGACTAACTCTGGAAATTTTTAAATTTATCGATGGCTACTGTGGAAGAAATGGACCCTTGCGTGGTGTCTGGATCAGCTCTGGACAGGGCCGCCCTAATTCTTGAAAATGCAGCCTCTACGGGAGGAGGGAGACACAAAGCCGTCACATATTTTCTGCGAAAGGGAGAAGGCAAACCGGATTTGCACTGTTAACTTACACGACTCGTCAGTTCTTACGCTGTCTAGGTGGACAAATACGATCATGTATTTTAAAACCGTTTAACTTGCTATACTGTTGTGGGTCCTCCAGTGAAAAAGGGCATGCACGAGCCTGACGGAGACGGATTTTGCTCAGGCTCTGTTGCTTCGCAGCCTGGGAGCGCTCCCGCTGAAATCCGACACCGGCCCGCCATACACAGGGCAAGGGGACACGCACAGAGGGCAAGGGGACACGCACAGAGGGCCAGCCCCGCGGACTGGCAGGTGCGGTTGAACGAGCAAGGGAACTTACTCAGGAGGCTTGTCTCAGGCAGCCGCCGGACAAGCAGATCTCCGTGGCTGCCACCAGCATCTTAAAGGTTTACGAGAGCCCTTAACGGGATTCTGCCGTAGATACCCGTGCAGAGGGCCTGGACGACACACCGCTCTCTCAAGGCTGCGTCCTTGAACCTGCTCCCACCTCGGGAAAGGCTGGCAGAACATACATTCCAAGGGGAGGGGCTGAGGAGCCTCCAATTGCCCTGATGGGCTCGCAGGTCAATCCGAGGTCACGTCCTCTCAATGACCTCCCTCAACATGCTCACTGAATAAAAGTCATCGTAAGAAAACAATTCATAACCTTGACTATGTATCATATAAATCCTAAATGAGACCTTGGCCATACCTACTTTTTCCTTCCAAGTGGACTTTGGTTTATTAGACTCAATTTAGGAATATGGATTTTATATAACGCCTCCTTTTTTAACCATTAAAAATGAAAAAGCCAGAATGATATTTGAAATTGTCTGAAGGACTGTAATATTTTTCTCATTATCAGATCACTTATCAAATACAATCATGACTTATAATTCCATAATGAAATTTAGTCAAAGTTAAACACACACACATATATTCACACTATGAACATCATTTTTCTCTTTATGTGTGGATCCTAACCCATCAATGTGATGCTAAGATCCTGCGGAGCCGAAATGGCATCTTATTCTTGTCAGTTTGTGACACTGATATGGTTAATATTGCTCCATGTGTTTATAATTTAATCAAAATTTATATCTTAAAATTATATTAATTCTTTTGTACTGATTTGTTTTTTCAGTTGTTTTTAATATGGTAAAATAGACATAACAAAATTTACCACTTAACCATTTTTTTTTTAAAGATTTTATTTATTTATATGACAGATAGTGAGAGAGCACAAGTAGGCAGAGTGGCAGGCAGAGGGATAGGGAGAAGCAGGCTCTCCACGGAGCAGGGAGCCAGATGTGGGGCTCGATCCCAGGACCCCAGGTCATGACCTGAGCTGAAGGCAGCCGCTTAACCGACTGAGCCACCCAGGCGCCCCACCATTTAACCATTTTTATAGATAATATTTTTATTACATTGTCAGCTGATTCAAATACGTTGTCAAAAACAAAAAAAAAAAAGTGAGAAAAAGGCAAAACAAGAAAGTAATAATTAGTAAATAAGCCTGGGAAAGGATTTCACATCTTATTTGATAATGAATGTGATGTGTATTTATGACTCAGTAGGCACAGAGGATACATAATTAAAACAACCACTGCAGGTGAAAGTGTACTGTAACTAGCAACAGAGACTAAAACAGTACTTTGTCATACAATTTATAAAAGGTACCTTAAATTTATATTCCTTGATTCAATTTATTTCACATCTGCATATCTAAGGAAATAATCCTATCTGTTATGCACAGCAATTCGCTGAAGCTTTATCAAATTACTGGGGGGAGGGAGGGGGAGAAGTCTCCTCACAAAAGGGAACTACAAAACATTCATTAGCAGGATATTCAGCAGCCATTTATAATGAAGTATGTTCACGTAATGTTAATTTGAAACTCGACAGAAATGAAGTATGGACAAAACTACCTAAGAAACAGGCACAACCATGATGGCAAAATAATAGAGACACAAGTGTGAGGGTAAGGACATCAAGGTCCTGTGCTTTTACTTTTTAAAATTTTCCTGCGATCTTCTTCTTATGTGAAATGTACAATTTAGTGATTTCAGTGTATTCATAATGTTGTGCTGCCATCACCACCACCCAACTCTAGAACTCTTTTCATCTTGTAAAACTGAAACTCTGTACCCATTCAACAATAACTGCCATCTCGCTTTCCCCCGGCCTCTGGTAACCACCACTCTACTTTCTGTCTATATAATTATGACTATTCTATGTACTGCATGTAAGTGGAATCATGCAGTAACTATTTTTTGTGACTGGCTTTATTCACTTAGCATAATATCTGTAAGCTTCATCTGTGTTGTAGCATTTGTAAGAATTTCCCACCTTCTCAAAGCGGAATAACATTCCATTGCGTGTATACAGATTTTGTGTATATACATTTTACTTGTTCATTCATCCATCAACGGACACTTGAGCTGCTTCTACACTGTAGCTCCTGTGACTAATGCTGTTACATATATGAGTATACGAATATATCTTTGAGACCCTGCTTTCAATTATTTTAGGTAAATACCTCGAAGTGTAATTGCTAGATCAAATGGTAAGTCTATTTTTAATTCTAGAGGACATTTCATACTGTTTTCCACAGCAGCTATACCATTTTACATTCCTACCGGCTGTGGATGAGTATTCCAGTTTCTGCCCACCTTCACCGACACTTGTAATTTGATGGTGGCCATCCTAATGGGTGTGAGGTGCTTTGCTCTTATTCTTAATTCAAATGATCACTATATGAGTCAACATTTTTATATAAAATAAAAATTTGCTTTATATGGCGAATTACATGTAACACTGAAAGACACTTTAATAAGTAACAAAAATAATTATCTTGTTGTATTCATTCTTTTCCCTCATAAATCACCACAAATTTTCCAAGGTATTTTCATAGGCATTCAATGTTAGATGTGATGCTGAAATGATTTTCAATTAATTATTTTTCAGTGCATTAATAAAGCTCGATAGGTTGATTATATTGAAGTGACTCCAAGAAAAAAAAAAAAGTACTTAGAAAAGTAGCATGTGATGTATGAATTAAACAAACTTTAAGAAGAAAGTATGTAATTTAAATCTCTGTGAACTAGTGTTCTTTTAATTGAATAGGCGATGTGAAATGCTAAAGAAATGCATACTAAGAAAATGATCAAATCCTTGGCATATGCTATCAATAAGCCTAGAAACATAGTAACAGAGGATGTAGTAAAAGATGAAAGTGATGCTATTTTCATTGATGTTCTATCATAGAAAGTTTAGGCCCCTAGTAACAGTATATAATAAAAGAATAAAGTGATGCTGAGTTTTCACTGATATATTTTCTGTCACAGGAAGTTTAGACCATTGTTTTTCCAACACCTCAAGTGGGAAAATAAATACCTTCTAGGCAAATAAAAAATTTCTGTAGGCCAAGGTAATTTAGTATGTGCTCTGGCAGATGACATACGCAATTTTTCATCCTCTCTGAGACCACCTGAACAGCTGTCCTTGTGTGCTTAAATGGTTATTAAAATACCACTTTGGAAGTGTTTACCTGAAGGCTATAGAAAAAGTAAGATGTCTTCTCAATTCAGGAGAAATTCAATTTAATAAAGTTGATTTTAAGCTCTATTACACCTCAACTCTATTTTCTCCATGGTCGTTTCAGATGGAAGGAATGAATGTCTCTGTTGGAAAACAGATCTGTGGTGTCAAAAGATAGTATTTGGATTCCTGGCATCATAAATGTGAAAATAATTCATGTGTAATCTCTAAAGCCATCCTAAAAAACCCCACAAATACAGAGACTCTTTAGGAAGAGGAGAGAACGTAAAAATACATCTAGATTCTTAATAATACTTCAACAAATGTAATTTCTGTTCCTTGAATATATTAGATATTTCCCTGCTTTTTCTCTGCCTAGAGCAGTTTTCATTTAGAAATTCGAGTGGAAATCTAGCTCACTTCCTTCAGATTTGTCCTAATCACAGTCTCTTTATGAGGCCTATCTTACCCTACTCCGTATGCCAGGATCCTCAATCCTTCTTAACCTGTTCTGTTTTTCCTTTCACCTGTGACCTTTCTCTTCTTTTAACAAAATGGATGATTTACCTGCTTTATCGTCTGATCTCTTACTGTAGTATCTAAGTTCCACAATGGCAGGTGCTTAATAAAATCCATGGAGTTAATGAGTGAATGAATGAATAAATAGTAAATCAGCAAGTGTTTAATTAGTATTTAGTATGTGCACTAGAGGTAGATATTTTCTTTGCTTTCATGCAGAAATCCTTCTGGTAGGAAATACAGCCATTAGGTAAATTTTGAATGTGATCAATAAATTTGAAGTACTGTGGGAAGTTATTAAAGAGAATAATATCATATCATCTGGGACTTCAGAGTTCAACTAAGGAATTGCACTAAAATTCTACTCTTACAGATGAATAAAAGTTCCCAAGTTTAAGCAATGCCTTTTGTTTCCAAAAATTGTCTGAGTCACTGTGTTTGTTGACCTAATATTGTTTTCATACTATATTCCACATCTTTTTCTATCAGTAACTTGGCTTCATTCTTTCTTTTGTGCCTGTTTCACAGTTGTCGAAGTATAAGATAGAATCATTTTATCGATCAGGAGAGGTAGTCAAGACACTCTTACAAACAAGTGACTGTTAACACATGAAATTGAAATATGGCAAATATTTCCTTAATATGCAAGGATTAGGGAAGGGAAGATGGGATTAGGATTACTACATCTCTTACTTTTGTACAACACATCTATCAACAACAGCTGATTAAACCATATCCAGGGGGCGCCTGGATGGCTCAGTTGGTTGAGCGACTGCCTTCAGCTCAGGTCATGATCCTGGAGTCCCGGGATCGAGTCCCGCATCGGGCTCCCTGCTCGGCAGGGAGTCTGCTTCTCCCTCTGACCCTCCTCCGTTTCATGCTCTCTGTCTCCCATTCTCTCTCTCTCAAATAAATAAATAAAAAATCTTAAAAAAAAAAAAAACATATCCAGTAAAACATAGCATGTCCCTAACTTAGAAGAAAAGATTTCCTCCTTTCCTCATGATGCTGAAGTACAAGCGCTCCATGGGACAGCAATCAGAGAGAAGGGAGACACTGAAGAAAGGCTATTTGAGTATCTGGATTCTCATCAGAGAGGTTTTTCTTCTTTACACTCCTTTCTTCCCTAGCAGAATGAAGCAAAGGCAAGAAAAGTAAAAATTGTCTGCATTGAAGAGACAAGTAGATCAGGTTCCCCAGGTCGCTTTGAGGAAGGGCAAACACAGACAGTCTGCGGATTCCTAGAGGCCAGTGAAAAATCACTTACCACCTCTTTGACAATCCTCACACTCACAGGATAATGTGTTTTTGACAAATATCATAACAGCTTCTCTAAGAAAATCTAGATAGATCTGCGTGACAATTGTATAGCTCATGTACTTGTAGGAACTGTTCTATATATTTTGTGAAAACAAAGAAGGAGGAGGAGAAGGAGAAGAAAGAGGAGAGGAAGAAGGAAGAGGAAAAGGAGGAAGAGAGCAGGAAGAAGAAGGAGGAGGGGGAGGAAAAGGAATAGGAGATGGAAGAAAACTCTAATGTATGTGTCATTATTTGATAAAATTAAAAAATGAGAGGACAAAATGAGGAATTCTGCTATTTCTGAGATTTGAGTCAACTCTAACCCCAAAGAGTATGTATTCTTTATTATTTGCCTAGTGATGTAGGAAGACAAAACAAGAGAGAGGGTAGAGGATATGTGATCCTCCAGAGAACATGCAGAGGGCTGGTGAGCCCAGAAATTGTGCATGCGGAATGACCTTCCTGGTCATGCATTCAATGTTCTTTTCACTGTACAGGGAGAAGAATCTTGATTAATCACCAAATATTTGGTTGCTTCTTCTCAAGATTTATATGAGACATAATTTAATGTTAAAGCTACAATTAACCCTATTGAACTTATAATTTTCAAATACCTCATTCTTTTGGAGTTAGGCTTTTCACGTCTATCTATCATGAAGATTTAGAGAAATCATTATATACATGCAATATGTTTTGTACCAGGTAAGCATCTTCTTCTTCATGATCAACACTCTCAGGTGGGTTTACAGTAATCTATTAGGAACAACATGTATTTGCATCTAAGGTCTAGCCAGGTGTTCCCGTTACTTAGTTAGCTGATTTATTTTTCAACCGGTTTATATCTGACTATGGTCTTTGTGATTCCCACCAGCTGTAGACTGAAGCAGCTGTCTCCCTCTCTTTGACTCAGAGCAATTTCCAGGGACTCGCATTTAAAGGAGAGTGAAATGTTGTCTCTAATTATAACAGCAATCTGTTCCACAGCAGTTTTCACACTCTACTTACATTCCCTACTGCGTTTTTCCAGTAGTTTTACCCTTTCTTCCATTTCTCTAATTTTGGATTTAAAACCATCAAACTGCTGGTTAACTGAATTAACTGTAAAGTACATTGCTTCTAGTGCACGTTTTTGAAGCGCATATGATTGTTTACACTGATATTTAAGATTGAGTTGGAGTTATTTTTCCCAAATATCAAGGACAAGGTAAACTGTTGGGTATTCGTGAGGGACGGTTATTCCTTGATATTTCTTTATCTTCTGCCCCTGGTGCCACCCGCTTTATGATGACTAAGGAGCATGTGTGGAAGAAGAGCAGTGACATGTGTCAAAGCAGAGGTCTTTTCAAATATGTTCTTCCAATTCTTCTGCACAATTGCCATTTGATAGGAGAAGAAAACAATGCAAAATAGTTAACAAGCATCTGTTTTATTTAAGAAATATGACAAATCAATTAAATCTCCACTAACTTTTCAACAGAATATGTGCTCAATTTCCAAAATAGAGCATAATGATATAATTTTAGAATTGGCTTTGTAGTTCTTTAAACCTGGTTCTTAATTTCATGATGGGTTACCAGCTAAAGAAAAAGCAGTTAAACAGTCCCTAGACATGACCTAAAGCAACTTTATGCCCTTCATGCTCTGACTTTGATATACTGGTAACAAAGTTTTGAAAATAACAACCTTTGTTTAATAGTCAGAGGTTTAATACCCAAAACATAAAAATGTCTTATAATCTAAACATGTTTTATTGCCAGATTGTTGCTTAAAAAAGAAATGCAAGAATAAAAGTCTATAAATTATCTAAAATTTATTTTATAAATTATTGCTTCAACATATATTTTGTTACCCAAGAATTTAGTTATTTTATCATTTGTACTTTTCAGATTTTCATGGCAAACTAATTCATTTTCCACAAGGAAGTTAGCATATTTTGCCCATTTATAAAAAAACATATCTTCTGTGATTTATTTGTTATTGTTTTCAACAGATAGATTAAGGAAGAACTGCTGTTTTTATAATATTTTTATTTGCTATTGAAATAGAATATTTTCTTCCAAAATATGATTTATCTTGTGATAATTAGCATATTAAAAGTTCTTGATTCTCGATTACTAATTTACTGCCCTCTTACTTAATTTGATTATTGACTCAAAAAAACTTATGTGATTCTTTTAGATTTTCTATGCACATAATCAGGTTAACTGAGAATAATAAATCTCACTCTGCCTTTTTTTCACATTTACATCTCTCGTTTCTTTCTTGGCTGTAATAGCTTCTTCCCTTAGTTCCAGAACAATAATAATAAGGTGATTCTTGGCATTCTTCTCTGTCTCCTCATCTTAAACACAGTGCTTTCAGTGTTTTAACATAAAATTTTGATTCTGATTTGAGGTATTTCTCATAAATATTTTCTTATCCAATATGTGACATCATGAAGAGAGAACTGAGGAGAAGTTTTGACATAGGAGAAAAAATCCTAACATTCCTTTCCACGTGTTTGTCCTCACAACTTAGAATTTATACTTTCTCCAAAACCTATTTTCTTCCAAAATCTGAGTGTAGTAAGATTGCTAATAAACCATCAGTAATACTACCACAAAACGTATTAGTCTCCTCCTACTCAGTTAAACTCTGCATAAAGGATATAAACAGATACTTAATCACCTCTAGTCCCCATATCAAAATGAAAATGCCAAAAAAATTATCCTCATTTACAATTAATTAATGCATTTGTCTGTTTCCTATAAAGTCATTTTACTAGCACAACATCATATACAGTGAATTTCAAAGGCAGGAAATATACTGAGGTGGTCTGGTCTATATGTTTCCCCAATTGGACATGAGCCCTCTTCCTCATCAAGGACGGTGTTTCCCCTTTAATTATTTCACCACATTCTCCACAAATTTATAAAAAATGAATATGCTAGATCCTTGTAAAATTTCTGGCAATAGACTCTAATGCTAATTATTTCCATTCCACACACAGAACCAGGTTGAAATAGAGAGAGTAACAAAAGTTGCTGTCAGAAAGACAAAGCTGCTTGTCCATCTCTTACGTATAACCAGGAGTAAGAATCAATGGAATGAAATGAAAGGTTAGGATAAATGACCATTAATATTCTGTGTGTGTGATTGAATGAAAGCAAATATTTGTATTATGTACATACACTGCTAAGTATCTGCGGAACAATACTCAAAGTTATGTCTCACAAACACTAAACCATGGAAATTCATTAATTCATAAATAAAAGCATTCCCAGTCTACCCCACCCTTGTCATAGTTAATATGAATAGGCTAAAAATGGGTACTGTTGCTTTTTAGGTGTCATAATTTATATTCCTCAACAAGAATTGCTTTAGGTATAATTCATATTCAGCTTATATTTGTTAAAACAAACACTAAGTCTTTATGATAAGCACTTATGTTAAATATAGCTTTATTCCTCTTTTGATTAGTAAACAAGAACATTTTTTTATGTGAAGCGGAAAGACTTCATGTCAACCTTTCCCCTCCACAGGTGTCTTTGGATAGAAATAAATAAATCATTTTAAGGAAGGACATTTCTTGTCATGGCACTTGTCTTCTGACAGTTATTCGGTGATGCATAGCTGAAAAGGGCTCTGTGCTTATTTATGGTGAAAAATAATTAGCAGGACTTGACAAGGAAGAATGTATTCAATCCAAGCCTACGGCAGAAGTCTGCTGAGATAAACAAAAGGAAGATAGTTAGTGAGCAAATTCATCGAGACCAATATCATGTATTTCTACCCTCGGCCTGAAGGCTGATGTTGCACACTTCCTGGAAGCAACAACCTGGAAAACTAGCACTACAAAACAGAGGCACCTGGAAGTCAATGGGAGCACATTTTTGCTCAATAAGAGATCCTGACAACTAACAACTAATAACCATCTGCCCGAGACTCAGTTTGAGTTTGCGAGATGCATCAGGTCCCCTCTTCTAGCCTCCAGCTTCATGTCCAATAATGCTTCCAGTGCCTGACATCTTGAGTCACGGAATTATAAACCCTTAGAGCTTGCCTGGTGGACAATGATCTGAGGCAGTATTCAGACTTCACAGATAAGGATAATGAGCATAGGTTAATTAGATAACACTTCAAGGTCATACAGTTACTTTGGCAAAGTGATCAGAATAAAATCTCGGTTTTAAAATCCTAATCTAGTGTCCTTTTATTCTATGCTGTCTCCCTTAAGTAATTATTTTTTAAAGTAAAACTAACAGTAATCAAGTCAGAGGAAGCCTCTGAAGTAACATGCCATTTTGAAGAATATAATGACACTGATTTTTCCAAGTAAGCCTTCTTACCCCCATCTCCAAGCAATCAGTAGTAGTTTTAATTTTATGATGAATCTTCCATGCTTTTTTTTGCCAGATCTCCCGGGTGAATGAGTGGAGAAATCTTTGAGTTGGCAGCACAAGTTTAGGAAAACAATCTGGAGCACGGGAGCAGAGAGAAGCTAACTGGCACATATGGGGAGTGAAAACATGACTGTGGCCTCATTAGCACCATGTGCTAAAAAACAAAGCTGAGCAGCCAAGTGTGAAGGTGAACCAGTCATGGAGACGGTCTGGGCACCCTAAAATGGACATGTTTCGCTTTACTGTGGAGTTTTTCCTGGATGTAATTAAAGCCTGATCCTTTCCAGCTGTAGTGCCACAGATTGTTTTAAGATAAACTCAATCTATAATTAAAAATCTCATTAATCATGTCCCAAATTATTTGTTGTAATATAAAATGGAAGTTGAAACCATTCCTGCTGTGAAAAACGGTTATAATATTAATAACCATGGCTGTCACAGATGTTAATGGCAAAAGGACCTTTGTGTTACTGTTTAGAGTCTTCCATTTTCACAACTCCCTCACTGAGCAAGCAAGTGAATACCCAAGTATTCTTCAATCCAATGTGCTTTCTTACTTTGTAATACATTCAGCATTTTTTAAAACTTCTGACTGTTGAATGATAAGAATACTATATAATTGTAATTCCAGATTAAATTTATGCGACTCGCATAAATGTAACTGGGTTAAAAATGAGATTATTAGGTTGTTTATTGTGATTGGCAATCCATCCAGATACTGACACTCACTATTGGTAGCTATCAGACTAAGATTTTTCTTTCCTGGAACTTCAAGGTTCATATCAGTTTTTAGTTTATAAAGGTAATAATGGAAGTCAATCAAAATTATAGGGATAGACAACAGAACTCTACCCAGGTGACAATTTCAAATGTGGTTCTATGGTACAGAAGTGTCAATATCATGGGTGACCAGATGTGGGTTTACCTGGGATATATCCAGTTGACACCTACTGTCCCTGAAACCCATCTGGTTTATTTGGCATTTGTTCCTCATTTGTTGTGGTTATTAAAAATTATTATCAGTAGTTGTATTCACCTAGGATGGGTATGGCATATTCTCCCTTCGTACTTTCATCTTCTGCCTTTGTCCTTGGGGTGGTAGAGACTCATGAGTTCTAACATGCATTTAAATCTGAAAGACAACTAACATCCCGGTTCTCATTCCCTAACCTTTCCAAGACCCAAGGGAACTAACCTCTTTAAAGATAGCATTCTAACTAATAACATGAAGTTCATTCTCTCACTTGGCTCTCCTTGCTGAGCATTTCATAAATAGTTAGCTGTGTCATGCATGGCACCTGATGATGTTTACACGATACCAAAAGCCACCAGGAGTAAGGAGAAATCATACATTAACTATATTTTAAATATATGTATTACATAGAAATTGACTAGCCCTGCAGTAGAACATATCGGTATGGATGCTTTTGTCACACTGATTATTTTTGTCATTTATGGTTCAAAGCTACAACTCTATATTTATTGTTTGGTCATAATTTGTTGGGCTGCTTTATGTTATTAAAAAAAATCAGTAGCAATAAACTAAAAAGTATATACATTTAATGGTAAATTGAGTTACATGTTTTTTATCATTCAAGGAAGTTGTTATTAATCATGTAGCCGCACAGAATGTTGGCCAATACTTACTGCCCACCATGGTGACGAGATTCAGTACAGGAATTCTAAAATATCAAGTCTGCTGAGGAAGAATTAATAAAGCTATTTGATGTATGAAGAAGTATGTGTTCAAATATAAGGATTTAGCAACTGAAGATTCTATGGTAAAGGTTGATGATTCATTACCATAGCACCACATTTGAAATTGTCACCTAGTTAGAGTTCTGTTGTCTATCCCTATTATTTTGGTCAAGTTCTATTATTATCTTTATAACTTACAGCTGCTATGAAAGAGTGTTTACATATCATTACACAAAAAAACCAAATTTTTACTCAAAGATTGCATACTTAATTATTTTTGTTCTATTTTCATCTTCAACTTTTCTTATACATCATGAAAAATAGTCAATATACTAGCTTTGTTATCAGAAAACCCTTCATAGGTAATGAAATTATCCAGTTTTATATCAATGCTATCAGCTACTTCAAATAAGAAGTTACTTAATACTTGCTATCGGTTGCATATTTTCATCCAATTTATGAAATCAGAATGAAGCTATTAGAAGTTCATTTTGTCAAAGATTAAACATCAAACATTAGTTAATGCTACCATAAAGTCAATATTAATGATAAATTTTGGTGGGGCAGAGTATCATATTTTAAAAAATGATCCTTAGTAAATTTAAAAACATATGGAGTAAAAAGTATACTTGAAATAGGTTTCAAGGCATGGACATAACTTTCTATTACATTCAAATAAATTGCCATATTCCAACAATTGAAATAGAAGCTGTAGCTATCAAAATTTAACATATACTACATACACACACACACATATATATATACACACATGCAGACATACACACTCACAAAGACTGAATGTAACTGAATTAAAAATTTTTAGTTATGTAGGTCTTGAATTTCCACATTATATCACATCTTTTTCTTCTCATGCCCATTATCAGTTGTATTTAAAAAATATCTGACCTTTGGAAAAACTTTTAGGAATCACCTTCAAGAACCCAGTGTAGTTTTAGACATTTTTTAAAGCAGCACTTTGTATTTTAGTTAAAATTTATTTGAAATCAGGTAGAAATTTTAATAAAATATTCAGTGAATGGAGAACTAAAATCTAATCCTTTTAACCTTTTAAGATATTACAGTTATTTAAAACAAAGCTTGAAATAAGAAAGACTAATAGAATGGCTTTTTTTCTCATATAAATATTTATCCAAAAAAGACACCCTGGAATTCACAGGCAAAGGAGAGTAGCTGTTAAACATTTGGGCTATAATATTTTCACATTTGAATAGGAAAAAAAAGTTGATACTATTTTTTCTTACCAGGATTTTTTTTTAGCTTTCTCCCAATTAAAAATATTTTGGTTTAAGCTTACGAGTCAATTGAATGTGTCAAATACTTTTAATTAATTAAGCATACAAATTAATTGTGATGAAGGTCATGATCAAATTTATTTTAAAAATTTTAAATGCCGATCCTTCGAATGTTGAAAAGATACATTCTTCAGAAATGTACAAATCATTTGGTATTAGAGACTCATATGGCTGGGAAAGTGACTAAAATATGTAAATCTGTGACAAGAATAAGTTTTCTGATTTGCTTATTTTTGTTTAATCAGTATAAAATAGCTATTTTTAAGATTTTGCTGACATATATGTATATATATTACTTTATACTTTTTATAAAGAATTTTATTTTTATTTATTTTTTAATTCATTTTTTTTAAGATTTTATTCATTCACTTGAGAGAGAGAGAGATGGCAAGAGAGAGCACGAGTAGGGGGAGGGGAGGGAGGGATGTGGGGCACCATCCCAGGACCCTGAGATCATGACCTGAGCCCACCCAGGCACCCCAAGAATTTTATTTTTAAAAACTAAAAGAAATTGACAAAACCTTTCAATTTATTGTATTTCTTTTGCATTGTGAAAAAAATGGCATACAGGGCCAAAATATCTTGTAGATATTTTACAAATATCTATCTAATAAACCAATTTGTTATTATAAAATTACTATTTTACAACAATTTTCGTTTTACAATTTGTTACAAATTCGTATTTCCAATTATTTTTAGCAAAACTTTTTACTTTCAAGTGTCCTAGCTTGGACAGTAAATTACACGTCCAACTTACTGGTAATACATATAGATCTCTTTCAATTTAATTTAACAAATGTCATATCAACATATTAAAATACCATTTCTTGATTTGAAGGTAAGAAACAGAGAAATCAAAAAGAATAATGTTTCCAAGAGACAAGGAAACCTCCTAAAAATAGTCATGCCATTAATTTGTGATTAAAAAAACTCTAAGTATGAGAAAAAAAAATCAGTTATCTAACACAATAGCAATTGTTATAAATTAGAATTTCCATGTAGTGCAGCTGTACTAGTCAGGATAATCTATCTTGTCTTACAAATATCCTACAATTCCCCATGGCTTATCTCCTCAAGTTTTGTGCCTGTCTCATGCCATATTACGCTGCAGATAAGCAGTAGTCACTCTTCCACGTTGTCAATCAAGGACACTGGCCCCTTCCATCTCAAAGCTGTGCCATGTTTAAGGTCTCAGAAACCTCCACTTAACTGTTTACGGTCACATAAAGAAAGAGAGAGCTTGAAAGAGGTTAGGGAGGCATTAGAGGCCAAGCCTAGGACGGGCTTCGTCATTTCCTTTTGTATACCACTTGACCCTATGTAACTGCAAAGGGTCTTGGAAATGTAAACTAGAAGTCTGTCAAAGAAATGAAAATACAGATATTGGTGAACAACCAATTGGTTCCCGCCAGTCTTCCCAGAGAGGGTACCCTATTTATTGAATATTAACTCATTAGTCCATTTCCACCTCCTTAATACAGTGCTTCGGGGCTCTTTACAAGAATACAATATCAAACGCTTCCAGAGAGCAGTTAACAGAGAAAATGAGTAGAGCATCCATGAAGGTAAGTAATAGGGAGTGGTGGAGACTGGGGCAAGAGGTGAGCAAAACTCCTAGCACAGGAACAGCAGATGGTACCAACCTGCATGCAGGTCACCTAGAGTTACTAGCCCGTGGAAATTTAAAGAAAAACTGGTTGTATAGACTTTTTATGAGCATATGTCTGATGTTCAATTCTTTTTCAAATTAAAAATTTCTTTTAGGGAGCAGCTGGGTGGCTCAGTCATTAAGCGTCTGCCTTCAGCTCAGGTCATGATCCCAGGGTCCTGGGATCGAGTCCCACATCGGGCTCCCTGCTCAGCAGGAAGCCTGCTTCTCCCTCTCCCACTCCCCCTGCTTGTGTTCCCTCTCTCTGTCAAAATAAATAAATAAAATCTTAAAAAAAAAAATTCTTTTAAAAGGAAAAAAAAGGCTTTACAGTCAAACTCAACATTTATGAGCACCCCCCCCTTTTTTTTAAATGCGGGAAGGGAGAAGGGGTTAAAAGCACTGAATTGCCCGTCTTAAATAGAAAAGAAATGAAGAGAAGGGGCTTATAAAGAGGCAATATGTAATATAGTCACAAACATAAGAGCTATATTTATCTAGAAATGTTGTTTGAGGCTGAAAGGATGTACTATGATGCTAAGGAATGGCTAGAGAGGGGAGACAGATTAAGGGACAGACTGACAACCAGGAGGAGAAACTGACATGGGCAAAATGCCTCCAAATGACGCAAGGGCCAGTGTCTTGATATAGGCCTAATAAACCTGGTGAAATTGGTCAGTGGCCTAAAGGAGGACGGATTACTTCTGTTCATTCCATTTTCCTTTTTCTCCTGCTATTTTATCTCATTTTCATCATAAGCACTTCCACTTATCCATATAGTTAAAGGTTAACTCATCAGAAAATGTTTTTCATGCTGAAAAGTTGCTGCTATCTTCTCAAGAAGAGCCTGTATTTATTCTGTACCACATTCAGTCTTCCTCTTAATTATCCCATTTCTTAGACCTGCCCAAACTAGTTGAGTTAGACCTACAATAATTTGGTGTGGCACCCTACTTAAGCACCAAGGGATATTTAGCTATCATTAATATAAGTAGCAATATAGATTGAGACCTCTCTGTTATGTATTTGGGTGTTAGCTGTGCACTGAGAACTATATAATAAAGGATTCATGAACTAAATCTTCAGGTATTATTTTCTAAGTAATTCAAGTTTTGTTTCTGGTAAAATAATTGTATTAAAAGTTCTGAAAGATATGAAGAGTTCACTGAATTCATTTCTTATATCACAGTCTATCCATTATTACATTACAGTACATCTAATTAAGATATACTATATATGTATAATGACGCTCTATTTTATGATGATTTTTCAAATCACTATTTTTCTTTTTTTCAAATAACTATTTCAAAAGCATTTTTCTTTTCTTTTCTTTTTTAAAGATTTTATTTATTTATTTGTCAGAGAGAGAGAGAGAATACCAGTGGTGGGAGGGGCAGAGGGAAAAGCAAGCTCCCCACTGAGCAAAGAGCCTGATGTGGGACTTGATCCCAGGACCCTGGGATCATGACCTGAGCCGAAGGCAGACGCTTAACTGACTGAGTCACCCAGGCATCCCTCAAAAGCATTTTTCAAAATACTTACCTGCGTTGAATTTCAAAGTGTTTTTGTAGCAATACTACCCCATCCAATCATTTACATTTTGTAGATAAAAGAATTATTTCCTATATCAGTAGGTAACTGATACTGTTTTTAAAAGTGGAACCGATCGAATAACTGAATAACTGAGACTGTTGGTAGGTTTGTCTTGCTTGTATTTTCTATTTGGAGACTACATTAAATGTGATTTAATTGAATTTATTGTATTTCTTTTGCATTGTGAAAAAAATGGCATACAGGGCCTATAAATAGGTAGAAAGCTTTTCAAAAAATGATTTGAAGAAGTAATATGTCCATTGCTGCTTTCAGGGTACTAAAAATCTCAGCATTGGACTGCCTCTCAGGTGAATGGGATTCCTAGTAAACATTTCAAAGAAGAGAAGGGAAGGAAATGAAGACAAAGAGTGATATGCACAAAAAAGTAATGGTCCCTGGTTGGAGGCTGGAAGGCATAGATCATTATAAGGTAGAACCTATATGTAAGGGAAGGAAGGGAATTGCTTCAAGTGACTCAATTGAATTTCTGGTCCACAGAATCGTCCTGTCAATTCAGTCAGAGTCAGACATTGCTTTGCATACCAGCAACCTCCCCGGTCTGTCTGTTCCCATTCATCTAGCATTATAAGATGGTATAGGGAGAAATACAAAGGTGTCAAAGTCAATCTTACCTCATTTGATCATTTTGGCTAGCATTGACATTTTTAAAAAGTCATTAAATAATACAACAATGGCATTTTAAAAGTATTTCTGGTAGAGTGGCTTGTCGACTACCTGAACAAATGGAGTATAGAGGAAACTTTATATATTTTAATATAAATTTGTCTCTAGGTAATGCCCTTAAGATGACTACAGTAATACCTTTTAGCACATCCTATTATTCAGTTTCAGTTTGTTCTAAATCTCCCTGAATGTTCCTTCTTCAAGTTTGAGGTTTTTCATTTGGAATCAATTTATCAATATATTTATCTTTACATAAATATCTCTAATGAACAATTCAATTCTAAATGATAAATTCAATTTTCTTCATTAATTTCATTAATGTTTAGTTGTTTAATAAAAGATAATAAGCATATAAGGAGATGATATCTGAGTTAGAGGTCATTCAGTAAATTATAGAAACTCAGGATTTATTCTACTAAATTATATAAAAATAATTTTAATAAATGCAAGAGAGCTAAGCAATATTAGAAATAAATGATAATCTCCAGTTGTGTTTTTTAAAACATTGGATTTCAGGGGTGCCTGGGTGGCTCAATCGTTAAGCGTCTGCCTTCGGCTCAGGTCATGATCCCAGGGTCCTGGGATCGAGCCCCACATCGGGCTCCCTGCTCAGCGGAAAGCCTGCTTCTCCCTCTCCCACTCCCCCTGCTTGTGTTCCCTCTCTCGCTGTATCTCTCTGTCAAATAAATAAATAAAATCTTAAAAAAAAATAAAAATAAAACATTGAATTTCAGGGTGCCTGGTGGCTCAGTTGGTTAAGCGACTGCCTTCGGCTCAGGTCATGATCCTGGAGTCCCGGATCGAGTCCCGCATCAGGCTCCCTGCTCGGCAGGGAGTCTGCTTCTCCCTCTGACCCTCCTCCCTCTCATGCTCTCGGTCTCTCATTCTCTCTGTCTCAAATAAATAAATAAAATTAAAAAAAAAAAAACATTGAATTTCAAATTCAACTTCCAAATATATAATTACTTTTTGGGTATATATTATTTTTAGAATCTTTGCATTCTAAGCCGAAATGTGGAATACCAAATTCAATAGAGTCACTTTATATAAAAGGGAATTTGTGTTTTAGAATGATTTAAGACATCAATCACCACTGAAAATATTTTCATAACAAAACAAGGCTAAAGTTAGTAATTTAGTATATTCTAAAATTTTCAGAAACAATGTCCATTCTGATCATATACATCATTTCTTTAGTCTGGAATAATCTGAGAGATTTATATTGTACAAAATAAAATATATACATATTAAAATAAAAATTAAATTTCTATGTATGCATAGATATACATGCATATTACCTTTAAATCACCAAATATTTGCAGGAGATCTAACAGTTGACCTAATTGGGGGGCCCTTTTGAACATGTTGGAACAGTAAATCACTGGTCTGCTTTTCCTTCCTGTTCTCTGAGGAGATTATGGGTAGTATATAATTAGAGAGCAGTAAATAACCATAAGACATATATTGCACAAATTGCTTACCTAAGATCAGAAAACTCTCCTTAGGCAAATATAGGACTAGAATAAAGCTCTCCTAAACTCTGGTGCAGTGATTTTTTTTTTTTTTTTAAGCAGACATACCTAAAGCCATAATTTATCAGAAATGTTTTATTTACAGAGCTTCTCATGAATTTATATATATTTGTCTGCATATATCAAGAGCTTGGTAGAGTAGACTCAGTACATATTTAATTGAATTGTTTCCTTAATGTAACATTTGCATCATCAAACTTTTTATATAGCTCTGTCTCTTATTATCACAGACAACAGGGACTATGTAAGAAAAAGATGAAAATGAAGGTAAACCAATATGGTTCTTTGTACAACAAAATCTTTTGGCCACCAAGTCATTAATTTCTCTCTCTTTTTTTTTTTTCCCTCCTTGAGTCTTGCATATGCAAAAAACAGTTCAGTCTCTTACAGATTATAGCATTTTATAGCAAATGCATAAGAAATGTGTATTTTCGAATGCCCCCTCCCGCTACAGCTAATTTCCTTGTTACTTTTGCCTGATTGGTTTAGCAATTCTGAGGAGCTGTTTATGCTTTGTATTTGGATGATGTTTTAGTAGCAATTTTAGGCTAAAGACTTCATTCAATTGGCTCTTTTGAAATTTATTAATCTTGTGGTGATGGTGATGAAGAAAGGATAAATTAGGACGCCTTTATTATTGATTTGTCCAAAGCCTTCATGTTACTTGATCATACTCTATTGTTAATACAGCTAAAGGCAATTAATTTTAGAAACAAGACAAGTTGTTAACACAGAACTGTTTGCAAGTCTTCCCATTGAAGGCACTGAACTTTATTGTAAAGTGTTGGATCATGTCAATTAATTTTCTTTCACTTCTAAATTAGCAGAGTATTTAAATGTGTACTTGCTCTGTTCTGTGAATCTATCTATTCTTTGATCGTTCAAAATCAAGTGTCATCTTGGGAGTTTAAAGTGGAGGGTCAAATGTAAAAGTAACAAAGATCTTAAATTGTTTTGGCAGGCTCCATAGCATTGCATTGCTCACTTTCCTTTCATACTTGATCATTGGAATATTGAGTAGGCTAAGTATTTTAGCTAAAAACAATTGGTTTCTCTTAACTCTTAGATATACATTCCTGCTTAAAGATTGATAATTTCCTCATATACCCAGAATTCAGATGTCTACCAATATTATAGATTCACCATTAATATTATAGAAAGTAATTTAGTAAAATAACAAAATAAACTAGATAATATTGATTGTACGAGTCAGTTTTATATAGTTTCAACTAGAAAAAAAGATCTATTTAATCTAAATAGGTTAATGTTTCTTTGACATTTAAAAGTGTGTAATTCTATGAAACTGAATGTCCCTTTTAAAATATGTGAACAGGGGTGCCTGGGTGGCTTAATACAGTAAGTCTTCAACTCTTGGTTTCAGCTCAGGTCATGATCATAGGGTCGTGAAATCAAGGTCTGCATTGGGGGTCTGCACTCACCATGGAGTCGCTTGAGTTTCTCTCTCCCTCTCCTCCTCTCCCCGACTTGCTCTCTCTCTCTTTCTCTCAAATAAATAAATCTTTTAAAAATAAATAAATTATACATACATACTAAAGAAAACATGACCTAAAACAAGTAAAACACACTATTCAGCCTTCTCTGACTTTAATTAAATCCCATGTTTTCTTTCAATTTTAATTTACAAGCCTGACTTCTTAGAAGAAAATTACATGGGCTAAAATTTATGACTTGTTATTTTTGTGAGTGCTATTGCAAAGAATTTCATGACAAAGGATAAACACAGTAATAGATACAATGTATCAATCAGAATCATAGCTACAACAAAATGGTAGAAACATTATGATTGTATACATTTTCATTACATTCCTGATTCTTCTCTACTGAGGTCATAAATATCCACATCAAAATGTTAGTTAAAACTTGAGAAAGATTTTGACTGTTGTCCCCAGTATTTACAGTTAAGAATTGCTATATCAAGTTAAGAATCAACACAATCAGGGCGCCTGGGTGGCTCAGTTGGTTAAGCAACTGCCTTCAGCTCAGGTCATGATCCTGGAGTCCCGGGATCGAGTCCCGCATCGGGCTCCCTGCTCAGCTGGGAGCCTGCTTCTCTCTCTGACCCTCCCCCCTCTCATGTACTCTCTCTCATTCTCACTCTCTCAAATAAATAAATAAAATCTTAAAAAAAAAAAAAGAATCAACACAATCAATGAGTTGAAATGGTTAAGTACAAAACAATTATAGTACCATATTTCCAAAATATAAAAATGAATCTATTTTTATGAAATTGACTATATTGACCAAATTATATTATGTATAAATTTTATGGAGAGGAAGGTATGTCTTTATTTGAATTTTCTTTACTCTGAGTTTATCTAAATGATATCTTCCTAATTCTACAGTAGGGAGATATTTATACTGTAACAATAGACACCAGAAGTAGCTTCACTGAGTTAACTAATGTGAAATGTTGGAGATAAATATGAAGAAACTGTGCCTATACAGGTCATGTATTAAGGGAGCTTAGGGGAATCTGTTTAGTTTAGGAGAATTACACACATATTGTAGGCTTTCTTTCCTTTGTTTTTATCATTACAAAATTAAAGCAATAAATATTAAAGCATGTAAATGTAAAAAAAAAAATCAACCTCTATAGACATACTATAAAGACAAAATAGATGGAAGATTCTGAAGAAAGCTAAGGAAAAATTGTTGTTGAAGAATGGAAAGAATCATATTTTTGTATCTCCCCTTTTTAAAATGACATTCTGGCTCTCCCAGGTAACAGGGGGAAGTTTATGGGAAATTGTGAAAACTTACTACAGGTAAACAAAATACAATGCATTCCTGACACAATTTTCCTTAAACAAGTCATGCATATTTAGAAGAATATATAATGTTTGAGTAATGAATTCCACACAAGTTAATATCCTTTTATTTTTCCTAAAACTATCATCTATCTCTAGGGAATTTCATTTAAATCTTCAATAATGGAATTTGATCATCTTACATGAACCCTAAAAATAGGGATAATATTTTAATACAAATACATGTTGCTTAAATTATATCTAGATGGTAAAACTTATGAGAATGTGTATAATGGGTCAGGAGCAGTGACAAATACATCAAACCCTTACATAGGAACAGAAAATATGCCCAGATTTTAAGAATAAATAGTTCAAATGTCCAAATTACTTTAAATAGACATGTGTGCTGAAATGTGCACATTTTTGACCCAATGACTTTAAAGGCATGAGGGTAATCACAATGTTTGAATAACATCTGGACTGGCAATCTGTTATGGCCTCTAGTATAATTTATGTATCACCACCTGTGAAATATAATAGATAGTTTGATAGATTTTCTTCTGAGACATGGTCGTATGTAGAATTCACCTCTTTATTAAATTGTAAGTGATTGAGTGCAAGTAACAATTTCAGTATTTCCTCAGATAATTGCCTTCTATTAATATATTGTATTATATTTTAGAATTAGGGTATTTAGCTTTGCAAAAAGCAAAAATTATTCATAATCCCACCACCAAAAATTAGGCAAGATCAACAACTGCAAATGATTTCAGGATTCTCTCTGAGTGTATAGATCAGATATTATGTTTAATTTATAAAATTGGAATCCTATATACATACTATTTTGTAAACTATATGTCACTTAAGTCTTCTGTAGGTGACATATTTTCTAAGTAGTATATACTTTTATGCCATTATACATATGTACATTTATTACATTTATTTAGCATACCACCTACTCATGGATTTTAGATTGTTATCAATTTTCACTATTATACAGCATTAAACACCTCCCCGAATAGTATTTTTCTATTAAAACCAAAGTTAAATAGTAAGCTGTTTGATGTTTATTAACAAATGACCTTCAAGGGACACCTGGGTGGCTGTCAGTTAAGTGTCTGCCTTTGGCTTAGGTCGTGACTGTGGGGTCCTTCCTGGATCGAGCCCCATGTTGGGCTCCCTGCTCATCAGGGAGTCCGCTTAACCCTCTTCCTTTGCTCCTTCCCCTGGCTTATGCTCTCTCTCTCCTTCAAATCAATAAATAAAATCTTTAAAAACAAAGAGCAGAACAAAACAAAAACAAATACCCTTCAAGAAATTCGGGACCATTTTATTCTATTTTTAGAAATGTATGAACGTCTTATTTCTAAATACTCATATACTTAGCCTTAAAATATTTCCCAAATTTACATAAAAAGAGTTACACGCATACGTACATCTATATCCTATCATCAAAATTAGACCTGCTTCAGTTAAGTGCTCTTTGGAGTGATATCAGCATGGCTTTCCACAAATCACCATATCTCCTCATGTTGCAAGATCATTTATCACAATTTTCTTAAAACTTTAGATCAAGGACTCATGGTCATTGTATAACTTTGATGATTATTTTAACTAACACTATATTTTTTTTCTTAAAGATTTTATTTATTTATTTGAGAGAGAGAGTGAGAGAGAGAAAGAGCACAAGAGGGGGGAGCGGGAGAGGGAGAAGCAGACTCCCTGCTGAGCAGGGAGCCCGATGCGGGACTCGATCCCGGGACTCCAGGATCATGACCTGAGCCGAAGGCAGTCGCTTAACCAACTGAGCCACCCAGGCGCCCTAACTAACACTATATTTTAATTCTGTCTCTACCTGTCTTTCACTGAAGTAAGATAAACAAGTTTTCAACCATGTAGCCAGATGGTTGGTATGGAGTAGCTATTGAGCACATGAGATTGACCCATAATGAAGAGTCTGAATTTTGCCAGAGCCTTACCTATAAAATAGAAAGTGATCCTATATAGTGTTTCTGATTCTGATAGTCTTCACACCTCTCTTAAAATTGTAAAAAAAAAAAAAAAAAAAAAAAATCCCAGTTAGATTTTTCTCAGCATTACCAGCTCATCGTACATGTTTTCAGGACCATCTGGCCTGTTGGCCTATAGAGGAGCAGTTTCAGAGTGAAATAAATGTTGGAGCCAGATGGATAAATATACAAAAAGTGAGAAACTAGAGTCGTTGAGCATAAAGCATTATTTCTAGAAACTTTACTTGTAAAGTTAGAAGGAGAGGTATATCATCGTCTGGAATTTAACTCTCAATGGAGAGTTTGGTGGTTTGATGATTTTGTTAGTCTGTTTAGTTTTTGTGATGGAAGAGATTTAAGTATTATTATATGTTTGCAACAAAGATTCAGGAGAAAAGAAGTTGGTATCATAAAGAGAGAGAACTGATAGAGCTAGACCCACTCAGAAACTATAGGAGAGGATGAAGCCATGAGCAGAGGTAAAAGAGTTATGTGTGCATTAGAGGGAATACATCAATTCCACTTAAACTGAAGGGAAAGAGGAAAGAGGAAATTTACTGGTGGAGAAAGTAGGTAGTTAAGGGAATTCATGACATATAGCCTCGATTATTTCTCCTTAGTAGGAGTCCAGGTTATCTGATCAAAGAATGTTTAAAAGGGGGAGGGCGCCTGGGTGGCTCAGTTGGTTGAGCGACTGCCTTCGGCTCAGGTCATGATCCTGGAGTCCCGGGATCGAGTCCCGCATCGGGCTCCCTGCTCAGCAGGGAGTCTGCTTCTCCCTCTGACCCTCCCCCCTCTCATGTGCGCTCTCTCTCTCTCTCTCATTCTCTCTCTCAAATAAATAAATAAAATCTTAAAGAAAAAAAAAGAATGTTTAAAAGTGTAGTGCAAAGCTTAATTGACTCTTGTAATGATTAAAACTAAACACTGACTGAGGATATGTTTTCAAACTGTGTTCAGAACTCAATCTGAAGGGCGCCTGCTGGCACAGTTGGTTAATCGTCCCACTCTTGGTTTCAGCTCAGGTCATGGTCATGGTCTCAGGGTTGTGAGTTCAAGCCCCATGTCGGGTGTGGAGTCAGCTTAAGATTCTCTCCCTCCTTCTCCCTCTGCCCCGCCCCATTCACGTTCAGCGTGCAGTTTGCTTGAGACTCTCTCTCCCTCCCCCACCCCACATGGTCTCAAATAAATAAATCTTAAAAAATAAATAAATAAATCTTAAAAAAGAAAACAATCTGCAAATATTATAAGTGTTGTTTAAAAGCAAGTGAACAAGCCAAGCATGACCAAAACCATTTGTAAAGTTGGTTGAGAAATATTTGAAAATTGTTAAAATATTTGAGAAACATTTAAGAAATGCAGGTTTAAAATATACAAACAGGATATTTTTCAATGGAAAGGCCTTAATATAATAAGGTCCCTGGGTTTTGAAGAAGATAGAGGAAATGGAAAGAGTTGAGCACATTGAGTGTCCTGCTAGAAAAAATTGTTACAGTCATGAAACAGGGGCATTAACCCATGCAGAGAAGAAATTGGGTATATAGGATACATACAAAGGAGGAAAAGGAGAGATCAAGACATGGTCAGACTTACTTAAGAGAAAAATTAAAAAAACTGATGGGTGAATTAGCTAATGAGGTACCATTACAGGATGGGACACTATTTTGATATATAGCATTACTGATGAGTTGCTGAGTTTGACTGGGGTCGATCACTTGCCACGTTGTTTTATTTATTAATTTATGGGATTTAATGCATTTTTTAAATTTTATTTATTTACTTGAGAGAGAACTAGAGTGAGAGTGTGAGAGAGAGCGCAGAGGGAGAGGGAGAAGCAGATTCCCTGCTGAGCAGAGAACTTGACAAGGGGCTTGATCCCCGGACCCTGAGATCATGACCTGAGCGGAAGGCAGACACTTAATCCACTGAGCCACCCAGGTGCCCCTGCATTTTTAAAAGATTTTATTTATTTATTTTAGAGAGACAAAGAACAGGAGGAGCAAAGGGAGAAGGAGAAAGAAACTCAAGTGGATTCCATGCTGAGCTTGGAGTCTGACTCGGAGCTGGATCCCACAACCCTGAGATCATAAACTGAGGTGAAACCAAGAGTTAGATGCTCAACCGACTGTGCCACCTAGGGGCCCAATACATTTTTTACTTAGGTATAGTTGACACACGATGTTATATTAGTTCCAGGTATACACCATAGCGATTTGACAAGTTTAAACATTATGCTATGCTTACCAAGAGAATAGCTACCATCTGTCACCATAGTTATTACAATATCATTGACTGTATTCCCTGTGGTGCACCTTTCAATCCCATGATTTATACATTTCATAACTGCAGATCTGTCTCTCCCACTCCCTTTCACCTATTTTGCCCATCCCTTCACCCCTTCCCTTCTGCCACATTGTTTTAAAGAGAAATCCAGGGTTGAGGACCAGTTAGCCTTTGTGCATTCTGCAAATGTTAGGAATTCTGGAAAGAGTTTGGAGAAGAAAGAGAATGTCTTATAGAAAAGCCTTAATAAATGAAAAGAAATAATCTAAACACTAATAGGCCACACTAACAAATCCAAAGGGTATAATCAAATAAAATGAACTTGAAAGCAAAGGACATTTTTGCCTGAGGGTAGAGTCTAGCAAAGCCCTGGAGAATTAAGAGAAATGGGGGCAAAGAAACTTAAGTTTTTAGAATCACTTTGAATTTTATCTAATTGAATGTTACTTAAAAGTATGTATAACATTAATATTTATCATCATTAAAATAATAATTGAACACTTAACCCTTGTCAAACTTGTACTGTGTAACCAAATACATATATACATTAGCTCAATAAACTCTATTTTAAGAAAGTGGTATTTTGATCACTTATAGATGAAAAAAATCAAGACTTAGACATTTAAATAACTTTTTGAAGCCCAAACAGCCAGAAAGAAAAAGGGCATATATAAAAAACCAGGTCTGTGTGGGAGGGAGGAGACAGGAGGTTGAAAGCAAGAGAACTGAGGATTAGGGGCACCTGGGTGGCTCAGTTGGTTAAGCCTCTGACTCTTGGTTTCTGCTCAAGTCATGATCTCAGGGTCCTGGGATCAAGTTGGGCTCCCTGCTGAGAGGGGAGGCTGCTTCTCTGCCTCTCTCTGCACCTCCCCCACTCCTGGGCATGCGCACGTGTGTGCCTTCTCTCTCTCTCTAAAATAAAAAATAAAAAAAAGAACTGAGGATTAAAAGGGTGATTAAAACAATTAAAATATCTGAAAATATTAGTGAGAAAATTAGTGATAAGGAGTAAGATAATATATATATATATTAGCAGTGAGATAGTATTATATCGTAAGAAGAATCAGAATGGAATTTGGTTTGTTTTGTATGTTTTTATTTTTACATAAAGAACAAAAAACTTTCAGTACATTTCGGAGAGAGGACACCTCTTGTTGAGGCAGAATGGAAGATAAGCCAAGATAAATTGGATAAGATAACTTTTCATAAAATGAGATGAAATGAGAGACAAGGAGTATGTAGAGCAAAGTGTCAAAGAAGAAGGAAAGATCAGTAACATATGTTAATCTCTTACAAGTTTTTAGAGAAACACAGATTCTGCTTTGAAAAGGTAGTTCTTTTTATTTGAATAAGTATCACTATTAAAAATTCATTCCCTGCATAGCTTTTTCTATTGGAAGGATTTCAATTAATTCAAAATGTATTATTAAATCATTTTTTTGTCAAAAATGATCAAAACAGGAATGAAAATTACACAGTTAGAAAGGAAGGAGGAATGAAAGAGAAAACAAACGAAATGAGAGAAAAAGGAAGGGAGAAAGTGTTGTTTATTAATTTATTAATATCATTGATTGCTTGGGATCTTTTCATATGTATTTATTCTTTGGTGAAATGCATTTTCAAATATCTTGCCCACTTCTAAATGTGTTTGTTTTTTCTTATCGTTGAGTTTAGATAGTGCTTTTTACATCTAGAGACAAGACTTCTTTGGATGTTTAAATTGAAACTATCTCCTCCCCAGTCCGTGGTTTATGTTTTCATTTTCTTAACAGTGTCTTTCACAAAGTGACAGTGTTTACTTTTGATGAATTACAATTTATTAATTTTTTTTTTAAATCATGGATTTGGTATCATATCAAAAACTCTTTGTCCAACCCAAGGTCATGAAGATTCTCTCGTGTTACATTCTAAGGGTTTTATAGTCATATATTTTACATTGTAGGGGCCCAGAACAGGCCACCTCAAGATGGGCCACTTTAACACAAAGATTATTTTGAGTTAAAAGTAATCAAAATCCAGCAGGGGAAAAAAAGCTCTTTGCCTCTCCTTCAACTGCCTAAATTTACATTGGAAAGGAGAGCCTGTAACAGGAAGAGAGCTATTAACAGAGACTGTCCTTTTCCTAAGGAACTTACATGCATAACAGGATAACCTTATTTTTCCAAATATCTCCTTTGACCTAAGGTTTCTCTCTTTTGTATCATCAGGCCCCTACCCCTCTCCTTAGCTCGCATAAGTTTCCAGTTGCCTCATCCTCTTTGGAATTTCATGTTTTTGTGAATTCGCCATACATAAGCTTATTAAATTTGCTTTTCTCCTGTCTGTCTCATGACAATTTGATTCTAAATCCAGCTAGAAGGACCATAGCACAGAGGGAGGTCTTCTGCCCAGACAATATTTATTCTATTGATCCATTTTGAGTTAATTTTAATATAACATTGTAAGGTATAGGTCAGGATTCCCTTTTTTTCTTTTTTTAATGTGGGCATCTAATTATTCCAGCACTATTTCTAGAAAAGTGTTTTTCTCCATTGCATCCTATTTGCAGCTTTTAGAAATCAATTGATCATATTTCTGTGGGTTTATTTCTGGACTCTCTATTATGTTCCATTGATTCGTGTGTCTGTCCTTTCACTAAGACCACCTTGTCTGGGTTAATGAATCTTTACAGTAAATCTCAAAATGTGTTAGTCTGATTCTTTAAACTTTGTTTTTCTTCTTCAAAACTCTTTGTTACTTTAATTCTTTTACATTCCCATGTAAATTTTAGAATCAGCTTGTCTATATCTATAAAGATTACTGCTTGTATTGAAGAGGAAAATTACCCAGAGCAGGCCCAGGCTGACAGGCCCCAGTAGATAGAAAGTTACTAGAAAAAGAAAGAGATAACCAGAAGCCCCCCCTTGGAGCAAGAGATAACCAGCGTTTCTGCTTCTGTAAATAGGCTTCTCACCACAGGCGCCCCCCCCCCCCGCCCCCACCACCCGCACTACTACTAATAACCACTATTCCCACCTAAAGCAACCCCCTTTTCCCCAGTTTAAACCCACCTACCAGCAGTCCTCGTAGGAATCTGGAATCTTGGAATCTGACTCCCTGCACTCCCCTATAAAAACCCTGTAACCCCACTACCCTGAACTTTCGAGTGCGTGCTCGTCTGGGTCAGCGGGCATAAAATAAACCCAAGTTCTCCTGCTTCTCCGAGTGTCTCTTGGTTTCTTGCAGGACTGATTATTTTCCGCAACAGTATTTTGATTGGATTTGTGTTAAATTTGTAGATCAACTGGGGGAGAACTGGCACATCTGAACTATACTGAGTCTTACAATTCATGAACATTTTGATTTCTTTTAACAGTGTTTTCAGCATATAGATCGTGCACATATTTTGCTAAATTTATACCTCACGATTTCATTTTTTTGAAGTTACTGTAAATGGCACTGTTTCATGTTGAGAAAATCATATTCATTCAAAAAATGAAAATTTTATTTTGTATTAGGAAATCAATCAATGTAATTCAACATATTAAATGATTGGGAAAATGACATTCCATAATTCAACCAATGTAGGACGAGAATTTGATAAACATACTAATTTATCATTTAAAAAAAAATCTGCTAGCGTAATAGAAATGTCTTTAACCTTATAAATTGTATCTATAAAAATATAAAGCAAATATTATTAATGGTTAAAATTTGACAGTAATCCCTGTAAAGTCAAGTACAAGATAAACACTTGACTTTGTACTCTATCCTGCTGAGGCAGCTGAGTAAGGCAAAACAGGGAAATCAAAGATATGTAAATTAGAAAGAAAGAAACAAAAAATTTTATATGTAGGTGATGCTTGTCAACATGAAAAATCCCAAGGGATCTAATTAATAATTTTAGCAAGTTGTTTGATTTTTTTTTAAATCACGTATGAAACTCAATTCTTTGTACAACATCTGCCAACATTATATACATATTAAAGTGCATAAAAAGTACGTAATAAATAAAATACCATTAAATAAAAGTCTCCAGGCTTAAATGTAACAAAAGACTTGCATGAGTTTTGTGTAGACAATTATAAAACATCGTTGAGCACTATCAAAGAAAACCAGATAAAACAGAGAGATCCTGACTAACAGTATCTGGTCCAAAAGCAGATTATGGCTGCTAGAAAGAACGGTCTTCAGTGGCAATGCCCCTGGTGGATTTTAGCAATTTAGGGAAAGCAGTACATAATCTCTTTAGATCAATGTCTTCCTAAAACGATTAGAGAAGTTAAAACTGTTTTTCTCTTTTCTCATTTTCATAAAAAGCATGTAACTTGGTTACAGGAGAAGCAGCTACAGCAGCTCCAACAGGCTTATGTTGTCACTGCTCCGTAAGGCAGTGATAACCCTCCTAAAGCAGCACCCTGTTTTCTGGAGAAAACAAACCATAAATTGGTAATCAAGTATTTCAAAAACTCACCTCAATTTAGAAGGAAAAACTGCAAATTTTGGGGGCCTGCTTCCCTAAGGCTGGGTCTAGCTGTGGCCAGCTTTGCTCACCATGTATTCCTAGACTCGAAACATCGGGATCATTATTTCCTTTCTATCACGTAATTCCAAGTGACCTGAGAAAGTCAAAACACTTTGATGTTCATGAGAAATAGGGCTTTGTGTTTGTCATTATCCTGGAACTGCAAATTATGAAATTGCTTATTAGCAGATATACTAACTTAGCATCTTTGTTATTTCAAGATCACCTTACTCGAGCTTTGCAGCTGATGCTGATCTGTATGGCTAAAATAAATGACACCAGGGGCGCCTGGGTGGCTCAGGCGTTAAGCGTCTGCCTTCTGCTCAGGTCATGGTCCCAGGGTCCTGGGATCGAGCCCCGCATCAGGCTCCCTGCTCGGCGGGAAGCCTGCTTCTCCCTCTCCCACTCCCCCTGCTTGTGTTCCCTCTCTGGCTGTCTTTCTCTCTGTCAAATAAATAAAATCTTTAAAAAAGAAAAAAATAAAATAAAATAAAATAAAATAAAATAAATGACACCTACAACAGTCCTTTCAACACTAAATAAAAAGAACTTCTAAATGAATGCAAAGAATACAAGCAAAATTAAATATTTTAGTTAAGATAAAGATGCTACCAAGTTTCTGCTTGTTAGGCATTAGGTTGCTAAAACTCCTATATACTGCATTTTTAGCCACATATTTAAGGCACTATAGTTAATTATACTTCATCCTTTAGCAGAAGGGACAAGGGACCTCTTTTAAGATCTATGTTGTTTTCAATCCACTTCATTGACCACAGGCCATGACAAAAAGTTAGTAATGTAGTAATCTAATAACTACACATATTTTTGTTGTTGTTGTTTGTCATGCATTGACTTTCCATTGGCTCAGCATTTTCCTACAGTCACTATTTATATGTGGATGAGATCATTCAAACTGAAAGGAAATTCTATCAAAATGGTTTGTGTCCCCTCCTTAAGACTGCCACAATTATTGGCAATTGAATTCTTTACTACTTCACCTTACTTACCTACTACTCTATTCCTACTGCTAGTAAAGCACTTCAACTTTATACTTTAATTTTTAATCTTTTCTGGATAGAAATAAAGTAGAGCAAATAAACAGGTTTTTCTCCATTGGATGTCAAAGGATTCCAGCAGGTTTATTCCAGAGCAGAGGTCTCTAAAATAAGTTGTGTTATTTAGAGGTCACATTTTGTTCTCTTTCTGACAAGAAGATTGTTTTAGCTTTTAATGCAGAACTTTAGAGCTGTAGAAAGCTGCTCAATTATCGCAGCTGAAAGATATCTTTCCAAGTTGGTTTCTAGAAGATAAGTAAGAAACGGGATGGAACAGAATTCTTAGGCAATTATGAGCAGGTAGGCATGATTCTATGGCAGCAAGCACCAATGTACGTTCCTTTCCCCCTAACAGTAATTCTTGAAGACATCAGTTCACACTATATTTAAAGACTGTATATACCTGGCTTACTCTTAATTTATTATTTTCTCTGCTCCTTCCTTTATTTCAGACTCTAATTATTAGTAATCTAGTTCAGAAGCTTTGAACCTGTTGGATTTTATTTGCTTTGTCACGCCAGTTTAAAATGAAATAGGATAATTTTACAAAAGGAGATTTGAAAACCAAATTTCTACCACAATCACAAAAATATTAAATACTGAGACTTCTAATTTTAAATTATTTTTTTAAGATTTTATTTTTTTATTCATTTGACAGAGAGAGATAGTGAGAGCAGGAACACAAGCAGGGGGAGTGGGAGAGGAAGAAGCAGGCTTCCCAGGAGCAGGGAGCTGATGTGGAATTCGATTCCAGGACCCCAGGATCATGACCTGAGCCGAAGGCAGATGTTTAATGACTGAGCCACCCAGGTGCCCCTAATTTTAAATTATTTTATCTTACAAAGGTGCCATTTCCCTAGGGCACTGAAATATTGTTCTATGTTGTCAATATGTGAAGAAAGCACATTGCTGGGGTGCCTGGGTGCCTCAGTGAGTTAAGTGACAGACTGTTGGTTTTGGTTCAGGTGGTGATCTCATGGGTCAGGAGATTGAGCCCTGGTGTCAGGCTCCAAGCTCAGCAGGGAGTCCGCCTGAAGACTGTCTCCCTCCCCTTCTCCCCTCACTGGCACAAAAGTGCATGCACTCTCTCTCTAAAATAAATAAACCTTTTAAAAAAGTATTTTCAATTATGACATTAAATAGTAAAGCAGGCATTCAATAAAATGTCCTTGAAATAAAAGTTACATATGAGGATATCCACAAGTATACCCTTTCTTAAAAAGTTAGAGTATTGTGTTTTTTAGAGCTAGATAGGTAGAATTTAGTACATATGTATATATTTGTATGATCATTTACACACATATCGACACACATGTAATTTACTTCCTCTGTAATTTCTTTTACATAGGGTAATTTTGAATTTGAATATTGAATATTGAATATTTCAATTTGAATATTGAAAAAAATTATGCATCAATATCTACATGAGAAGAATTCCTGATAAACCTTTGAATAAAAATGATGAAAATGATATGTAACAATAAAAAAATATCAGCACATGCATTGCCACTACTTTCTATCTCATCATTTGTTCCCTAAAATTATCTTAAAACATTTAGTAAAATCTCTAAGTTCTAAACAATAAGGTATCACCAAGCCTTCTCCCAACTAAAGGTTCTAGAACTTGTTCAACTCAGCATACTCCACTGGCTGAATTCCTAGAATTTTCCTCTGCAATGTCCGCAATGCCTCATCTCACTTCCTGTACACATTCATCCGCAAGAAGAGTTCAACAGGTGGATAACATTATGTTCCTTTTTTTTTCTTTCCTTTTCTTTCCTTTTCAAGTTCCAAGGAACAGCTGAAATGTCAGTGACACTATTTCTGGTGGCATTAGAAATGTGTAAAAATGTGATGTGCATTCTCTATTTCCCAAGGAAATGACCAACTACGATGACATTTTGTTCCTGGTTAGTTAAGCCTGAGTGTAAGGGGAAATGATTTAATGGTAACATAATGTTTCCTGTATTCTGACTATAGGATTCTAAGGACAAGTTGTCCATATATTCTAATTCCAGGAGCTTCTAAATAGCATTTATGTAAGCCAATACTGCAGAAAAGAGTCTCAAATTTAAGTTTGACTTCTTACGCCATCTGGGACCAGATAAATTGGATCCAGATCAGTTTTAGAGCCATTTTTAATAAGATTAAATTGATTATGCAATGCTCTCAAAACCAGGCATTGCTATTCATTGGGAAACATCAATTATTTCCTTGGTTTTTGCAGTTACGAATTAATATAGTTCTCCATTAGTGAGATGAACTCCAGGTTACTAATTAAGATAGCACCCCATTAGTGAGTTCTATTTGTTTTGTAATTTGACAAAATTTATTTGTCTTTGGAGAGTGCCCTAAATCTTTGGGCCAGAATATTCTGTTGTTTTATTTTTTCCCTTAATCTATCCCCACCTCAATACCTGTCCATTATGCCACTATCCACATTTTTTAAAATATTTTTATTCTTATGTTAATCCCCAAACATCATCATCATTATTATTATTATTATTATTATTATTATTATTATTATTATTATTATTATTATTATTATTTTGCTCATCCCAACAGAGGTAACTGACTCTACTGCTAGCCTGGAATGAGGAGAAAGTCAATGTTTTAGCTACATCCTCCTCAGCATCATATTTTACTCCTCCCTTCTCTGGTACCAAATTATTCTGTTCCTTTTGTAAAAACTCATTTGAATGGCATGCAAATAGGTCTGTTTATGAGAAGGAATCAATACCCGTATTGCTGAGATCTGCTCTATAATAAACCTGAAACACTCATCCAGTAACTAAATTAGTTTATAACATCTTTGTCATTGAACATCTCTTAGAATCTACTCCAAATGACCTCTAAACATCTTTCACTGCACCATGTCAATAGTTCCTGGGAATTCTAATTTGAGATGTGCTATACGCATGCAGCCAGAGTTAGAATCTGTTCTATTCTGTGCATCCCTACAGGTCTCTTGCATCTGATCAAAATATAAAAGTGACACTTACTTTCAAATGAACCCAAATCACGCTCTTTAGCTCTTCAGGGAATACTTGTCTGGTGATTACATAAAGCATTTATGAATAGGTTTAGGCAAACAAGCCATGAGGGACAGCCATTTTATAAAGTGCTATAGGCCATGTGTTTGTCTCGAATCATTTGAACATAGTGATAACATGTAATGCATTATCTGGGATGACTATTCTTCAAAATTCTTCTGTCTTTGCCTCCATCGCCAGCTCCACTCAGGGCCTTTCCTGTTTGAAGAAGATTGTAAACTGGCAGAGTGACCTGAATTGAAATTGTTACAGAAAGACAGAGGAAAGACTCCCATCTTGAGAAGATTTTCTATTTATGGCATATTTTTAGTGCCTTCGGCCCTTTAAGATACCAGAGATGATTTCTTATCACAGTTCCATTTTTTTGCTTTGGGGAACTCACAATGTTAAGAGGTTACATGGGCACCTGCTTTTTGGTTTACAGGTAGACCTGGGAGGTATTACAAGTTTGGTTCCAGACCACTGCAATAAAGCAAATACTGCATTAAAGAGAGTCAAATGAACTTTTCGGTTTCCCAGTACATATAAAAGTTATGTTTACACTCTACTGTAGTCTATTAAGTTTACAAGAGCATTATGTCTAAGAAAACAATGTACATACCTTAATTTAAAAATACTTTATTGTTAAAAAATGCTAACCATCAACTAAGCTTTCAGCGACTTGTAATCACTGATCGCAGATCACCCTAACAAAATATATAACAGGAGAAAAGTTTGAAATATTGCAAGAATTATCAAAATGTGACACAGAGACATAAAGTGACCAAATGCTCCTGGAAAAAAAATGGCACCGAGAGAGCTGCTGGAGACAGGATTGCCACAAACCTTCAATTTGTAATAAATGCAACATCTACGAAGTAGCCCAGTAAGACAAGGCATGCCCGTACTCTGTTTTTCTGACTTTTTCAGTTAGCAATGGAAGCGTGAGTAAGAGCATCCATATTCAAGCCCCCCAAATGCAGCTGGTGTGCCTGTAAAACACTCAGCCATTGCCTCTGCTTCTATCCTACACTGCCCGTCGGGGTCTATACCGGAACTACCAGCATGCCTTCTTCCAAATCGTGCATTACCTCCTCAAGAGAGTGAAAGCTAGTCTTTCTCCTCCATGTATCCAGCTAATTTAAATAACCAGAAAAAGAAGAAAGAAAGAAAGAAAGAAAGAAAGAAAGAAAGAAAGAAAGAAAGAAAGCCCAAAACCAAAAACCAAAAACCAAAAACAAACAAACAAACAAAAAGAAAACTGGAGAATGGTCACATTGTGTCAGGGTAAGTTCAGAATAAAGGTTTCAATTAAAGTAAATGCAGCCTGAAACAGTATCAAACTGGTTTATTTGTGTATCCAAAGCCCTTTGGTCAGAGGGCCCTACACCCAAATCTCCAGCCCCAAGATGTATATAGACATCTGTTTCTAAGCCTTCTGATAGATATTCATGTTTTACTGCTTTAGAGCTCCCTGGATCCCTCATGCCCATGAATATTTGGACATTTCGACTCAGTCATCATAGGGCTGTTTCCTTAAAGGACTCAAATGATCCCATAGGCTGGGATTTTAACACATTACCAGCCTCTCTCATATATCAGACTCTGATTCTTGCCATTTTGGCAGCATCTAAGTATTGCTCCTTAACCACGAATAAGTAGTACTTCCTGGAAATAGCCCCAGCTTTCCACAACACCATTTCTCAGTTATAAAAAGCATAGTTTCTCTAAAGGTCTGTCCTACTCTATGCTTAATCTTTGATCATTCAGAAGAAGCTCAGCACTCCAAAAGAGACTTTATAAATAAAATGTATAATAAAACCCTCTAGGAGTTAAGCCAGCATTTTAAGGAAAGCTACTTTAAAGCATGTGATTTGTATGTTTTATCTCAATCCTCTCACATTTGCTCTCCAAAAAATTCTTGGGGAAAACTCTATGACCGCAACTACTAGTTTTCTATTCTGATACCCTTTCTTTTCTACTTTAGAAGAAGGATGTGTATCTACTCCAGTTTGCCTAAGTAGACTTGTGTTAAATCTCTTGTTTCAGGATCATTCTTTTTTTTTTAAAGATTTTATTTATTTATTTATTTGAGAGAGCAAGAATGAGAGAGAGAGAGAGAGAGCACATGAGACGGGGAGGGTCAGAGGGAGAAGCAGACTCCCCGCCGAGCAGGGAGCCCGATGCGGGACTCGATCCCGGGACTCCAGGATCATGACCTGAGCCAAAGGCAGTCACTTAACCAACTGAGCCACCCAGGCGCCCCTCTTGTTTCAGGATCATTCTTAATAGCACCCAATTTCACTATCAATATATTCTAAATGTTCAATAAATTATGTGATCATCCTATTTATAACAAAACAGTAGTTGATCAGAATCAAAACTATATTTCTCCACCTCCCTTTCAGAAAAGTAGGTGCATGTGACTAAGCTCGACAATGATTAGCCTTTCAGCTGCCATCTTGGATTGTGAAAAAACTTAAGGATAGAAACCCCGTGTATTAGTTAAGGTGGACGTTAGTAGCTATAACTACTAGGAATAGGATGGGGGAAGAAAGCAGTGGTTTAGAGAGATATTAAACTGATTTCTCTTTCACTCAACAATTCTCAGGTGAGTCAGTCCAAGACAGTGAAATAATTTTGCTCTATGTGGATATATTGAGACCCAGCTTCCTTCTACCCTTTTTCCACTACTCTGTAGCCTCTTGCCACTGAGAATGTGACCTGCAGGCCAGCCTCACTGAGATCACTTAGGAGCTTGGTAGAAATCTATATTACCGGATCTCCAGACTTGCACTGTAGCAAAATTTCCAGGTGATTTGTGTGTCCATAAAACATAAACAAAAAATAATAATAATAAAAACAAATCACTCCTCTATAGTACTGTTATCATCTGCATGATCACAAGTACAGAAAGAAAATATTTTAAGTTCATTGTTTAAAAAATGAAAAACTGAAGCTCTTTTTTCCCCACAAACGAGTAACTCCTTAAGCGTATAAGATACTCGATCTTAAAGAAAATGTGAAGTTTGGCTCTTAATGAAAATGTTTAAAGTTGTGCATTATTCTTGTAAATCGGTGCCATAATGCAGGCTGGCAGCTCAGCTTTAGGATTGTCACTAGAAATAGATTCATATTACGTAGTTCATACCAGGATGTGGGGCCTATGCATGAAGAAGGTCTTTAAAGAAGTCTAAAAGGGATTCTCTTGGGGCAAAAAGTCCAGCTTTGTGCGAAATTTTCCACCAAAGGGGACACCAGCTCAGTGTGAAAAGTATAAGGGTGACATGATAAGATAAAGTTATAAAACTCTTATATTTTCTCTCAAAAAGGCTACTAGTGTTGAATGAGCCTTCCATGTTAAGCAATCAAAAGAGGTAAAAACGTAACAGCGTGGAATGTTTGCTGCCAATGTAAATAACCAGAGGAAGACTAACCTTGTTTTACTTGACTTGAAGTTCTACTTCATAAATTGTAACATTCACATTAATCCAATTCCCAAAAGTTTTTGAAATATGCAAACATTTTACCAAAAAAAAAAGAAAAAAAAGTCTTGAGGACACTGTGGAGACTTACACAGTATAATGAGAGTTTCCATAATTTTTTCTCATCTGGTAGCTGCCTCCAAAACTTTATACTTTTTCCCTAAAATTCCTCTGATATTTTTTCCAGTCTCCAGATTACTTATAGTACCTGCCATCTCCTTTCTTCCTCTTAATTTTTAAAATAAAGTTTAATTTCAAATAAACAAATTTTATAATTAATGTAAATATAAATTTTAAATAAATGTTTTAAAAGATAAGCTAAAACAATTTAGTCTTCTCAAAGGCTTTTTTCTCTCTTACATTTTTCTGTTACTTTGGCAGCTCTAAGGAAAGGATGATGAGGAAGTGAAGTGGGAGGTTTGTGGTTAAGAAGGCTGTTAAAAATCTTGCTTTGGGGTTTTGGTCTATGTAATAGTAATATCAAAGCAAACTCAGGTAGCTCACTAAGAAATGGTTAAGGTTTTAGCTAAAAGGCTCACCTCATCTTTTGCCTCCATTAAAGGTTTAAATCAGTGGTTTTCAGTTTCAAGTTGCTGAATGCAAATATCATGTTCCCATATATCACATTAATTTTAAATTAAATTTAATTAAAATATGAGGCTGTTTAGCTTAATGGTTGTAATTCTGTAACTGGAGGTCAAACCCACTTGTTTTTGAATTTTGCCTCTTTCACACATGCGTTTGTTTTGATCTTGAGCAAGTCTCTTACCATCTCAGAGCTATAATGTCTTCATCTGTAAGTGGGAAAAAATAACAGTGCCTATTTAATGGGGGCTAAATTATTAAATGTGGTTAATTTCTAGTGTGTAGCAGAGTTGTTTTGGTGTTTTGTTTTGTTTTTACATTTTATTTATTTATTGAGAGAGAACACGAGCTGTAGGGAGAAGGAGAGAGAATCTAAAGCAGATTCTGCACTGAGTGAGGAGCCCATGGAGGAGCCCACCATGAGATCATGACTTGAGCAGAAACCAGGAGTCAACCACTTAATTGACTAAGCCATCCAGGAGCCCCTGTAGCAGAGTTTTGACACAATTTAAGCTCCTGAGAAATGCCAGCCATCATTATATAACTAACTATCTTCTTAATATGAATCTATTGAGCAGAGGTTGGTAAAAATTTTGGCCATCATTTTTTTCAAAATTTTTTTTCCTTCAGACCTTCCTTTCCTTTACGAGCTTCAATAGTATGTACATTAAGCTACCTGAATTTTCTCCACAGATCATTGTTTTTCTGATCATTTTGTTTTGATTATTTTTTCTGCATTTAATTTTGGATGGTGTCTACTGTTATGCCTTCAAATTTACTAATTGTTGCTTCTGTGCTGTCTAATGTTTGGTTCATGTATTTTTTATCTTATATAATGAATTTTTATGTCTAGAACTTTTATCTATAATTCATAGATAGATAATCCAGACATATGTATCTGAATAACTGAAATAATTTGGATATGATAGACAATACAGAATATATATGAATCATACATATATCATTTTATTTATATTTTATTACATATACATTTATTTTTACATAGATTATATATAATTTTGCCTCTTTGCATGCCTGATAGTTTTTGATGGATACTTGGCCTTATGATTTTAAATTGGTGGTAGTATATATTTTTGTATCCCTATAAATATTCCTGAGTATTATTCTGGATACATCTAAATTACTTGGTAACGGTTTGATCCCTTCAAGGCTTGCATTTAAATTTTGTTAGGCAGTTTAAAAACAGCCTTCAGTCCAGGTCCAATTTTGCCCCACTTCCAAGGCAACGCCCTTCTGAATATTCTAACCAATGGATCAGGAGGGTTTTTTATTCTGGGTAGGGAGAACAAATCTATTCCTGGTCATATATAAACTGTGGGGCTTGCTACCTTACATTCATTAAGTTTTTCATGTCTGAGCCTTGGCTAGTTTCCTCACGTACATCCACTGATCAGTACTCAGAAAATGACTTGAAGGGAATACCTGTAGATAACCAGAGTTCCTTCTCTGGGCAGATTTGTCTTCTGTGGTAATCTGTTCTACAAACTCTTTTCACCTTGCTCTCCCCAGACTCCCAGCCTCATCTCTCAATTCAGGGAGAGGCCAGATTCTTTCTCCTAAGTTAGTGGGAGGCTGTTTACTCTTCTTAGGGAGGAAGCATTGTCCATCATACAGATCATTTTCTCTGTTTCCCCTTCTCAGGTTTCACAGTCTTCCACTGACTGATACCTGAAGCATGAGAACCATTCCCTTTTTACTTCATTAAATTTTTTAATTGTTTCAGTCAGGAAGATATGTCTGGGTCTATTATTCTACCTTGACTAGTATCAGAAATGCTACCACAATTATCTTTTGAATTTATTTCTAATATTACTTATAAAATTTTGGAGGATTACCTTAAGACCCTAGTTGTTCATTGCTTTATAGAATAGCTAGAGATTTTTTCTCCTCTTCTTACGTATGCATTAGTAATGTAGTTTGGCATGGATTGTTTATAAATACTGTTTTTGAAATTTTATATCACTGATGATGGCTTTCATGATGCTCTTTACTTATTAAAATAAATTTCTCTCCCTTCCCATTCTGCTTGGTTTTGCTATTAGTTTTAGTTCCTTTAGTAAATATCTTTGTAACTCAAAAGTTTTAAATCTTTGACAATGTTCATTCCTTACTACATGACTTAATAAATTCTAACAGTGTTGACCGAGCTACAGCTGTGAACAATTAAAACATATGCATATAGGTACTTTCGCCTACTGGGTCACTCACCTTGCCCCTAAAGTTTAGGTCATTATTTTTCTATTGTTAGGTTAATCAGGGGCACTTGGGTGGCTCAGTCAAGTAGCTGCCTTCAGCTCAGGTCATGATCTCAGGGTCCTGGGTTCGAGCCCCGCGTTGGGCTCCCTGCTCAGCAAAGACTGTGCTCCTCCCTCTGCCTCTCCCTCATGCTCTTTCTTTCTCTCTCAAATAAATAAATATTTTTAAAAAATCATACTTGCATTATGTTTGCAATTGTAATTATCTTTTAATTTTGTCTGGCTACTGAATAATGAAAATGGATAAACATCTTCTTTTACTATTGTAATTAAATAACCATTATTCACTTTCATTCCATGTATCATGATTAGTCCACAGAGAATTAAATAGAATTCTATGTATATCACTAAAACTACCAAACTTCAGTCACTTTTTAAAACTCAGCTGCACAGGATTATTTTAGAAGTGTTTAAAAAAATACAAATGGTTGAGGTATTTTTTTTTTTCTTCTTCAAAACTCCCTATGTTTTTCTAATGAGCAGCCACATTTAAAAACAACCAGACTGTATGATGCTCTTTTAATTTTTTCTATTTAGTTTCACCTTCTCTGTTTTCATATTCATATTCATGTATTTTATTCTATATAAATATATATTATATAATATACAAATAATATATATGCATTTTAGAAAATGTAAGGATTTCTGCTTAGCTAAAATTTTTATGGCATTTTGCGTCCACTTGTTTGACTAGGTATGAATAGAATGCTAAGCTTCTAATTTTATTTTTCAAAACTTTGATATTGTTCCATTTACTCTGGTATTCAGTGTTACTGCTAAAAGTCTTAAAAGCTTATTAGTTAGTGTTTTTCTAAAAATCTTGAATGAGGTTTGAAACTGCTAATCCAATTCTGAGAATACAAAGAAATATCAAACGGTCAATTAAGAAGCTTAAGCAGTTTTCTGTTCCTAAAATTTCCACACACATTATTTCTCTTGGTGTTAGTTGAATAAAGACAATAAATTTGCTTTTTAATGTTAATTTTAATTTGCCTTGAGAGAAATCACATTCCTGAGGGATAAAGTAAAAGCATCACTTTCATATTGCACAAAGGAAATATAAGATGCCCCTGTGAAGAAGGGTTTGTCTTTGCTTTTCTTCACACACTATTAAACTCAGTCTCTAAGTTTAGATTAAAAACACACCTGAATGAGACCTGTAACATAAAAACTGATTTATGGCACTAGGCAGTTTAACGTTCAGTCATTCATCGGTGATTACATGGCATCAATCTCTGGGCTCAGGTTACTACAATTTAATAGTCAAATAGATTGCCTGGTAAAGCATTTCATCCTCAACTTTGTCTGACTTTTAGAATACAATTTAATTTGTTCTCTGTAAATAAACAATTTTAAAATAATGATTGCAAGTAACGGTTGCAAGTAATGGTTGGCCTCTTTTTGTAGGTAACAGAGAAACTGATAATGTTCAAAGGAGAATTCCTCTATACATCAGGAACTGTCAAACACAGCCTCTGTGCTCCCTCAATTCCCTTCCGCGCATAAATAGAGTGTCTGTTGGTATCAGTGGACACTTTCCCTTTTCCACTTTTGTTTTTGGTGTCCCCATGCATTTATGAGGATCCAATTTTATTTCTTCAAACGTTTTCACTAAAGATGAATGTCATCTTACGGACAAGTTCCCGTTAAAATGAATTCCTGATCCTTTGTACCACCATTTCCAAACCTAAATGTGATACAACTATTTGAGTCTTTGCCTTCCTTGCTGGCCCTCCAGTTCTCATTGACCCCTATGTACACTCTGCTGTGGTTCACTAATTATACTTACCAGGATATTTGGAGATACAGAACACTGACTTCGTGTTCGGTGTCAACTCAGACTTGCTCCTTCAAAAGCAAACTTATATGTACTGGTGTTAATCACAGGAGACTTCCTTCTGGCAGAGTTCAAACCCCTCCTCTCACTAAGCTCCAGCTGCACCTGCATCTGTTCATTTTTTCAATTGTGCCATGTAGCTATGAATCTAGAGATTGAACTGTTGTGCAATAAGGTGTGAAGATGGTCCAATTTACAAAAAAACTACAGACGCATTTCCCAAAGCAATGGTACCATTCAAATTCTTAATAGCTCTATGTAAGCAGCGTTCCCATTGGACCACTACTCAGATCTTTGGTATCATCTGATTTTTTTTTTTTTTTAAGATTTTATTTATTTATTTGAGACAGAGAGAATGAGAGAGAGAGAGAGCACATGAGAGGGGGGAGGGTCAGAGGGAGAAACAGGCACCCCACCGAGCAGGGAGCCCGATGTGGGACTCGATCCCGGGACTCCAGGATCATGACCTGAGCCGAAGGCAGTCGCTTAACCAACTGAGCCACCCAGGCGCCCCTCATCTGATTTTTTAATTGTAAATTGGTGTCTCCTTGTGGTCTTGGTTTACCTTTCTCTAATTAAAAATGAATTTGAACATCTTTTCATACCATAAATGACCCCAAATTGATCATTTTCTTTAATGAATCCTCAGACCATAATATCCTGGAATATCTCATAGAAATAGTTAGAATTCCAGATGGAGCTAAGATATCTCTGGAAAGATGAGGCATATAAAAGAAAGACCAAACCAAACCCATAATTACATTCCTCAAAGAAACCCAGGAGAGCATTGAAACCTTAAGTTTCTCTAAGAAAATACTCTCAGAGAGGTTTAAAACATCAATAAAGGCCAATACCCTCCACCACCACCACCAACAACAAAGTGAACACAGCATAACACTTGGCATAATGTGAAGGATTCTGTTAGAATATTTTGCTCAAATCATAGTTTGATAATATTGGAGGATTTTTAGTGGAAAGGCAGGGTTTACAAAGCCAAAAAGTACTTTGTGAATTAAGCTATGTAGAGAGAAACTTAAACATCCAGAAATTAAAACAAGCTACTGGACATGGAAAGAAAAAGATTTGTCATTAAGGTTAAGGTCTTAAAGTCCTGGTTCTAGGTGACTGGCTTTGAACAAATAGCCTCCAATCTTCTTCTTAAAAGAGTCATATATGAATTTTGCTTCTTTTATAAAACATTTATTGTAAAATGGGTAATTCCTTATCCAGAACCTTTTATATTTTCAAAAGTCAATAAAATATTATCATTGAATAAAATTGGGAAATTTAATGTTCTACTTTAAAGTTCATAATGATTCGGGCAGAGTCATAAAGTCATAATGATTCGGTGGCTCAGTCAGTTCAGCAACCAACTCTTGATTTGGCTCAGGTCATGATCTCCAGGTCATGAGATGAGCCCCATGTTGGGCTCCACCCTGGGAGAGGAGTGTGCTGAAGATACTCTCATCCTCTCCCTCTGCTCCTCCACCCCGCCTCCTGCGTAGAAACGTGCACACACACTTTCTCGTTCTCAAAAGAGAAAAAGAAAATTCATGATGATTTTGATGTTTTAAATGGAGTTATATGAGGTTATTAAGAGCTTGAACAACCATATATTTAAGTCCACAAAAGTTGTTGAAATCCTACACCAAAGCTAAATAAATAGCTTAATGTGAATGAATTATAAATCATTCAATTGCAAAAACATATTAAACTGAAATATGTTAGCCTTGTTAAAACTGTTGTTCATTTTTGTAAAATCTAGATAATAAGAAAAATATATGAATGAAGACAAAGGATTTGATTTGAACTTTCTAGATAAGATTAATATGGAATATGTGATTTTTCTGATAATTATTGATGATTATAATAATATTTATTTTCATATGCTCTGCTTGTTTTAAACATCCTTGGGGGTTTGAAATATAGGATTGAAGAATTGTGTTTATCTTATTCAAACACCTCTTTCACCCATGAGCTAAAGAGGATTTAATACAGAAACACAAAAGCCTGTATTTACATGTTTTTCTCAGATAATAATACAGGGCAGCAAACTACTATTTGATCCTTTTACTTACACAGTAAAATTAAGCCTTAAATTAATACTGGTTAAGCTAATTGTATTAGGGAAATCAAATGTGCTAATGCAAAATAAATCTTGAGATTACTATAACAATACAGCATGTTACACTGATAAGAGAATATAGTATATTATATAAAAGAAGAAAAGCTTGAAGATCAGAAAAGAAAGCATAAATTAAAAAGCTTTAATTCAGAATAGAATTTGATAAATTAAAATTTAATTTAAAATATGGGAATATAAATGTAATATAGTAGTAAATATTAAATAGTAATATGCAGAAATTTTGTCTAATTATAGACTAACTTTATGAAGTTACAACTTATATATTTCTTTTTTTTTTTTAAAGATTTTATTTATTTATTTGACAGAGAGAGACACAGTGAGAGAGGGAACACCAGCAGGGGGAGGGGGAGAGGGAGAAGCAGGCTCCCCGCAGAGCAGGGAGCCCGATGTGGGACTTGATCCCAGGACCCTGGGATCATGACCTGAGCTGAAGGCAGTCGCCTAACCAACTGAGCCACCCAGGCACCCTTATATATAAGTATTTCTAACTGTAATAAATCATAATGCAGATAAGCACAGTTGCAAAATGAAATTATTTTTTACAGATTTTATTTATTTATTTGCAAAAGAGAGAGTGCTCAAGTGGGGGGAGGGGCAGATGGAGAGGGAGAAGCAGACTCTCAGCTAGCAGGGAGCCCGATGTCTGGCTCGGTCGCAGGACCTCGGATCATGACTGGAGCTGAAGGTAGATGCTTAACTGATTGAGCCACCCAGGCACCCCAAAATGAAATTCTTATACCGAACTTTGGAGATTAACATGCTGTAATTTCCTTATCATCTTGAAGTAGACTAGTAGGTGGGTTCTTGTTTCTCTTCCAGATGCTGAATATGATCACCAAGAAAATACCATTGTCTTAGAGTTTCCACCAAGTTAGGACTTAGAATTGTCAAATATTGTAATAACAATGTCCTCAAGTGGAAAGAAAATTAGAGTAGTTAACTAAATGGTCTATCAGATAAGCAATTATAGAGTCACAGAGAATGATGATTAATGAGACATCTTAGAAAAAATAAATTGACTATGCATACATATCCAGGTGCATCCAAAAAAAAAAAAATCCACAAAAAAACAAAACAAAACAAAAAACAAACGAAATGTAGAGAGACCCTAGAGTTTTATTTGGTACTGTCATTACTCTCATTAGTATTGAACGGTTATCTTCTATTTCTTTCTCACATAAAAAGTTTTCTCAGAAAAGAAGTTTGCCATTTTCATTAGGAATGAAGTTACCAAGTGTAAGATGGAAAGTAGAAAAAATATGGAAAGAAAAAAATGAAAGAGCACTTCAAAGTTGGATTGAATTGTACATATTTTATCAAATGTATCTATCACCTAAAAGTCCTCTCTAGATCTGTCATTGAAATGTACTCAGATCAAGTCAGCCTATAATTAGATCCTGTTCTCTAATTCTAATTTTCAATTGAAAGTAACCAGGGATTTCTGTAGAACTGGTAGATTCCATGATTGGAGCAGCAGTGTACAAACAGAATCATTAATATTTCAATGTTTAATTAAACAACATTAATTAATAAAAAAAAATCCTGTTTAAAATTTTTTACATAATGTTTGTTGAGTCAGAAGAAAAGAACACTTCCAAGTAGTAATAAAGTCATGCCAGAGCACAAAGAAGCCAACCAAAAGGAGTTGTGCAAATTTGGGTATCAAAAGGAAAATAATGGCTATATTTAATTAAGATACATTGAATCTATGTAAGGTCCATAATAATCAACCAAAGGATAAGTTAACATGAAGCATTTTATAAGAAGATTACTCTAGGAAAAAATATGATTATTTTGAGCCCTCTTACCTATATGGTATTATGTGCACACGTATTTTATCAATAGAGCATGTAGAAATTAATTAACATTATAAACAAAAGCTGGAAGATTTTTCTCTGACTCAAGGAAGGATATCAGTTTGATAATCATATTTGTCAAATAAAACCATCCAAAATATCTGAAAATCAATTGAATATCATTTTAATTATCTTTCAGTGTTCCATGACACTAATAATATGAAAAAAATGCAAGAACTCATCAGAGCTAAAAGTCTTTAAGTTAAATATATATATAGGTAGAGATTCTATTAAGTTTTAAGTCTTCAGAGTTAATAGAAAGACATTTATATAACTTAATTTATTAATTGGAGTGGAACTGCAAATTTCTATAAGTAGACAGATGATTAAGGAATAGGTGTAACTTAAATCCAACATGTATGCTAAGTGATTGCATACTTCCCAGAGTAATGAAATTATTCATGCAACCATTAAAACTATGGTCTAGAGGGTCCCATCCAGTTACTATATCTAGCCTAAATCTCCCAGAGTAAGTACCCTAAATTAATTGGGATGGTAATAAACTTCTCCCTTAATGGATAAGCCTTTTTAAGCCTGAGAAGATTTTGGACTAAGCAGAGAAATATTTATGAGAATCAAGCCCATAGTATTAATATTATTGCATTAAGAAGGAAGTATGGCATATTTGCAAATTAATATGCTTGTAATGCATAAAAGATTTTGGCTTTTCACAATGATAGTATTGTAACTTTAATTTGAAATGTATATTTAGGTAATTAAACAAATTTTATATGAAATGAATACAATATCAGACTTGCCAGCTGAATGTAAAAGAATGTATTACCTTATGGAGGCTTTAGCTCAGAGAGGAAAGTGATTACCCTATATAATAACCCACAACAAATTGAAGACCATAATGAAACCTTGAGAGACTTGTATGAATATGTACACCAACTACCCTCAGGATTTACGGTAGAGACCCGGAAAACACTAAGCTAATTTCCCACTGTAGTAGTGCATTCTTTCAAATGTCTTGACCATGGCTACTGCAGTCACAATTATTTCTGGAAAGCACTTTAATATAATAATATAAAAATTTGTGGAAGGTATAACCATAAAGGGAAGAAAGGAAGAAGAAATCAATACCTTCATAATAAAATAGCAAGCTGCATTGATAGAAAGTTTCCATCTGCCCAAACATTGCGAGGGTTTCCAAAGGTTTCATCAGTACTCAATCAGATTATCTTGACTATCAAAAGGAGATGAAGATAGATTTAAGTCGTAGAAAGAAAATGGAATGTAATCTGTAGTATATGAGAATTGTCATCCTTCTTTCCTGTGATGTATTTTGGCATACAATAAAAGATTTTATGAAGGTATTTTAAAACTAATTAAAATTTAAAACTACTTTTAATTTCTACCACAATAGATTTGTTGGTTATTTTAGGGTCTATTTTTAACATAAAAATAATAGGATTCCAATTAAATGTAATATTAGGAAGTAGCATTTTTTAAAATTTTTTATTTATTTTTATTTTTTTTTTAAATTTTAAAAAGATTTTATTTATTTATTTAGAGAAAGAGTGGGAGCAGAAGGAGGGGCAAAAGGAGAGGAAGAGAGCATATCTCAAGCAGACTCTGTGCTGAGCATGGAGCCTGCTGCAGGGCTCGATCCCATGACCCTGAGATCATGACGCAAGCCAAAATCAAGAGTTGTATGCTCAACCAACTGAGCCACCCAGGCGCCCCACGCATATTATTTTCTTTTTTTGAGTATAACATGTACCCTTGGTACATGGGGGAATGGAGAGAAAGGATCCTTGTAGATCTGAACAGACCACTTATGTGTTGGTTTGGTATGTTAATGTTAATTAATGCCCAACTCATGTCTCTAAGATAGTTTACCTTTTTTTCTAAAGTGACCATAGACATGAATCACAACGTAATATGAATTTCTTCTGAAGAATCAACTTTTATATTTTGTCCGACAATATTTTCTTTTACTTAAAAATATTATTTCCTATTTTATATTATAAATTTATTATTTCATACTCTTTCTATTTTATATCTATCTGAGCCAAGAAGATTCACATAATATTGTAATGTTCATTCTCAAAGTTTTTGCTTATTTTCAGTTGATCCCTTGGCACCTGGGCACCACCTTGGTGTGTCTCACCTTTAAGCTCCATAAGAGAAAGGACAGTCATTTCCCCTAGGCATCACCCAGAATGAATTTACACATAAGTTTTGAGGTTTCAAGCCAGGTCACATCATATGGCACAAATCAGACTATAGTTTATTTTCTATTGGAGATGTCTACCCTACCCCGTCATTGATGCATCTCTTTGGAAAGGAGTCATTCAGTATGGAAACTTCATTAAAAGAGGCTGAGAAACAGGGGCAAACATTTGGGAGAACATGCCACTCTTGATCTTGGGGTCGTGAGTTTGAGCCCCACATTGAGTATAGAGATGACTTTAAAAAGGAGGCTAAGAAATGACAAACCTGCTCAGCATCAGAAGCCTTTTTCAGAACATACATGTACTCTCGCACACACACCTTGACAATAATACTGTACATGGAAAGTATAATTTCCACAACTAGAAGAAGAATAACTCCATTATACACTCCCCTTGACAGCCTATATTAGAGAACTCAGTCACCATTGAGTACCTGATCTGTAACAAGCACCGCTACCCGGCCCAGTAGAGCAGTATACAAGACAGGCAGGGTTCCTGCCATCAAAAGCCTACATTCTAACTAGCATGCAGGCAATAAAAAAATAAATGATGAAGGCGATTTCAGGTATTGAAAAGAACTCTACAGAAGTGAGGTAATATAGTATGATGAAAAGCCACTGGTACTCAGAAGCATACCATATGTGGTAAAATTTTCAGGAGAGAGCTTCAGGAAATTGACATTAGGCTTTGCTTCTGGTTGAAAAAGAGGCAACCAAGCTCAAGTATGAGAAATGGTGTACCAAGTAGAAAGAACAGCAAGAATTAGAAACCTGAGATACAAACCAGCTAATCATGTTTAGAGCCCAGGAAGATGACCAGACACTTTAGAGAATACTGAAAAAAAAAAAAAAAGAGCATCATGAAGAGAAAGAAGTCAAAGCGATAGACAAGGGTGAATAATATAGGCTCTTGAAGGTGAGGATCAGAATGTTTTTTTAATTCTACAACTGATGACAATCGCTTTGCACTTTAGAGTTGAGGTGTGATGTGACCCAGTAATACTTTAAAAACATTACATAGAGCTATAGGAAGAAGTAGAAAAAGTGGAAACAAAGAGATAATTTAGGGAACTATTATTGTAATATAGGCAGGAAAGTGTATGACCTTAGATCAAGGCTATAGGGAGGTAGATGATGAAATACTGATTTCTAAATATTTTGGAAATAGTGCTGATAGAACATACTGAAGAATCAGATATAGAGTTTGAGGGAAATGAATCAACTATACCTTCTATGTTTCGGTTAGAGGAATTGGTGCCTAGTGGTGCCATTTAACAAGGGAACAGACTGCAGGAGATAGCTCAACTGCTTTAGTTTAGCCATATTTAATTGAGATTAATGGCTGTAACTCTATGAAGTCATGCCAAACAAGCAGTGGAATATATGAATCTAGAGCTCAGTATGTAAGTCCAGCTCATCGGCACATGCAAAGCATCTAGTGCCTTGTAGCTCCACAGCAAAATCACCTAAAGATACAGTGTAAATGGAGGAAAAAAGCCAAGTGCACCATCAATATTTCACTTATTACATAGAGAAGGGAGTTTTCTCTGGAGCCTCTGGTGGAATATATTCATCAAGTAGATCTCCGGTTTTATGGTTTCATTACATTTCTACTTCTCTGAGCATCTAACTTCCTCATTCAAGAAGGTACCACAGGAGAGTATGGGGACCAGCTTAGATTTCTTTCCAGGGCTACATCCCAAGTCATTGAAGACTGTTCGCATGTCAGCCCTACATTTTTACATCCTCACCCTTCTAGTACAACACCCTCAAAATCAGTCTCTTCATGCCTTCCCTTTGATCCTACCAAACATGTTAGCCAGATCCTGCAATTCATTGAGTGAAGAAAATATTTCCTCGCTAAGTGAGATTTATTTTTTTCTGCTAGGGCTATTCTGAGAATTGATGCTAAGTCAGTGGTCTAGAGGCAATGAAGGGTAAGCAATGAGGGGATAAGGTAAGATTCCTTGGGCTCATCTTCAGTAGTAATCAGAGAAAGGAAAAATTTAAGCCAAAATGAGATACCACCAGCTGACAAGAATTAAAAAGGCTGAGAAGATGAAGTGCCTGCAAAGATGTAGAGCAAAGAGAGTTTGCATTAACTGATGGCCAAAGTGTGAATGGCAAAAAGACTTTGGAAAATAGGCATTACCTAGTAAATTTAAGCATGTGCAAACATGATGATTCAGTATGTTTCCTCCTGGGTGTATAGCCTAAAGGAAACCATGTGCATATGTGCCAGAATACGTGGACAAGAACATTCAAAGCACTCATAAGGGACCAGAACTGGAACCAAAGCAAATGCCTCTGTATAATAAATAAATGAGTACATTCTTTTAATGAAATAAAAATACAAATTGTGCAAGATGTACAAAAACAAAAAAGGAATAACTACATTCCATTTCTATAAAGTTCACAGACAAAACAACTCTCTTGCTAAGGGAGGCCATCATAGGTGATGATAAACTCTGGGGAAAAGCAAGGAAATGATAACTGTGAAAGTTCAGGAGTCTTAGGTGAGAAAGGAGAGTTTTACTGGAAGAGAGACACAATGCAAGGAATATAAGCTTCTAGGATTTTGAGTGCCCCATTTGGAAAGGGCTAGTTCTCCTCAATCAGATGGAGTTTTTTTCTGTATTAACCAAAACCCCAAAACCTTATCAGAGGTTTTGTAAGTACAGAGGGAAGTGTGTCTTTTCCATATTGTAAATACACTTTATTACACTAATAAAATTCAAATATATCAATTATTGACATTATTACCACCAAGACACCTTTAAAACGCTTAACACCCACAATTACTGCATCCATTGAGCACCCATCCCAGTTGGCTAGGGACCGTCCAGTTTTAGCGCTGAAAATTCTGGTCCCAGGAAACTCCCCAGCGCTGAGCAAACTGAGGAAGATACTTCAGCATTGAAATTACATTGTTTATAGCTATCCAGACTATTAGGGATTTACCAAAGCTCCCTCCAGGGAAAGCAGTCCAGATTTCCCTGCTGGGGAAGATGGGCTCAACCACAGGAGATGTTCTAGTATTAACTACAATAAAGAGTTGAGATTTAACCGATTTGATGAATGAAGGCTCCAAAGTTCTGTTTATTCATCCTTCTCTAGGAATTTTTACAAAATCATTCTAAAGGAAAGTTTTGTATTATAATAAGTTTAGCTATTTTCTTCCTTTTAGTAACTATGAAAAACCGCTAGTCACTTAAATTTTGAACATAGCTGTCAAGAAAGTATAACCTGTCTCTGCAACGGAGCAGTGAAACAGCATGAATGACTGAAACCTTGAAAGCTCAGGGCCCTATCAGTGTTTTGATGGTAATTTTTGGTACAGCTTTAATGTTACAACTTGTGGGTTAACCACTGTGGGGTATGTTGACAAAATAACCAAGAAGCCACAAAAAGAAATGCAGGGTTAAGTAGCACTATTAGAAGAAATACACTGAAATACACATAACAAAGACAAAAAAGAGACAATGATCAGATTAACATAATATATTTGAGGGATATGTAAAGAGTTTCAGATTCATGGTGTCTGAATATACTAATTAACATTCAAATATATAAAACAAAACATATTTTTTTAAAGATTTTATTTATTTATGTATTTGAGAGAGAGAATGAGAGATAGAGAGAGAGCATGAGAGGGGGGAAGGTCAGAAGGAGAAGCAGACTCCCTGCTGAGCAGGGAGCCCGATGTGGGACTCGATCCCGGGACTCCAGGATCCATGACCTGAGCCGAAGGCAGTCGCTTAACCAACTGAGCCACCCAGGCGCCCCAAAACATAATTTAATTAAAACTATTTAACATTTTAAAATAATGTAATAAAAGCCTATAATATAGATTGTAAAATTAAGTAGTTTAGCTTTTAATGTGAGTGAAAATTCACCTACTAAAACATGCATTTCTTGGTATTAACAGCAATGATACCTTTTCCTCTCTGATTCAACTTTTCAATATTGTGAAGAATCTTAACCAGAGAACAGTCTAAACTAGTGTGTTTAAAAACATGTACTTTTATGGAATTATTAATCACTCTTGACCATAATATTTTATTATTGATTTAGAATGTGAACCAATGAGCAGGATAATTTTATGAGACCAAGTTCAAATATCATGCCCACCTATCAAGCTTTCATCTTCCTCCTAGATCTACCAGTGAGCTAACATATTTTCTTCTGTACTGGATTCCACTCATTCTGACCTCCTTAAGGATTTTATACCTGAAAACTATTACTTTTTCTTTCTTTTTCTCTTGTATCATCAATGTTTTTCTCACAAGGTAATTCCCAATAGTGCTTGAGAATCTATATGATCTCCTAGTCATAATAAATATATAAGTAAACAAATGAATAACAAAATAAAATAAAATATAAATAACCCCCCCAAATCCTCAAGAGATTATAAATTGGTACATATTGATGATGGAAAAATGAAATCATGCTTCAAATTAATTAATATTTTCCTTTTAATAATATCAACTAAAATTATTTTTGTTAAGGGCGCCTGGGTGGCTCAGTTGGTTAAGCGACTGCCTTCGGCTCAGGCCATGATCCTGGAGTCCTGGGATCAAGTCCCGCATCGGGCTCCCTGCTTGGCGGGGAGTCTGCTTCTCCCTCTGACCCTCCTCCCTCTCATGCTCTCTGTCTCTCATTCTCTCTGTCTCAAATAAATAAATAAATAAATAAAAATCTTAAAAAAAAAAAAATTATTTTTGTTAAGTACATTTGGTCAAGATCTTTGGGCCATTTTCTGTTAGCCTATGTTCAAGGGAAATTAATAACATCTATTAATCCCCTAGATAATCCTCCTTTTGTTTAGGAATCTTCTTCCCTAGTGTTCCACTAAAAAAAAGGAGAAAAAGATGTCTTTTGTTTTCCCTAAACAGAGAGAAACTTGTAATTGGATTTCAACTTAGGCCCAGTTCTGCCCTAGAAAATGTAATTAAATAGAACACTCTCTCACACACTTCCTGGTATGTTAACCTCAGCAGACTACAGTAACAATTTCTCATTTGCCCTCAGTCATTAAATAATAACCATAGCTCTGTGGCACAGAGACATTGCTAGTAGCCATCTGAACAGAGAACAGGTGATATTTGAATTCTACTTGCCATTGCATCTGAAGGAAAATGAAGCGAACATGAAAATTTTGGCTGGCTTTTCCACATGCTGGTTAAAATTTTTATTATATTTTGCTTAGTAAAATTTTGTCTGGTCTGCCTATTCTATTGTATTCTGTTCCATCCTATTCTATTAAATTATAAAATATCCAAATTTTTAAAGCATATTTGTCCTATTCAAATTAAATTATATTGACTTGAGTTGAATCCATTTCTGTACATAAACTGCAACATTGAAATTATTGGGTGGGTAGGGATACAACGGCTCTAAGAGTGCTCTTTTGTTTAACAATTCTCCTAGACTGATCTGAAGGAAAAAAAAAAAATCATGGTTGTTTGCATTTACCAAACAAAAAAGTCAGTGATAAAGGACCAATTAGCGATTTTATTTAAGAATTTTCTATATAGTTCTTCAGTCACCCATAATTTAAAAAAATTACCGAATGGAATATAAGACAAAGAAAATGAGGAAAATGTCTGCTTTACAGCACTGAATCTGAATTCTTGTTGAAACATATCAGGAGATCACAAACAGTCCATTTTTAAATTGTTGGGTTTATGAATAAATGACCTCAAAATCTGACCTTTGAAACCCAATTTTTTTTTTTATAGTGGAAACTTAGAAGTGTGGTTTACTCTTCAGAGCATTCAGGCCTTTTTTGACATCCTGGACATGCCTGTTTACCTGTAGTGCAATGTTGAACAATGTGCTTAAATTTGGTATGTGGGAACCAATGTCATGGAGTGTTGTTTGGATTAAGTGACCAAAATGTCTATAAAGTGCTTAGCCATACACTTGGTGAACCTTATTACTAATAGTTATACCACTGATATTTGCAAGAAACTCAGAATATGAGAAAAGCCATTGTGTGGTGTAACAGTGAAAAAGCTATTTACATTTTTTTTTCCTTTGAAACAAGAGAGATCTAAGGCATTTAGCACTATCTGCTTGATTTTCTATTTGTTTTTTCAATTGAATAAAATCAACTGATAGTATGAAAACACAAAATAGCCCCCCAAAAAATGTTCAGTTGCACATGTTGAGAATAATTATTTGCAAAACAATTTAACTATGTTCATTTTTAAATTTTTACTTTTAAATAAAAATGTAAATATTTTATAAAATTTGATAATAATTAAAATATCATTCCACTTCTACTTACTCATAACATGGAAGAAAATCAAGGCAAAACCATCATACAGAGTTTAAAGTTTAAATCTTACTCCTAAACCAGGCCAATGGGCTATTAAGATGTACTTACTAAGTGGCTCTATTAAGATGAATTATCCTAATATGGTTCTTAAATTAGCTCAAAATTTATATAATAAGCAATAATTATAAATATGAAGGGCCCTATCTACTGTTTCATTACCAACACCTCCTTTGCATTTAATAACCGAGGTTAAGGAGGGCAAATTCAAAATATAATAATCATACAAATTGTCTCCTTGGCAAGCTAATCTCTTCTAATAAGGTACAAAGGTACAGACACAAATCTGCCTTGAGAACAAATAATTACTTCCTTTATACTTTTATTTTAATATTAAGCTTTTATTCTAAAGAGTTTAGGAAATGCCTAAGGACAGAATCCAGCATCATAATTAAATTTATCTAACAAACCCCACACAAAGCCTACATTTTCATCATAAAGTAGAACCCCAGGAAATAACTCTGTACTGTACATTTTAATTTTGTTAATAATTAATCAGGACTAATAAGTGTCTAATCACCTGGCATTGAATTGTAACAAGAAGCAGTAAATATAAAAAGGTGTGTAGGCTCTATATGCATTCTTTATGCTGAGTCCCATTTATAAAGGGGGAGGGAGGGAAGAGGAGAGAGACAAAGAGAAAGAGAAAGAAAGTAAACCTCCCCTGTTCTTTTCCAGCCAAGTCTAAAAGTCAGACAGAGAAAGACAAATGCCGTATGATCTCAGCTATATGTGGACTCTTTAAAAACAACAATAAGCAAACTCATAGATACAGAGAACAGATTGGTGGTTGCCAGATGCGTGGGGTGGGAGTGGGTGAAAAGAGTGTGGGGAGTCAAAAGGTACAAACTTCCAGCTAAAATAGTAAATAAGTAAGTCCTGGGGATGTAATGTAGAGCATGGTGACGACAGTTAGCCATATTTGAAAATTTGCTATAGAGAATAGATCTTAAAAGTTCTCATCAAAAGAAAAAAAGTGATAACTATATGTAGTGACGAACACTAACTAGACTCACTGTGGTGATACTTTTGCAACATATCAAATCATTATGTTGTACACCTGAAAATAATAGAATGCTTTCTATCAATTGTATCTCAATAAAACTATCTTTTTTAAAAAGTCAAGAATGGTAAAAATTAAAGAAAGGAAAAGAGGTGCCTTGGTCATTTTTATGACATTTCTTAGGACTCAATTAAAAATGGTCTGGTAGTTCGACTTAAGGTTAGGAAGGAGACAGGTATTCTCCATCATAATAAGGTTCAAAACTTACACTAGATATGCCAGGCGAATATAAAACTTGCTTGTAGACCCCATAATAGCTGCTTGTTGGAAAATGATTTGCAATTCCATATGTCTGATTTTAATTTTTTTAATTTTTTAGTATGTTATGTTAATACGATTTTAATTTTTTTTTTAAATATGATAGGCTGGGGCAAAAGAAAACAAGGAGAGGGGAATGAGGGAGCAAAGGGATAAGAAAGGGAGCAAGGAAGGAAGGTAGCTGAGCCACCCAGAACTGTTCCTGTTCTTCCTCCCCTTCTCTCACCCACAGAGGAAACGGGTAGAATCCTACAGCCAGCTGGCAAATAATTTTACTTAATAGTGACCAAAATGATTTAGAAAAGTCATGCACATTGGTGCACAACTGAGGCTACCATCTAACGAGTTTAATCATGAGTTTAAAGACTCTCAAAGTATCTAATTCCCAACATCATACATTATCTCTGACATATAAAGACAACATTTATATTTTACCTGTATACAATGTAATACAATGACACAGTGCTGACAATAATAATCATCCATTAAAAAAAAAAATACTTGAACAAGCACTTCTTTAACACGTGGCAATTTTTTGATGTCTCCTTTTTGTTTAAAATCTGTGCTAACACTTGATCTCCATAACAGAATTTTATGCCAGCATCTTTCACTAATCCCCATATCATACATCTCTGCAATGAATAACCCTTCATCATACTCCACATTACACTTGAAATGTAATTTTTAGAAGCCTCCAAGTTTTAAAAGATGTTATGTAAATTGAGTTTTCATTTCAATTATTAATAGATTAATAAAAAACAACATAAAATGCTATAAATCTTGCTGATGACTAATCATTAGAAATGTTTTTCTTAATGACAGGATAAACCTAATACTTATTGCTAGAATGATAACCAAGTACATAATAAATTTTATAGCAACATATTTTTTAGATGTCAGCCCTGAGAAAACACGTTGATGTAAATGAGAACGGAAGGTGTTTCATTATAATATTTCATTCAAGGATTTCATGCCTTTGGAGTTATAGGCCAGGAATTACACAGTGATTAATCATTACAAGTTAATTTTTATTAATTTATTTTCTGACAATTCCATTTGCCACTCCTTTCAGTTTTGTGGAGGCAAAGAAATGTAAAAAGATTTCTTCCCCAATTATTAAAGTCCCATGTTTTTAGTTTCTTGGAAGTATATTATACCTGTTAATTTTCCTCTGAGAAAGAACTTTTGTTTAAAACATTTAATTTGGAAAATCAAATTGTTTTTAATCTCAATACATATTTTCTAAGTTTATATTTTTTATTAAAAGGTATATATTTTTTCACATGCTTTAAATATATTTTCAGGAAAACTTTGGAGCTGCAGGTTTAGCTCAATTAATATCAAATATATCCACCATCTAAGCTAATTGGCAAACCCAGTCCTCATTGTCTAACCAAGAAGCCAAATTAGAATTGCTTTCTATCATTAAAGACTGAATACATTTTTCAACTTAAATATTTGTATTAATACAGACCCTAAGACCACTGGTTCTCTTTTAGTTTCCACTCAAGGAGAGAGAAAATTTACTCTCTCTCAAAAGATGGAAAATAGGTCTTACTGAAATGGAAAAGATTTGGAAATATCCCTTCATTAGGTGCCTTAGGGATTTTTACACACTTAAAAATGCAGCATAGGAAGACTCAGGGTGGCTGAGAGGTCTATACTTCTTTTGTAGAGTGTGAGAGAGAGCAACTAGGAAGGGTGAGGTGAGAAAGAAAACCAGTGGGAAGGATTTCATGTGGAAACTGTGTATCTCAGGTGTCCAAGTCCATGTACTCTGGGAAATCTCGTGTACCTCCCAGGTATAGGTATACCCAAGGTCAAAGCCAATGGGAAAAGGAACAGGCATAGCTTATTTCCCACAATGTAATTGTGAAGACTGTCAAGATCCAAGAGGTGCTGGAAATGCAAGAGAGGCAGAGATTTCAGGTAGAGCAGCGAAGTTAAAAGAACCAGAGAATCACAGATCTGTACCTCTGAAACAAATAATACAATATATGTTAAAAAAGAAGAAGAAGAAGAAGAAGAAGAAGAAGAAGAAGAAGAAGAAGAAGAAGAAGAAGAAGAAGAAGAAGAAGAAGAAGAAGGAGAAGATAGTAGGAGGGGAAGAATGAAGGGGGGGAAATCAGAGGGGGAGACGAACCATGAGAGACAATGGACTCTGAAAAACAAACAGGGTTCTAGAGGGGACGGGGGTGGGAGGATGGGTTAGCCTGGTGATGGGTATTAAAGAGGGCACGTTCTGCGTGGAGCACTGGGTGTTATGCACAAACAATGAATCATGGAACACTACATCAAAAACTAATGATGTAATGTATGGTGATTAATATAACAATAAAAAAATTAAAAAAAAAAAAAAGAACCAGAGAACCAAATGCAGTAATGGAGGTTGTGATGTGAGAAAGGAAGAGAGTTTCTTGAAGGGACACTCTCTGCCTGAGGGCACAACTTGTGTTGATGTCCCTACCTTCTGGACAGCAAAGCTCCATATTCACCTATACTCCCCTGGGATGAGTTAGTTTACTCTCATCTTTAGTGAAGGCATGCTGGGGTTCTTTGCACATTTATGATTTCTATTTTCACTGACTGGCTTGCACTGAAATGGTCAATAAATCCTGGCACTTGCTGAAATAATATGAAGAATGCCATCACAGAAATTTTACCAATAAATTGATATACAGATGGTTTTTTGCTTAAGCAAGGTTATTTTAGAAAGAATGAGACTGTTATGTGGATTAAAATCTAGATATAAATTCAAACCAAAGAGATATAATGTTCTTTCAGCAGTAGTCTTTGACTCCAAGCTAAAATGCTTTGAATGACTTTTGCCCTGCAGATGTTCATGTGAGTCCTGAAGGGGTTTACTGATTTTAGGGTATAAATTAATATCTAGGTTGAATGGTAATCAGAGAGCTAAGAATAGATAATTGAAAACTTTGAAAATTAATTTGATTAAAAGGATAAAAAGATAACAATTTGCAGTACCTCAAATTCATTGTTAATCAGTGGCATTTTGTAGGGGTTTGAGCTGTTCTGCAGTAGTAATAACTTATGACTTTATATAAATTCTTTGAAAAAAGTGGCATTCATTGAATGTGACTAAATAGACCAGGAATGTAATTTGTCCTCATGAAATAGAAAAATATTACCTGTCCTACATAGGAAAGGAATCCAGACCTTGGCTTATTATCTATCATCCATGGAACACAAGTAAAGGAATTGGAGTTACTTTTTCACAGACAATATCTTCATTATTTCAGTCATTTTACAAAAGCATGTTAATATTCAAAAGATATTTGGTTAGCATTCATAATATTTCAAATAAAATAATTAGGTCATATTAGATGTTTTAAAGGGGGCATTCTGGGTACAAGAACAGTACTATAGCAATTTTAGTAGTAAATTACCACATATTTTCATTTAAAAAAACAGCTGTTGGGGCGCCTGGGTGGCTCAGTCATTAAGCATCTGCCTTCAGCTCAGGTCATGATCTCAGGGTCCTGGGATGGAGCCCCGCATCGGGCTCTCTGCTCAGCGGAGAGCCTGCTTCTCCCTCTCCCACTCTCCCTGCTTGTGTTCTCTCTCCCGCTGTGTCTCTCTCTGTCAAATAAATAAAATCTTTAAAAAAATAAATAATAAAAAATAAAAAAACAGCTGTTTAAGGATTTTGATTTTATATGTTATGACATGATTTTTAACATCTACATTTTTAATGTTTTCCTAAGAGGTTGGAATAGATTTTGATATAGAATATAAAAAATTTAAATACTTTTCTATAAAAAAGTAGTGAGTGACCATCCTGCATATATTTAGTTGTTATAAAGTATGATTTAAGAATTAAATTTTTCTATGGCAGCATTCTTAATATGCTCTTTAGAGTTCTAGAAAGAAAGCAAGTTGCTGTTTTTTTTTTTAATGAAATAAGACTTTGTGGTAATAGTAATCTCATATGAAACCACCCAAATTTTAAACAATACATGAAGAATAATAGCAAAGTAAAAGTACAGTAATTCTTTTTTTGGACTTCCAGCATACAGTAACAAAATTTTATATTCATTTTCATTAATTAGGCATAACCTATAAAACAATCTAAGAAAAATGATTAATCAGAAACTCAAGTTGTGTGTTAATTATGATCCATTGAAACATTTTATATCACAGCATAAGCTTTTTATATTATCTTCAGCTTGCAAAGCTAATGTTAATTACTGTACGGATTAATAGCTGTCAAGTGTGTCCTACTTTCAGTATAAGTGAATATAAATTAGCTTTATATTTTGGCAATAAGTAGAGTACATCACTTTTGGAATTCTTTTAACTCTTATATGCACATATCCTCATAGAATTTAGAGTAGTGGTTCTAGATTTCTCTGAAAATAAAATTGTTCTGAATTCTAAAGCAAGAAGAAATAACCTTGGTTCTGTTTCTTCCTCTAATTGAGATTGCTGAATGAGCAGACAGCAGGCTATCAGGCCACAGAGGAACAAGCATGTGGAGAATGAACCAGGCCTAAGGCAATGACCCTGAGCTGCCATCATTAAAAACTCTTTATGTAATTTTCGCCTAACATACTGTTTTGCTCATTAAAAATGAATAGGTATTAAAACATTTTATTTTTCCCATTAGTTATTCAAGGTTTAAAAACTAAGTTCATCTCGGGCACCTGGGTGGCTCAGTTGGTTAAGCGACTGCCTTCGGCTCAGGTCATGATCCTGGAGTCCCGGGATCGAGTCCCGCATCGGGCTCCCTGCTCGGCAGGGAGCCTGCTTCTCCCTCTGACCCTCCCCCCTCTCATGTGCTCTCTCTCTCTCATTCTCTCTCTCTCAAATAAATAAATAAAATCTTTAAAAAATAAATAAATAAATAAATAAAAACTAAGTTCATCTCATTTGAGATAAAACCAACTAAACCTGAAAAATTTAAAGTACTGCATCAGTCATATTATGAATAAATGTGAAACGTCTCTCACTCTCTCTTTTTCTTAATACGTCGAAAATAGCTCATGGATTTTCCAGTACTAAATTTGTGTTCTCTCAAAATCAGATAGCCTATAGTTTCTTTCCCATAGATTATGGTTCTCATTTTACACCATTAGCATCTTGCAACAACAATCCCAGTGTTTGTTTTCTTGATCCACTGTCTCTTTACTCTCATTTATCCTGTACTTCACTGCCAAAGTAGTATTTCTTATTTTGTTAAAATATCATTATTTCATGCAATGTCCCTCTTTTTCCTTACCTATTCAGTATTATTAGGAAACAAATGAAACCTAGAAACCTGAAGAGATACTGTTAGCCTCAAACAATGGAAGGTTACCTTCAACCATGGTTATATTTCTAGTACATCAGACCAACGAGATGGAAATCTAGAAAGATATTGCCTCTTGGGTCTTAGCTCTATGTCCCACCATCCAGCTTTCTTCTCTGAAGGCTTCTCTTGCTCTGGCATTTGACACTAGCCATTTATGGTCAACTTCAGAAATATAAAAGCCCCCAGTTAGAGTATGTCCCTTGTCAATGACCTCAAGAAGATGATGAAATCAGAATGTAGCATGATAAACCAAACTTTTGAAGACAAGAACCCAAATTGCTGTAGCAATGGAGTTGTTTTGCTAATGAATATTTTGACCCTGTTTTAGATTCACATAACAATGTGCCATAACAAATGACCACAATAGGTGGCTTTAAACAGAAATTTATTTATCTATCTATCTATCTATCTATCTATCTATCTATCTATCTATCTATCTATCTAAAGTAGGCTCCACACCCAGCATGGAGCGCAACGTGGGGCCTAACATGGGGCTTGAACTCACAACCCTGAGATCAAGACCTGGAGCTGAGATCAAGCGTCAAACACCTAAACGACTGAGCCACCCAGGTGCCCCTTAAAACAGAAATTTAATCTCTTACAGTCGTGAAGCCTAGACATCTCAAGTCAAGGTGTCATCATGATCCTGCTTCCTCCAAAGCCTCTAGGAGAGTATCATTCCTTATTTCTTCCAGTTTCTATTATCCCCAGGTATTTCTTGGCTGATGGATGCTTCTTCACTCCAGTCTCTGCATCTGTCTTCACATGATGGTCTCCCTGTGTATCTGTATCCAAATTTCCCTCTTCTTATAAAAATAGCAGTTATATTGAATTAGCTCCCCTACCAATGACCTCATATTAATTCAATTATGTCTGCAAAGACCCTGTTTCTAAAAAGGTCAAATTCGGGCGCCTGGGTGGCTCAGTTGGTTAAGCGAATGCCTTCGGCTCAGGTTATGATCCTGGAGTCCCGGGATCGAGTCCCGCATCGGGCTCCCTGCTCAGCGGGGGGTCTGCTTCTCCCTCTGACCTTCCTCCCTCTCATGCTCTCTGTCTCTCATTCTCTCTCTAATAAATAAATAAAATCTTTAAAATAAATAAATAAATAAAAAGGTCAAATTCACTGGTACCAGGGTTCAAACTTCAACATATCTATTTTTCAGTGATATGGTTCTGTCCATAACAGTCCCTATTCTTGGAAAAGCAGCTTCAGAGAAACATCCACTGTAGTTTTAGGATATAAATAATTCTGGAAGATGAGCTACAAAATACAACCGCTGGAATAAAGTTCTTCTTCTGGGTTGGATAAAAGCTTATTTTTGTTACTTAAGCCCTACCTATCCTTTTCATTTTATAACATAATCATACATGTTCTTAATACACTTTCAGAGGAGTTTTTAGAAACTTAACCCTTTTACTTTGGAAGGGGCTACTGTATTATAAATATATAATCATAAATCCTAATATAACTGAAAAAGAAGTCAAATAATGAGAGCTCTTGAAAGCATTATATCTGGAGAAAAATCTGAGGAATCAGGGAGTTAAAATAGAAGTCATTTGGGAACTGTCTTTGATAGATTTGGCATGGGGGTGATTGAAAAGGGATTAGAGTAACTTTGCTCATCTTTAGGAGGCATAAATAGCACAGAGGGGTCAAGGGTATGAAGAGACAAATTTCAGTACAGTGTAAAGAATGATATATTTTATGTTATCCAGGCTTAAAATCAAATATGTGTGACAGTAATCTTATTAGAAGAAGTCTTCAGATGTGGATAATCCCTTCCATTAGATTCAAAATAACATTTAATAAGCTCAGGCTATGTGACAAGATCCGGGGATGTGGCCCACATGAAACCTGAGGATGTAAGTTTTGCTTGGATAAGTGGGAGGACTGGGCTGGACCTGGTCCCCTAAGGAGTCTTCTCGTCTCTAGGATTATGCCTTTGATATACTACTAAACCTTTAAGGACAGGCCTAGCATATCATTGAATTTGTAACTTAAATAACGTGAACACAGAATGATTTTGATTTCAAATACAGTACAGTACAGAGACATTGTCATAGTATATGAAGCCATTTTCTGACCAGATATATCTGCTCTCCACTGAGAACCAAAGACATGGTGATTTTTTTCCCACCATAGTCTCAGCTTCATCGAGAGTCCTGATGAGAATAAAGTACTGTAAGCTGTAAAATGCTGACTCCCCAGCCTAAGGGGGAGATACATAATAACACATAGGGTAATAGGAGATGAACTAATTATGTGTAACTTAATTACCAGAAATTCTTGAACAGTTTATGTTGGGATCAATTTAGCTCTGAAAAGCAAATATGTAAATAGAATGCAAATCACAACAATCAGTAAGCTAAATTGTTTGTAATAAATGTAGATATTTTACATTTTCTCTTGGCTCATCAGAAATGATTGGAGAATATAAACTATCTCTTTGGAATTAATGCAGGTTCTCCACTGCCATTAGTATTTTCCAGGATTACTTCACTCTTTTACCAACTGAAATCATCAAGCATTAAAATGGAAAAACAGTGCTCTTTTAAGATGTAATTATCCACTATAGCACATTAACACTTTCAAGCTTCGGATTCATAATTAAAGACCAAGAGAACAACCTAAGGCTTCCACAACCACCTGCCAATCTGGCCTTATTGTTGAACGATATGAATAAATAGAAACTTTATTTCATTTTGAATTTGGTGAAAACATAGCTCAGTATAACAGATTAACTTCCAGCTATAGTGATGAAGAAAAAAAGTGAGAAAACAGATAACACGTTTCTGAAATGAAAGTGATATCATCATAAAGACTGACATTCCAAAGACGATAAAGGAACATTACAAAATAGTTCATATCCATAAAACTGACAACTTAGATGAATTGACAAATATTTTGAAATGTACAAACTATTAAATATTCCTCAAGAAGAGATAATGTGAATAATCCCTTACCTAGTAATGAAATTCTGTTCATAGTTAAAAACCTTCAATCAAGGAAAACTTCAGATCCAGAGAGCTTTACTTGTAAGTTATACCAAAAACTGAAGGAAATAATACCGATTCTACACACACTGTTCAAGAATATAGAAAAGCAGAGAATGCTTCCCAATTCACCACATGAGGCCAGTATCACCCAGATACCAAAAGTAGACAAAACATGAGAAAACCGCACTATCCTTCATAAAGATGCAAAACTCTTCAAAATATTAACAGACAGGATCCAACAATATGTGAAAATGAAAATATATCAATATCAAGTGGGATTTATCTAAAAAATATAAGCCTGGCTCAATATTTAGAAATCCTTCAATATAATTCAACATATCAACTAACTCTAGGTGGAGGGGGGCATTTGACAATATCATTATTTGCAGAAAAACACATTTAATGAGATGGAACATTCATTCATGTTACAAACTCTCAGTGGACAAGAATGGGAACTTCCTTGAACTGGTAAGGAGCATGTACAGAAAACCTAGAACCAATACAGTATTCCATTTAACAGTAAAAGAAAGAATGCTTTCCCCATAAGATTATGACCAAGGCAAAGAGGTTCACTGTTACTGTACTTATTGAATATCTGACTGAAATACCTGGCCAGTATGATAATACAAAATATAAGAAAACAAAAAATAATTGCTTTTATTTTCAAATGGCATGATGGCTTATATAGAAAATCCCAAGCGCCTTTGAAGACAATGCTAATAGGAACAATTCTCAAAGAAGATGGAAAAATACGCTCAGAAGAGTAATGATTTAGAAATGTTGAATAACAGCATTAAGAAGTATCATCTTACCTAATAAACAAAAATTTTACACTTACCCATTAGAAATATACATTTTAAACATACCTTAAATATTTTTCAATATCGACCACCTGACAAGGCACAAAGTAAATTTTAACAAATGTGAAAAAATTGGTTTCATACACTCCACAAACCTTTAGGTATAATGCAAATCAGAGATTCTAAAAAATCGTACATTCATATATAACTACTTAAGTGAATGAAAACATATTTTAATATTCTGTTAGTTACAAAGGAAATTGTATTGGAAATGAGAAATTCTTTAGAACGCAATAGTAGAAATATTCTTACAAAACTGTGGGATATATACATATATCCACAGAGATTAGAAATTTCTAGCCTTAAATCATTACATTTATAACTGGAAGAAAGGGCAAAATTCATGAGGTAATATTTCAATATAAGAAGTTAGAGAGACAGGGATGCCTGGGTGGCTCAGTTGGTTAAGCGTCTGCCTTCGGCTCAGGTCATGATCCCAGGGTCCTGGGACTGAGTCCTGCATCCGGCTCCCTGCTCAGTGGGGAGCCTGCTTCTCCCTCTCTCCCTCTCCCTCTCCCTCTCCCAGCCACTCTCCCTGCTGTTCTCTCTCTGTCAAATAAATAAAATCTTAAAAAAAAAAAAGAAGTTAGAGAGATAAAAGTAGAACTGGGAAACACTGGTGGTTAACAAACTGGGAAACACAGGTGACTTAGAGGAGAGCCCAAACAAACACAATCTAGTGATTTGTTATGATTAATAACAGCCCTCTGGTAATATTGATCCAGAAAATAAAAAGAATGAATTCCATGTCAATTTGACACATTAAGTGCATGCTTTAATCGCTAATCTCTTAAAACGCCACAAATATCACAATAAAGGAGTAAACACACACACCCCACCCCCCCACCCCCCAAACCAAAGAAAAAGAACAAGCAAAGAAACAACAGACAAGCTAACGAACGAGCAAACAGTAATGGCAACAGCAGAGAAAAGGAAAGATGGAATTTCAGCTAAGGATGAACCAACTTGAATTGGCTGATTTACATTCCCAAATTCTGGGAAGGCTCTAGAACTGAGGACATCAGATTCTTCTCTTTTCATTATGAGGCGGAAAGCAGATTAGCCCTTCCCCAGAGCCAGACACAGCTGCCTTCACTCTCGACACAGTCTGGGTTGCGTTAGAGCTCCGGACTCTGAAAAGCAGGCCAAAGTGACACAAGGTGGCAAATTTAAGGTCTGCACATACAAACATACGTATACTCCTACATAAATATCTATATACACAAATGCACAGTGCCATTTTCTAGATAGGAAATTCAATAATCAATTAGATTAGTTATTTTCTTAAAAAGCAGTGGAAGGGGTTTGCAAAAGCAAATATTTCAAAGATTCTTTATGGAAGGGAATGTGCTTGCTATTCACAGTTTCTAGCTAATATTCCACTTCTAATTCTTTTCAGTATGGTCTCTCCTGACTCATCTCACACAGGAGTCATTGCTTTATGTGGACTTTATCTTTCTTGGAGAGCTCATCTTCAGTGTCCTATCAGTCGTCATCCAAACATGTGTGTGGGGTACTGGAAAAAAATCAAGAAAAAACATGGTGTTCGTTCCTGCTGGGCTTTTCAGTGGTATTAACCACACCAGTGTCAGTTTTTATATTAATTTCTGTGCTTGCCGTTTACCTTAACATGTGAGTAATTTAGATTTGTTGTTCATATCCATGCAAGGAGGAGGCTTGAGATTTGTGCTTTTCATGAAAGACTTTTTTTTCTGTTTTCCAACTAAAGTCACAGCGTGAGACGAGCTTCATTGTTTTCTTTGAGTCACTAGGTAGAATATTTCGCTTTCTTTTATGAGACAACAAGCTTTCCAAAGTGAGAGCTCCAACCTTAGATTCTTGTGGCTAACGCTCCAGTTCCCACACGGATACCTTTTTTTTTTTTTTTTAAGATTTTATTTATTTATTCATGAGAGACAGAGAGAGAGAGAGGCAGAGGCGGAGGGAGAAGCAGGCTCCCCGCAGAGCAGGGAGCCCCATGCGGGACTTGATCCCAGGACCCTGGGATCATGACCTGAGCCGAAGGCAGACGCCCAACCGACTGAGCCACCCAGGCGTCCCCACACGGATACCTTTTACCCCACCAGGCTACCAATCGCCCAGCTGCTCTAAGTATGGAATGATGATATGGAATTACCACTGCCCCCTTCCCTTAACAAATTGCCTTTGGTTGAAGGGACCCATCTGATCTGAGGGTACCTGATTGACATGCCCCAGGCCACAGCTCATGCTGCAGGGAAGTCAGACTATAAAAGTGTAAACCCTTGCCCCAAGGGATGGATTATTCTGTGATAGGCTTTATATTCCAGAATCTTCCCTATGGGTTGTGGCAAGGCCTTTCCTTTTCCTGCCTTGCTTTCATTTGCTCTTTACAGGCTTTTCTGAAGAGTATTCATGAATAAATCATCTGCACCTGAATTCCTGTCTCTAGCTCTGTCTAGAGACCTAGAATATAGGCCCATTTCCAAGAAAAATTCCTATTCTTCTCACTCTCTATCCAAAGCTGCTATGGTAGCAGCTCAGGAATTTCCACAAAATGGAATCATCCTTTCTTTCAAGATCAAGTTTGAATTTAACTTTGTTTTTGTTGTTACATTTTTATCTAGGGGGTCCTAGCTGTTTGTACTGGGCAGGGTAGTTCTTATTAACTCATCCTGCTATGCAGTTGTTTTCAAACTACAGGGAAAAAAAAAAAGGTTCTTTTTTATTTTAATTTAATTTAATTTATTTATTTGAGAGAGAGTGAGAGATCACAAGCAGCGTAGAGGGGTTGTTTTCAAACTAAAAAAAAAAAAATGTTCTTTAAAAAAAAGATTTTATTTATTAACTTGAGAGAGAGAGACCACAGCAGGGTGGAGGGGTAGAGGGAGAGGGAGAAGCAGACTCCCTGCTGAGCAGGGAGCCTGATGCAGGGGCTAGATCCCAGGACTCTGGGATCATAAACTGAGCCAAAGGCAGACATTTAACCAAATGAGCCACCCAGGCACCCCAGGAAAGGTTCTTCTATATCTAATTTTATTCTTAGTTCCTCTGGACATAGTTATACTTGTCCTATATATTTCATCTGTAAATTAGAATTAAAAATACTCACTCTCTGTATTAGCTTTCCTGCACTTTAGTATGAATCTCAGAGTTTGGGGAGGGGTTATTTGACCTTAGACAGCACTTCCGATTGAGACGGGGGAACGGAGAAAGAGGCATAATTACCTTTATATGGGGAAATTAGCACAGTTTTTTTGGAAAGCAGTTTGGCAGTGTGTACCATGGATATTAGACCTATTTACACAATTTGACACAATTGTACTTCTTTCCTAAGAAAAACTTTTAAGGAAAAAAAAATAAAATAGAAGGAGAAACATGCATAAAATGGCAATGATATTTAGTGTTATTATGGAGGGTAACTGAAAACAACCTGAATGCCACCCAACAAATGAATGTAAAATAAACATAAAAATGCATCACTGAAAATGAACCCAAAAGGGTTCTTTAAGTAATCTATCAGATTTAAACAAGTCTCTGAGCTAGGCAGTCTCTGCTCTATGTTCAGACACAAAAACAGCTAAGCTTTTCTGTAATCAATCTGATAAAAGCAAATTGAACAAGTAACATTATGGTTGAAGAGGCCAAAGCCACTTGAGCAATGGCCTTTGATTGATTAGTACTATAAAAGCATCCTCAGAATCGAAAATTTGGGGTTGATAAATGCACGAATAAAAGAAAAGTCATCATAACAAGCCATCACCATTTATCTTACAGAATTAAATAATAAATGTGTTCTCGGAGATAAAATATAGCTGGAGATGGATCCTAAGATCTGTTTTCACTCTTAGATTAGGCCATAGTTGTTATCTTAGCTGCCAGAAAGAGAAGTCCAGTTACTTACATTCTTATTTGAAACTTGATACCTTTCTTCTTTTTTTTTCCCCCCTTTGGAATTTTTTTCTTCTATTCTCTATATAGTCAACATTTTGTTTACTGTTTAGGGACGAGCTCAATGGTAATTTGTCTTATTAATAATTTCCTGGTAAAAATTCCTTTTCATGCCATTGTTGTGGCACGTATGACAATCTAGTTTTCTAAGTTGTGAATAAATACACCTCTTTTCCCCACAGCAGGATTCAAGAGCAGATGATGCGCTTCATCTTTATAAATGTCTAGTAAACACCAGTAGATAAATTTGAGCTGAGGTAATGTAAATTAAATTAAATGTAGCATAATTGAATTTTATCCACTCAAATTTCATCACCTGAATTTCAGTCATCGTAATATATTCTGATGTGATCTGGTGGGGTTCAGAGCCGACAGCCAAGAAAAAATTCTTGACATGTCTTCTTTGCTAAAAGGTGATTTTATTAAAACACGGGGACAGGACCCCTGGGTAGAAAGAGCTGCTGACCTGGGACAGGGAGGAGCAACTGATTATATACTATGGAGCTGGGTGAGGTCAAGACAAGGGGAAGTTTCCAAAAAGGACTTTCATATGCTAAAGGAGACTTAGAATCCTGGAGGCCTGGCTATTGTCAAACCAAGGTGTTTTTCCCTCTAGCAAAGCATTAACCTTAAGACAGCTGGGAGCTTCCTGGGGGAATGTTATACTCTCCCTGCCTCAAGTATTTGTCAATGGGCTGCAGGTTATAAGGACATTTAATTTTATCTACATTTCCTTCTGCCTTTGTTTCCCACATCATATTCCTTCCTTGAAAAAAGTCTGATTGGCAGCTCTATGAGAGAACCAAATTGTTGGGAAACAGGGTTTCAACACTCCTTAAAATCTCAAGAATTGACATAATCCAGTACTTTCTTCTTTGGACATTGCTCATCCGCCTTCCAAATAAGGGTTGTGGAGAAGTGGACCATACTTCTAACATGTTGAGAGTTGAAATAAGTTGGTACTAGAGAGTATCCTGGCCATGCAAGACTCATTAACATTATGAAATTTTTTTCAATGTGGGTGACTTACATGTCTTTTAAGAGTTTTTCTTTCCACCCATTTACAGTAACACACTGCAACTAGTTTTCTCCCACTACCAGTCTATGAAAACTGCTGTAATATCAATAATTGCTATATCAAGAGTTGGTACTTACTACGGGCGTGCGTTTTACTCCTAGAACATTTATATGTAATGATTAACACTCCCAAAACTGAATAGGTAAGTGTCTTTTGCACATTATAAAATTTATCTCCTATTTTAACGCATCCTAAAAAAGCCACATAAGACAAATTTAAAACAGAAAATTTTATTATTGAGAAACATAGCTCATTTATAAATAAAGCTATCAATGAAAAAGTGCTTCAATGGCTTAAACTGCTTCTAGTTCTATAGAAGAGTGACACTGATTATACCGTCAATCAGATATAAATGTAATATTTCCTACCAACTGATGTAATAAAGTGAATTTTTGTTCAAATTTTATTTATTTATTTGGTAATTCTATCTGTATTTTTTCAGTGTGGCGCTTAGTTTAAAATACGATTTTAAAATGTAATATTGCATTTTATGTGGATTCCCTATACCAGCAATATGTTGCTTTATAAAGTATACCATGTATCCATATATGAATAAATGCTATTAAATAACTTTAGATACATAACTAGGAAGTGTTTTTGTATGTATTATTTGTATATATACAACCCCCCCCACACACAGAAATTGGAAAAGGCATGCCATTTAAAACATTTAAAAGTATTAAACAAAAAAGAGGATTTCACTGTGTATATAAGGTATACTCCCAAATCCACTGAGAAAAGATTGGTATTGGTGGATGTGGTAAGAAGTGGTTGAATTTGGAATATCTAGCACATAAGACTGATAAGACTTTTAATGAATAGGAGTTATATGTGGAGAAGGAAGGATAATTCCTAGCTTTTAAATAACTTGGGGGTTTACTCACATACAAGAGCTGAATATTTATAGGATTTAGGATTCAGAATTGCCATGTACACAGAGTGCTAACCAAATATTATGTGAGCTACCTTGTAAATGGCAGGTGTCCATCAGCCTGGGTCCTAGAATGACTATGGGAAGCAGAGCTCCCTCTCATTCATATGTACCATGAATAAAAAATACACCTTTGTAGTATTATCCCAAGGATATTATATTTGGAATATAATGTTTTACTGTTTTGGAGTTATCTGATATTATTCTAAGAAATTAAACAAAAGCTCTTTGAACAGGAATGAAAGTTATTAAAACTTCCCGGTATCCTGAACACCATATTGAACTTAAAACACTTTCTTTCATTTTGCTAAGGCTTTTGGAAGAGGAGAGCAGAACTTGGGGTTGGAAATATGTTGCTGATAGTGGGTGTGAACAGACAAATATCCAGAACTGAGAGAAACGGAGTAAATGCTAAGGGAGTGAAATATATGAAGTGATTAAGGCATTTGGGGGCCTGAGAGGCATGATATTGTGGACTTGGCATTTGGCAGAGGGCATTTTATAGGCTTTTATAGTAGCACAGTTGTTTGTAATTCTGAAGCCTGAGATTGGTAGAGGAAAACAGGGCTCCCTGCCCCCAAGGCTATCACATCCTAATCCCTAACACCTGAGTGTATGTTATATTCCATGGCAAGGAGGAATTAAGGTTGCATATGGTATCAGGTGGCTGATCAGCTGACTTTTAGATGGGGAGAGGAGCCTGGATTACCTAGGTGGGCCCAAGTGGTAATCACAAGTGTCCCTATAAATTGAAGAAGGAGGCAGAAGTCAGAGTGAGGTAGTCGCCCTTTTCGAGGTCGATGGGTTGCCCCACACCAAAGAGTATGAGTAGCCTCTGCAAGCTGGGCAAGGTAAGGAGAGGGGTTCTCCCCTTGAGCCTCCAGAAAGAATGCAGCCCTGCCAACGCCTTGATTCTAGCCCAGAGAGACCTACTTCGGACTTCTGACCTCCAGAACCGTAAGCAAATAAATTTCATTTGTTATAAGCCACTAACTTGTAATTTGTTACAGCAATAGTAGGAAACTAATTCGCAAAGTCTTTAAGCCTGCTTTGTGCAGTAGTTGAACTTTGTAGGTGGCTGAAGCTACCGGGGTTTTAATTTTGCCAGCAGGGGTATTTTTAGGACCTGCCACAGGGGCTGCTTATGGCCTCCTTAAGCAAGAGGCTGCAGGAGGGCCTCGGGTGGCCTAGGAGAGCATCCCGAGGCTTTAGTAAGCCCTGATGGCTAAGTCACAGATTTGGGGTGGGGGTTGAAGACCTTAAAAGTAGCTATGTTACTAGCCAAACATGGGGGTTTTTTTAGGGATACCCGAGAATTTCAACTCAGGGCCTGCCAACCCCGGGCAAAACCGTAGGCATGTTGGAAGGACTGGAAGCAAGGTCCGCTCTTACTGGTTCTAAGAGGAAACTGGGGAGAGTGGTTTTGAACAGAAGTTCTTTGGAAAACAACAAGAGTTTGAGGTTGTAGCAGTTTCTCCCTGGCTGCAAGCAGTGACTAGTGCGTTGTTGGGGCTGGGGGAAGATCGTCTTTCTTTTCCCCACTAAAAGTGAGATCAGCTTCTGCATGAGAAGTGTCCGCCTTCGTCAGGTAAGAATTACCTTCCTTCTCCCGGCTCATTATGCAAGTTGCTGCCAGTGGTATGTATGTGAGCTCCTTTTTCAGAGCTTCTGGATTCCATTTAAAATGAGGCTTTATTTAATTGGTTTTCATGGAGCGGGGGGCGGTGGGGAGGAGTGTGGAGAAGATTAAGAAACCCTTGTTCTCCACGTCCAGAGCTTCTGACCTCAGTGGCTGCAATGGGACAGGCATCGACCTATTTAAGAGCTCCGGGTGACACTAATGTGCAGGCTAAGTTGAAAACCACTGGTTTAGAGCCTAGAACAGTAGGCCGTTTAGGAAAGACAAACAGAAAACAACTAATAATGGCTAGCAGCCAAGATGGTGTCAGATACACAGAGGCATAAACTACTGGTTTGAGACCCAAAGAGAAGCACTAGCTCAGCTGACGCTCAAATTCTTTGAGTCCAAGGGAAGTGGTTCATAATAAACCTCGGATTTACTTGGCTTGAGATGGAGTCTAAGAGTGGGAAAATAATACTGTGAGTTTCAATGTGAAGCAGGTTTTAAAGGGGGTTGGGGCAAATATGCCTGAAAATGTGTGGAATTCAAAAATGGAGGAGCAAGTCAGACCTAAGTACCAGCACTTAAGTACTCTGAATTGGTCAGAGTATTTTCAAGGTGAAGTCAATGTCTGTTTTCCCTTGGAGAGTCTTCATACATTTAGGCATCTTATTGGAATATCTGATGTCCCTTAACCTCCAATAAACATCTGATTTTTATTAGATTGAACAATGTGACACCCTAATTTGTGGTGGGGAAAATAAGGAAAGAAGTTGGTTATGTAGTGCCTTTGGATAGATTGGGTTAATGTATTCTCACCCATAACCATTCTTAGGAGAAAACTCTAAGCTGCTTCCCAGTCCTTCTTCTGAGAGCAATGTGTGGTATTTCCTGATGTGAAGAGGTATGTCCCATTTCACAACCACCTTAGAACTGGATAGTTGAGTCTAACTAAAGTTCAGTCATTCTTGCACAAATAGGACTATATCCTTTATTCTAACTTTAAGAATACTGACCGTATCTTTTGGCCTCTATGTACTATTCTTGTATTATTCCTTGCAAACATGGGAGAAGTTGTGATTGACCTTTCCCCTAAAAGTTCAACAAGCTTTCCTGAACTGTTAGAGAAGCAATGACTTATAGATCACTGTAGACCTCTCTGTATACCATGATTTTTCTGGATGATTCTATTAGCCTCAAGAGTAGCATTATTTATATTAAGTAGAACTTGTTAGCTATGCTTGCATTTCTCTATATGGAAAAACTGAGTTGTGACTGCATAGTTGGCTATACATGGTATTAGGTGGCTGATCAGCTGACCTTTAGATGGGGAGAGGAGCCTGGATTACCTAGGTGGGCCCAATGTAAGTAATCACAAGTGTCCCTATAAACTGAAGAAGGAGGCAGAAGTCAGAGTGAGGTAATCGCCCTTTTCGAGGTCGATGGGTTGCCCCACACCAAAGAGTATGAGTAGCCTCTGCAAGCTGGGCAAGGTAAGGAGAGGGGATATACTAGATTACAACTTTGTCTTGTTTCAATATGTGACTTATGAAATTGGCACATCGTGTAACACTTGTTCTTGGCAGTAACCATTCTTGAAATACTGGGAAACAACTCTTAAAAACACCGTATTTTACAACTGATAATATTTACTAAGAGACCAAGATCTCTTATAGACCAAAAGAGCTGGCTCTTAAATTACTAGTGGCTAAAAAAAAAAATGTAAAGAGGCATTTTTTTTTAAATACTATTGAAATCTAGATTGAGATTTAGAACTAATTCTCAGTCTTTGTGCTTTCATATTCTATATGAAACTTCCTCAAAATACCAGCAAGTCAAAAGCACAAAAGTTATTGAATGTAATTGTGACAGAAATAAATCCCTTAAACCCTTACAGCTTTAAGAGATCGCTGGTAATCTACAAGGAGAATTCTAAATACATTTACTTTGTGAACTGTTTGCAAATCTATTTTTTTTAACTGGTACCTTGATATTTAGGAGCACTTCTAGAAAATGTGTAACCTTCAAGATATTTTGAAGGCTAATGCTTCTGCATTCATTATCTTTATGTAATTTGTTGACCCTTAAAACATCTATACTGGTTTTAAAAGATTTGACAATGTAAAATAGTAACCTGATTCGTCTAGATCCTCCATAAAATCAAGCTCAAAACAATCTTCAAATAGGGGTAAACTGCCACTGAATTTTTACAGCGAGGTTGTGGTACAATATCTGATCTAAAGTGTACTTAAATTTTTGCAAATCTAAGAGTAACTTTTTATGCCCCTTATAATATCTGGAGCATCAGTGGTTTTAGCAGATTTTTGTAATAGCTGGACAGCACTGTTCCTGATACCTGAAAATATACTAGATCACAACTTTCAGTCTTGTTTCAATATCTAACTTATGAAATTGGCACATCGTGTAACACTTGTTCTTGGCAGTAACCATTCTTGAAATACTGGAAAAGAACTCTTAAAAACACCGTATTTTACAACTGACAATATTTACTGAAGAGACCAAGATCTCTTATAGACCAAAAGAGCTGGCTCTTAAATTACTAGTGGCTAAAAAAAAAAAAAAATGTAAAGAGGCATTTTTTTTTAAATACTATTGAAATCTAGATTGAAATTTAGAACTAATTCTCAGTCTTTGTGCTTCTGAAATTCTGAAGAGCTTCAATAAAAATAAGTAGAAATATTTGAGTCCTCGTTTTACCTGAATACCCTAGGTATGACTTCAGTGACTTTAAAAGGATGTGAACTAGAGCACTTTTTTTTTTTTAAACCTTCTGTGTTATCAGTACTAGGTCATCGAAGTACAAAATGCCATATTCACTCTAACCTCTAGAAGATTTGACTTCTATGCAATATGATAGAAAAGACTAATAGCCACAGAGCCAGATACTAATGTAAGAATTTGACATGTTTTCTCAATCAGCCTGACAATCCTTCAGAACATATACTGTTACTTATATAACTAAAGGCTAGAGGGGGGAAAGGGCTACAAATTACATACCTGGAAAATGGCAGTATCAGGACTCCACCCAGGGCTGTCTTGGAATTGCCACGGTATTCTGTGAGGCTCTAGGCTGATGCTTGTCCTTTTGGTTTCTTTGTCATTGCTACTGGGCATAGGATTTTGATGTCTGATCAACTTCGAGATCTCTTAAGGATTTCCCGTTACAATAAATGGCTACACAGCCAGTTGTACAATAGCAAATGTAGCTGACTTATGCACAACTAGCTTCCCCCCAAGTGTTTAGCACTGTGTAGCAACAATAAAATGCTGACTACTATTGAGTGGAAACGTAAGTGAGCTTTGCCAAAATAACACACCTACCAGAATTGTTTCTACCACTCCATCCCCACCACTACTCACTGCTACCACGTAGATCTATACATCCAGTCAGAAAAAGGGCTAGATAAAATATCCCCAAATACTATTGTTATTTTTCTTTAGTGCTCTACATTCATTATATAGCTCTCATTTCATAGAGTGGGTTTGGATTCGGTACAAAAACAGAAAGTCCTCTGATCTTAAAACTTTCTATACCAGCTGTAGACACACGGCTGATACTCTGAACTTGGGTGTGAGCTGGTTCTGCCTTTGCAAAAAAACTTCACAGATTTCAGAAGGATGGTGATATGTGGTTATCAACATTTGCAAGTAGGGTATGTAATTTGTTAGCTTGACTTTTCATCCCTATTGTCCGTCTATAACATCTGTTTAATCAGTAAGAAGATACTGAGCCAGCTGATGAAAATCAGAATAAATCTTGATTGACAAGATATCCAGAAAAAGTAGGAATTCAACCCTCTCTAACTAGGACCTTAATTTATTGTTGGCATGGGTACTAAGTAGAGGAACCGGGTTCTTCCTAGCTTTGTAGCTTTTTTTAAAGATCTGTCAATATCTGAGCTTTCATGGGGAAATATTTTCTATTCTTACTGCCATTTTTTTTTCCCCATTTGAAAGTCAAGAACTGTTATTTTCTTTACCTTATCTCTCTACATTAAAAGGCAGAACTCTGCTTGATAAGCTGTAGCTAACTAACTCACTAAGGTGGTTAGAGATCAGCTCTAATGAGGCCAGGGTCAGGGAGTAAAGTCGCATACATGCCAATTAGCTTTATTCAAAAAATATATTATCCCATGACTACCCACTGGGTTTCTACCTAGGCTAAAACTTATAAGATGGAGTGAATGAGGGTGCAATGAGTCAGCAGAAACCTTCCACCATTAGCTGGAGGAGGGAGGAATTTCAAAATCCTGTCGTCTTATACATTGGCCAATTTTCTTAAGTAAAAGGAACCTTTGAAGAGGTCAGGTGGCTTGCTTTTGTGCTGGATAGGTGTAAATTGGAAAGTGAAGAGCTAAAATGCTTTGGAAAAAATACAGTGCAATTGTTTGTTTGTTTTTCCTCCCAATCATAGAATCTCAGCACTACTTCAATAAATGTGTTTTTGTAATATGTTTATGGTACAGATCTCAAGTTTCCAAAGGGTATATGTGAAAATTCTTTCCCCCCTTACTGCCCACACAGTTCCCTCTGTGCATAAGTTTAACAGCTATATTAGGTTCTTGATCATTCTTCTAGAGAAACTTTTGGCATATAAAAAGGTGGGTTTTCTCCATAGCAAATTGCTTTAGTCTTCAAAATATTCATATGATGGTGTTGGGAACACCATCACATGAATGAAGTTTCTCACATGTAGTAAAGTGACGAATCAAAATCAGTGTTGCTGAGGAATCCCTAATTCTTCAATCCTCAAGTACTAATTTAACACCTGTACATCAAGTACTAGGAGTACTGAACATATATTTGCTTTGCATTTCTTAGTAAGCTGTGTGCTGTATAGATTGGTTTAATGACTTTGCCGAATGATAAAACCTCATGTCGGTGGGCGCCTGGGTGACTCAGTCGTTAAGCGTCTGCCTTCGGCTCAAGTCATGGTCCCAGGGTCCTGGGTTCGAGCCCCACATTGGGCTCCCTGCTCAGCAGGATGCTTCTCCCTCTCCCACTCCCCCTGCTTGTGTTCCCTCTCTCGCTGTCTCTTTCTCTGTCAAATAAATAAAATTAAAAAAAAGTTGAAGTCTGTTACATAGCCACTTGAGTGTTTTATAAAATCTTTCAGTTATTTCAATTGTTGATATATTTGAATGCCTTTTCCATTGATCTACTTCAAATATGTAAAGAAAACTTGACACCTGAAAATATAAACAATATTACTCCAAATACTTGATTAGCACAAAATAAAGCTGGTTTATCATACCGTTGTACCCAGATGCTTTTACTATAGTTTCTTGTTCTCTAGTTATCCTCATGAAAATACCTCAATACTATCCATCAAGACCTTCAGGAATTAATCTAAGGGGACATGCTAGGCCATCAAATACAGTTGTACAAGTTGTACATTGAACAAAGACGTCCAGCCAAGTGGACATTCAGAACTCAAGCTTATCTCCCCTCTACTTTTCATTCTTGTACCTGGCTATACAGCTAGGTACCTTTGGAGGCAGAAGCCTCTTTTTCTGAAATGAACAACGGTCCCCAATGTTGTGTCAGCCCAGAGGAGTGTGGTTCTAAATCTAAAAGTGGGGTAGTATAATTTTGCAATTCTCTTCAAAAAGTGAAGTCTTTCTTTAACCTTGTATCTTGACTGTCCTTGTGTATTGCTTTGACCAATTTATAATATGGCAGAAGTGACTTCTTGTGAATTGTAAAAGCAGGCTTTAAGAAGCTTTGCAGCTTTTCACCTTGGCCTCTTGAATCACTACTTTAAGATCACCAAGTAAAGAAATCGGTCTAGATTCTGAGAAAATGAGAGACTTACATGAAGATGTGAAGCAAGGTGCCCTACGCAGCATCCAACACTTACTAGGAGGCAGGTGTGAGAGACCAGCTGATGTGCCAGTTTGGTCTCAGAAGAAGGCTGAGTACACCAGACGAGGAATATCCCAGCCAACCCATGGAATCGGGGTGGGAGTAGGTTGGTGATTGCTTAAAGCCATAAGATTTGGGGTAGTTTAACAGTAATAAGTAATAGATACAAGTATCTTAATCCTTTCATCAAGTCCAATATCCAAGGACAGGGACCCAGGGTTTTTTCCCATTCTCAGAAAGGCCCCATATGTGCTAGCATTGATAGTATCATTCAAAACCATATCCAAGGTGTTAAAAACCTATTCAGATAATATGAAGCCCAGCAAAGAGCATCAGAGGGAATAGTTCATGAGTGACTAATTCCTGCAGATTTCTTAGAGGGATAGTGGTCTTAACTCTGATTCAAATGACCTTAATCATTTTCTTGCCAAATAAAAGCAGAAGTTGTAAAAATAGTCATTATAAGGAATAGTTTTGGGGAATACGGACTAATGGCAGTGAGTAACAGAAATGCCAAAATTTATATCCAACACCTACTCTTGGACCCAGACAAAACACTTTTAGGTCCTGGTGATTTGGCTTCTGCCCAGAGTTGTTTTGATTCGGGAAAAGGAGTATTCTGTTTTGCTTGTTTCTATAATGGAACGAGCCTACAATGAAAATCAGCTCTTTGGATGGTCAAGAAAATGCTGCAAAATTTTGGAATGTAAATAGTGAATGTGTTCAAAGAGAAATACACATAAACTTAATATGGTAATTAGAGCAGTAACTTTACTATCAAACTTAGAGCATGTGTGTGAAAGTATAACACCTTCTTTACTATTTCTTTGGCTTTAATATCCTAAAACATCTATTTTACCTTTTATCCGCCTATAAAACTATAAATGGAAAATTAAAACAGCTTCTAGATTGTGTTCGTGATAGTAGATTTGGTATTTTGATATTTGTATAAATGTCTATAACTGTAAGCAGTATGGCTTTTAAATGTATTTTAAATATTTATCTTTAATATTTCCACTGAAGTTAACCTACAGTATATGTTTCAGGAATGTGATTCAACAGTTCTATAGATTACTCAATGCCCACCATGGTATGTGTCGTCACCATACAATGTTATGATATTGACCAGATTTCCTATGCTGTACTCTTCATCTTTGTGACTTATAACTGAAAGTTTAGACTTCTTAATCTGCTTCACCTATTTTGCCCATCACCTCAATAACCCCCCCCCCCCCACCCTCTGGAAACCACCAGTTCTCTTTAGTTTTGTTTTAGATTTCACATATAAGTGCAATCCTATGGTATTTGTCTTTGACATATTTCACTTAGCATAATATCCTCTGGTTCCATTCATGCTGTCACAAATGGCAAGATCTCATTCTTTATGACTAATATACCATTGTATACATTTCACATCTTTATTCATTTATGCATGGGCACTTGGGTTGCTTCCATAATTTGACTATTATAAATAATGCTGCAGTAAGCATAGAGGTGCATATATCTTTTTCACATTGGTGTTTTGTTTTCTTTGGGTAAATACACAGTAGTGGAATTATCAGGTCATATGGTATTTCCATTAACTTTTTTGAAGAAACTCCATATTTTCTAGTGTTTGTATCAATTTGTATTCCCACCAGCAGTGCATGAGGGTTCCTCTTTTTCTCTACATCCTCAACAACACTAGTTCTTGTCTTGATACTTCACACTTTTTAATACCACTCTGACTGAGGGGTGAGATAACTCACTGTGGTTTTGATTTGCAACTGGGAAGTATTAGTGATGGGGGAAGCCTCTTGTCATGTGCCTAGTAACCATCTGTAGGTCTTTAGAAAAATGTCTATTCAGATCCTCTGTCCATTTTTTAATCAGACTTTTTTTGGCAGTGAGTATTACAGATTCTTTATATAGATTAGATATTTAACCCCTTACTAGATAAATCCTGTACAAATACCTTCTTTCAGAAAGTTTTCATTTGGTTGGTGTCCTTTGCTGTGCCAAACCTTTTCGTTTTGTTGTAATTACCATTTATTTTTGTTCTTGTTTCCTTTGCCTGAGGAGACTTCTAGAAAAATGTTAAGGCCTATGTCTAAGATTACAGCCTGTGTGTTTTTTTGTTTTGTTTTTTTTTGTGTTATGGTTTCAGGTCTCACATTTAGATCACTAATACATTTTGAGTTTGTGTATGATGTAAGAAAGTGATCACCCCATTATTTTGCAGGGAGCCGTCCGGTTTTCCCAACACCATTTAAGAGACTCTTTTCCTCATTGTAGGTTCTTGCCTCCTTTGTTGTAGATTAATTGACCATTTTATGTGTGGGGTACTTGTGGAGTAAGGATACTAAGGAAAGGAAGTATTGATAAAAATATGAATAAATGAATAGATATTTAAAAGGAGACAAAAATTTTATTTATATAATCATTTTGTAAACTTGAATAACAAATTTGAAAACCTCAGAGTTGTTAAACTTGTCTTACAGAATCTTTAAAATTTTCACACCAAAACTAATTGGAATGCTGAACTATTATTTTGGTTAAGAGCACATAAATGTGAAATGAAAGGCTCTTGATGCATTTAGTTTCCTTTTTCAAAATAAGCTTATCGCTTAAAATTAAAGAACTATAACAAAGCTTCCCAGAAGCTCAACATGATGAGTGTATTATCCACATAGAAATATCTAGTCTGATTTTTTAGGGTGAAAGGAATGCATGGCTATTAATACTGAATTGTCAAAATTAAGGCTCCTTACCTAGTTTGGATAGGAGTTTTTGGGTTTTTCTCTTTGTTTTTTTATTATTATTATGTTATGTTAATCACCATACATTACATCATTAGCTTTTGATGTAGTGTTCCATGATTCATTGTTTGCATATAACACCCAGTGCTCCATGCAGAACGTGCCCTCTTTAATACCCATCACCAGGCTAACCTATCCCCCTACCCCCCTCCCCTCTAGAACCCTCAGTTTGTTTCTCAGAGTCCATAGTCTCTCATGGTTCAAAGCCCCCTCCAGTTCCCCCCCTTCATTTTTCCTTTCCTACTATCTTCTTCTTTTACACCCAAAGAACAAATAAATGATCCAGTCAAGAAATGGGCAGAAGACATGAACAGACATTTTTCCAAAGGAGTTTTTTTATACTTAAAACAATCCTCAGAATTGAAAACTTAAAAAATTTAAAGCCATCTCATTAAGTGCGTAACTGGCTCATGCTCTTGATAAGAGGGTTTCTGTGCTAGGTTTAGAATTAGTTGTAAACTCCGTGTGTTCAAGGAGTGTAGGTCAGAACATAATCATCAAAATAGAGACTGTACCTGGTCGTCGTCTTTTTTTTTTTTTTTAAGACTTATTTGGTGTCCCAATCAGACCATTACATTTAGCAACCAAGAGTATGGGTGCAAAACAAAAACAAAACCAAAAAAACCTACATTAAAACCTTTCATTTGGAATGTTTTACACTTTCCACAGAACAGAAACTAAACATGGTGTCTTTGTAGCAGCTGGGCCCTGCCAACACTGTGCTTGCTGAGTTCACAAATCTGTTGTGACCTGCCCTGTCCCTTCTCTGGCTCTCCTCACCCACTCAGCTCTGCTTCCTGGCAGTAATGAAAACCTTCTGCCACTGCCATGCCGACAGCTGCTGCTGCTGGAACCACCATCGCACCTTGGTTTCCTGGTTTGGCAATGTGTTGGCCTCCACCACTGTAGGGGCCAGAGCTTCTGCCTCTGAAATTTCCTCCTTTCATGGGTCCAAAATTTGAAGATTGATTGATGAAATTGCCAAAATCATCATGGCTTCTGCCACCTCCAAAATTGCTTCCGTCATTACCAAATCTGTCATAACCACCCCCACTGCCACCATATCCACCACCACCTCGACCACCACCACAGCCGCCTTGCCCACAAGTTTCCTCCATGACCAAAGTTGTCATTCCTACCAAAACTGCCTCCATGACCACCACCGAAGTTTCCAGAACGCTTTGACCTCTTTGGCTGGATGAAGCACGCTTAGGTGGGGTTTTCCTTGCTTCACGGCTGCTGCCTTTCAGTGTGGTATTTCTGAAGGACAGTCTATGGAGGCAGGGTCATCAAATGTTAGAAGAGCAAAGCCTCTCTCCTTGCCACTGCCTTGGTCAGTCATGGTTTCAATCATTTCAGTTTTCCCACAGTATTCAAAATAATCTCTTAGATGATCTTCAGTGTTGTCGTTAATGCTATCCACACAAATCTTCTTCGCAGCGAAGTGGGCACCAGGTCTTGGAGGATCCTCAGTTGAGACAGCCCTCTTTGGTTCCACAACTCTTCTATCCACTTCGTATAGCCTTGCATTCCTAGCTGCATCCACTTTCTCCACGGTGGCCTATGTGACCTACCCAAAGCCTCTGGAGTGATTCATGTTTTGTGTGCTCATTACCACACAGTCCATGAGCATTCCCCATTGCTCACAATGGCTCTTCAGACTCTCACGGGTTGTTTCAAAGCTCAAACTTTCCATGGCTGCTTAGGCTCCTTAGGAGACTCTTGGATAGGACTGTGGTGGGAGAGGAGAATTTAATGATGCTGACTCGTGGCGTCCATGGGCAGAAAAGCTACGTGATCCTTTTGATACAATCCGCATGCTACTACCTAAATATAGCCATGTGGTTTGTTGTTGTTCTCTTGGTTGTGGCATGTTTTAGCACACAGGAAGGTATTGAATTTTTTTTTTTTAATTGAGCTACAATTGAGAGAGAACATTGTATTAGTTTCAGGTGTACAACATAATGATTTGACATTTGTACATATTGCTACCTGACCATAAGTCTAGTTAACACTCATCATTTATTTTCTTGTGATAATTTCCAGATCTACCCTTAGTAACTTCTGTGACTATATAATACAGTAGTAACTATAGTCACCATGGTCTACATGCATCCCTAGGACTAGTTTTTTTAACAAAGGTTGTACTTTTTTTTTTTTCTACCTTCACTCCCAACCTCCAGCAACCACTAATCTGTTTTGTGTCTATGAGCTCTTTTTTTTTTTTTTTTTCATTTCACATGTGAGATCTTACAGTATTTCTTAAAGTTCTTTATCATTCTTGTATCCACTATAGGCTTTGCTTTGTGGTTAATGAGGCTTATATAAAACAACTTGTATATAACAATGTATTTTAAGTTGATTACAACTTAAGCTTGAATGTGTTATGAAGATCAATAATTTTACTGACTTTTCCTCCCATATTTGATATTTTTGATGTCACAATTTACATCTTTTTATCTTGTGAATCCATTAACCAATTATTATAGCTATAGTTATTTTTACTATTGTCTTCTAACTTTCATGTAAGTGACTAACCCACTGCATTTACAATTATTCTAAATTTTACTGTATCTTTACCAGTAAGGATTATAATTTTTGTTCTAATTAGTGCTCTTTTCAGCTCAGCAGATTCCTCAAACCTTTCTTATAAGGCCGGTCTCGTGGTAAACTCCTTTAACTTGTCTGGAATGGTCTCCATTCTGAAGGACAATTCTTGGTTGGCCATTTATTTGAGCATCTTGAATACATTGTGCCATTCTCTTCTGGGCCTGCCAGTTTCCCTGAAAAATCCAAAAAACTTCTGGGGCTTCTCTGGTATGTAACGAGTTTTTTTGTTTTTTTCTTGCTGCTTTTAAGATTCCTTGTCTTTACCTTTTGACACTTCAGTGTGTTTTGTGGGTCTCTTTGGGTTCATCTTATTGGGAACTTTCTGGCCTTCCTGGATCTGGATGTGTTTCTCCAGATTAGGGAAGATTTCAGAAATTATTTCTTGAAGTTTTCTGCCCCTTTGTCTTCTCCCTCTGGGACCTCTATAATACAAGTGTTATTCTGCTTGGTGTTGTCCCATAAATCCCTTAAGCTATCTTCTCTTTACTCTGATTGGGTGGTTTCACTGCCCTGTGTTTGAGTGTTCATTGATCCTTTTTTCCTCCCTGCTGCATCTAGTTTAATGTATCAAATGTATTCAGTTTATTCAGTCTGGTACTCCTATTTGATACTTGTTAATTCTTCTCAGCTTCATGATCGTCTGACTCATTCTCAACTCTATCAGGTAAATCACTTCTCTCCATTTCCTTAAGGTCTTTTTCTTTGGTTTTATCTTGTTTTCATTTGGAACATATTCCTCTTCATTTTGCAGGACTGCTGGTTTCTGTGTATCAGGTGTAAAACAGCCATGTCTCCCAGTCTTGAAGGAGTGGCCATGTGTAGGGGATGGACCTTATTGGTCAACTCTGCCCTGGCTCTTGGTCGGCTCTCAAACCTTCTCTGTTGTCTAAGACGTCTACTTTAACCTTAGTATCCCCCAGTACGGGAAGGTGTGCCAATACCAGTCAGTGTCAAAGGGGAGGACCTCCATCTGAACTACAGACAGGCAGTAGCTCCTGAAGTGTGCAAATATACCTCTTTAGGGGAACACTGGTTGATCGTGTGTTTGCTGCCTGTGCATGAAATCCTGGTGTGACAGCCAGTTAAGAAGAGTCTGTTTGCCACTGTCCCATTGAACCTGGGAACCCAAGCCCTGCTTCTGATGGACAACAGAGCTAGACTACCAGGGGATGTGTCCTTTGGGCAGCAGTGACAAAAGCCAGAGTGCCTGATGTGTATGCATGCTCCTTTTTCAAACACCAGCCTGTGGTAGGGCAGAGGGAGACTATAAAGGTGGTTACCTGTTGGTGTCTCTGATGCCTGGAGAAATTGGTCACTTTTGAGATCTATTTAATAAGAAGCCTGACCATCAGACCACAGCCCTGAAAGTTAAGCTAATGAGCCTTTGTCATAGAAAGACTAGGGGTGCATTTCAATTTGCTGTCTGTGCTGTGCCCTGGGGGTGGGTAGCCAGTTAAGAACTATTCCTCCATTTGATGCAGTCTGGTGGGGCCCACAGATGTAAGCCCCACTTGGCCAACAGAGTTGGGTGATCAAGTTGTGTCCATCAGACAGCAGTTGCGAAAACTGGAGTATCATGTGTACATTAGCTTTCTCAGAAGATACTGGTGACCTAGAGCAAGGCCGAGGAAAACGAATGATAGTGCCTGCTCTCTGAGGGGAGGATTTGTGTCCCTCGGAAGTGTTAATTAGATACCTATCCCTCAGGCCAAGTAGTTAAGATGAGCAATTAAGTGTCACAAAAAGAGTAGGTGCTTTCTGTGGTTGCCTCTACACACGAGTCCTTCTAGAACATTTTTTCAGTTTGCTGTAGCTTTGTGGGTCTCATGGAAGCAAGCCCTATTTGCTTTCAAAACTAGCTGTTTTGGGGGTCTTATTTGTCAGGTACAAGTCTTAAAAGTTGGGGTGCCAGATGCGGGGTTCAAATTTCCTCTCCTTAGGGAGAAGCCTGGGGTTATGAGTGCCCTCCCAATTGTGAGGGGTGGGGTTCATTGCGGGATTGTGTGTCAGCTGCTCCTACCTACTTCAGTGTGTTGTTTTTTTTTTCCCCTTCATTTGCCTAGCTTGTAAGAGTGGCTCAGTTATTGAATTTCTTTCAGAAGAAATGTGTTCCCTCTATAGCTGTAGCTTTGGTGTGCCCAGGGGAGGAAGTCCTTTCAGGATCCTCCAGTGTCACGGTTTTGCACCAGAACTACCACCAGTAAAAGTCCCAGCGATTATTATGGCACTGCAGTTTTCACTGCCCACTTAACACCAACAAGAACATCCCCTATTTCCATTAGATTAGTGAGTCACCTAGTGGCATTACCCTGTGCTAGATTCGCCTAGGGGAAAAATGCCATGCCTAGATGTCCCAGGAACCATAAGCCCAAGGAAAAGTCTTATGTTCTTACGTGAATTGCAGAAAGCGAGCACAGAAAGGGAGTGAGGCAGATAAGAAGGGGAACAAATCTAATAGGTTTTTGCTTGATTGGCCACTGTTTGCTATCTAAGACTGCCTGTATGATACTTCCAGAATGTCTCTTGAGAAGACCACTACTTTCCAGGATAGGGTGATCTGGAGAAGGAAGAAGGAAAAACAGAATCCCCTTGCACTTTCTAGTTGTATATGTAAGCAAGTCTTGCTCTAGCAAAAACTCAGTATACCTTCATTCCTGGGGCAGGAAGCAAGGCTGCGTGGTTGATACGTGAGGCTCTGCTTGCAGGTGACTGACCGGCTGGTGTCCACGCAGTGTTCAGTGATTGCAGAAGCTGCTGGGTCAAGGACAAACGGCCAAAATCCCCGGAAGCTCATTACCTCTGACTAATGGGTACATGTAGCTTCAAATACTTCATACAATTTGATGTTATCCTAATCACTTCTTGAAAGTAGGAGGACTGGACCTCAAA